>NC_141761.1:62942498-63301077 GCF_982258835.1 Parasteatoda tepidariorum
CTTTAGCCGTGCTTGCCTGTGTTAGTGGATCCGGCTTTGATGTCATCTTATCAAGCTTCTGCAAATCTGATTTCTTCAATTTGCTTGGCCGTCCACTTCTTTTTGGTTTTGCATTATTTTGCATTGATCCGAGTTTAGAATTCCTGATGCGACTGATATGGCTGAGTGAAATCGCAATACCTATCTTTTTAAAGTGGGTTTGTATAATCCTGTGGCTCCATCGAAGTTCTAAAAATGTTTGTACTTGATCAATTAGCTTTTTGTCAAATTTCTTCAAAGGCATTTTTGTGATTTTATGAAATAGTATTGCAATTGAAAGTCTAATAGCAGAGCTTTAGATCAGTATGCTATATATGTAAAAAGGTTTTAAAACTTTAGTGGTAGATAACCACAAAAGTGATCCCTATACTTTTTTATTACCCTGTATTTTATTAATAAATCTAAGTTTACAATAAAATACAAACTCCAAACAATGAAATATTTATATTTCCATTACTTCTATTTTCTATCATGCTTTAAATTTTTTAATTAAATACATTATATCTGAAACTTTTGTTATAATAATATATAATATGTAATATTTTTAGAATCACAATCTAATGAAAGGAGAAACTCATCTGTAAAAATATATTTTAAATACTATTTTCCCAGATCTATAAATCGTGTTATACACAGTTTCAAATGATTTTTTTAAAACATAGTAAAAATTTAATCAGTTAACACAAATTTAATCAGTTAACACTAAATTAACATAAATTTAATCAATGGTAATTATTAATGCAGCAAACTTTATTCCACGACTATAAAGAATAAAAAATTAATGAAAAAAAATTAATTTTGAAAAACTCAATAAATCTTGAAAAAAACCAAAACACAGAAGGGATAGGTGATTTTAAAGGTCTGTTTTTTGATTATTTGTTTAATTACTTTCTAAGAAGTTAAAATTTTAAAAATTAAGGAAACCAAAATCAGTTAATTTGTTTGTTATTTAAGTTCCAATGATGCAAAAAATTTCAATTTTTTCTGTAAATAATGAATACTTAAGTGTATATTTTGCATTTTTATATAAAATTTATTTTAAGGCACTTAAAGGTAGATCTGTTTCTGACTAATATCTCAATATTTAGTAGGTAATTTCAGTCATAATTGAAATTATCTAGATAACACAAAATTCTATATAATGCAAAGCCTCAGGTTTCAATGTTTTATTTCATTTTATAACCGTCAGTGAACGGTCAACCCAATTTATGGTTTACGACTACCAATGTTCCACTCTGTACCCTTGTAATTCTGAATCCAATCCAGAAGACAAGGAAACTCCTTGATCAAGTATCGGGAGAATTTTCCATCGTGGAGGTCGTTTTGATTAAACTAACTAACATTTGGGTCACATGGAGAGAAAAAGCTCCTACAATTAGTCCATCAGCAATGGGATTCTAACCCACAATCTGCTTACCACTGAGGATATGATATTTTACGTCTGCACTGTGGTTGATGTGGAATTCGTATCTGCTGGGATTCAAACCCAGTTCACTTCATTTGGAGGCGAATGCTATCCCTTGAGCCACCACAGCCCAGATTGCAATGTTTTATTTTAATAACTGGTGTTGAACAGCCGACCCAATTTCGGATTTATGACTACTAATGTTCAACTTCGTAGCCTTGTAATTTAGAACCAATCCAAAAGACAAGGAAACTCCTGGATCAGTACCCCAGAGGTATGATTTGTTTTGGGAACATGGAGGACTTTGAGACTCGACAGATTTAACATTCATCAGTCACCATTCACGAGGCGGGGAGCCTTTGTCCGACGGAATTGAACCAACGCTCTTTTGAACAAGGGCCCAGTGCCCTACCAACCAGGCTATCCCGGCCTCAGGTTTCAATGCTTGTGCGATAAAAATATTCTGTATATCTAAATGTTGTTTTTTTCTTTTTTTTTTTAAAAAAAAAATCCTTGATTCAGTTTTTAGGGTATAAAGTTTACAGCATTAGAGTAGTTGAGCAACAATAGAATTTTTTTAAGGCTATAATAATTTATCAATCATAAAACCATCTCTAAAATTACTCATTTTTTGATTTCATTAAATTTTTTTTTTTAGTATTTTTCAAATACATGTGGAAAAAATAGCTTTTTTTTTTGAGCATATTGCACCTAGAACTAGATATGCCACAGTGAATTTGGAGAGAAAAAATTACACTTAGCCTAATAATATAAAATGTCAGAAATAAGTTTTCTGAATTATAAATTCAACAGTATTAATTAAAAAATAAGCTCTAATAAAATTTACTACTTTAAGGAATTATTATGTTCAATACACATAATTACTATATTAAATTAAATAAACATAAATTAAATTGAAAAATATGTTTTATAAATACAAGAATTTCACTTTAAATTATAACTCTTCCTCTTAGTTGTTTGTTATTAAATATTAAACTTTCAATTGTAATCATATCTTACTAAGAAAGTCTGATAGACTAATATTTCCTTTAAAACTGTAATTTGGTTAAATATTTTTTATTCATTTAACATTTTTAATTTAAGAGTTTCACTTATTTCAAATACAATCAATTATTGAATTGTTCAAAGTATCAAAACCTTTAAGGCTGTTTTCTGATGCCATGAAATTATGCTTTTTTGTGAATAAAATGCTTTTTTCATAACTGCAGTAAATTTGCAACAGTTACTCATGACTGTTAATCAAGTCAGCGCCCTCTATGCTTATTCTGAAAATGGTGCAAAATGTTAATATAGAGAAAAACTAGAGTTTCCAGAAAATGAAAAGCATTTGTGGTTTCATTTTTGTAATATATAAAAACTTACTCTAATACTGCATTATCTGGGGTCATAAAAATTTTCAAAAATCGAGAATAAAGCATTGATTTCGATATTTTTCATCAGGGTAGAAAAATGTCGCCAAACTGACGATTTTAAAAAAAAGTTTAATAACTCTTTAAATATTTAACTTATTTGTCTGCTCTAAAGCAGGGTTTGTTGATATGAATCACAATTTAAATCATATAATTTTTTTTAAAAAATCATCGATTTAAATCAAATGATTTTTATACATATATATATATACATATATATATATACATATATATATATATATATATATATATATATATATATATATATATATATATATATATATATATATATATATATATATATATATATATATTGATTTAAAAAGTTAAGTAACAGTGTTTTAAATTATTGATACTTTTATTATTTTCTGTTATTAGTTTTAAAATTTATTTTAAATAAATTGCTGCATTTATTAATTTTAGTTAACGAAATTACTTTCTTTCTTGGTGTGTGTTAAATTCCAACACATTTGAAATTACATTTTTAAAAATCTTTTGATTCTTGAGATTGAAAGTACGGATTAAAATAAACATTTAATGGTGTTTTAATATAGACTTGCATAGTTGTAGAAAGCAATTAATAAACATAATTTTTTTTCCCAAAAAAAATACAAAAAATGTTAATTAAAATTCTACCTTTTGATTGAAAAAACATGGAATTAAAATCTACATTATATTTTATTGGTAGAAAATGTATATTTCTAAAGCTTAAGGTTATCTTAAAAAGAAATTACCCTAATATGCCAAAAATAAGATTTAAATTCTCTATTTCATTTAGTCTTTAAATTTTAATCCTGCATTTGTTTCAAAATGGTTGCTATGCATTCAAAGCTATGTATTATGATGAAAAGTTGTTTTAGGTAGTTTGAGCTTCTTAAATATTGTTTTAATATAGTTTTAATATTAATTTAATTTTGATTAAAAATTCATAAAGTTTTTTAATCATTAATCAAAGTTCTTACAGTTTATTTGAATAAAAATCAAAAAAATCTGATTTAAATAAAAAAAAAAATCTGACTTTCTATTTTTTTTAAAAAAATCACAAACCCTGCTCTAAAGCCCAGACTATAGCAAGATGGTCTTTGTAGCTTTACATTATAGCTTTGCCATAAATCTAAGGTACTTTAACTGTAGCTTTTTTTATTTTGGTAGTCGAAAGAGTTTTGAAAAACAGTGTTAAAAATAAACTGCACAAAGAGATCAATTTGAAAACAACTGATTTTAATAATACAAGATTTGATTTCCTCATTAAAAAATAATTACAGGGTTCCCACTAAATTTCAGAAAAAAAATCCCTGACATTTTTAGGTATATCAGGTAAATTACAATGAAAAGCATAACCATATTTTTTATCTATACCATGCAATTTTTCGTCAGAAAACTGATATTTTTATTTGTAATGCCAAATATTATATTTGTAAGCAAAAAGAACATCATTTAATGAGGATGGAAACATGCGAGTTTGACTATAATGTGAAATTTTTATAACAAATAATTGTAATAGATGTTAGAATTACTTAATTTGAATCTCAATAACTACTTTTTACTACTGTTTCTGAGAATTCTTAAAGGAATTTTCCAGGTTTTCGTAAAAAATTTCAATTTTCCCGGTCTATTCCTTGATTTTTGAAGTTAAATTCCCTGACAATATCAGGTTTTCCCTAACCTGTGGGAGCCCTGAGTACAGAAGTATATGATCTTAAAATTTCATGAAAAGGAAATTTAATCAATATTTTAAAATATTATTCAAGTTCTAAAAATTCTGAAACAACAAAATGTACAAAAAAATAATAGTAAAAATAATTCAATCTCTTTCATAAATTAATGGTTGATTCACCAGCACAAATGATCAGGTTTTGAGCTTTATAACAGTTATGGAAACTGGCTAAAAAAAGCAGAAAAGTGGCATGCCTGCAAAACTTTAAAGCAACAAAAAAATATCAATAAAAATTGAGTAATGTTTAAACCTAAACTTAAATAGCACAACTACATATACAATTTAAAAAAAAAATTATTATAATGAACATAAATTTCCACAACATAACAAAGTTTACTGAAATAGAGAAATTAAGATAATATATATAAATATTTACCTCTACATCAAAAGCCTTCTCATTGCAGCTTTTGCATAATAAAGCCATCTATATGAAAAAAATAAATTATGTTAGATTATTTAATCCTTATGTTAAAATCAACAGTGGTATTTCTACCAGAAAAGATCTATATAGTCAATTTGACTGGAAGAAATTGGAAGATCTATTTGTGTCTTTCATAATCTATTCAAAGATAATAAACTGTCAGAACTAACAAGTATGCAAAATTATGTTCAGATGCATACAATAAAAATTCTTTAAATACATGGAAGAAAAAAAACATTTAAAAATATCTATTTTTATTATTATTTTGGATTGGTTACAATACAAACCTTTTTAGTTTAATATTAGAGATGATACTCTGTATCTCTTTAAATTTTAAGTAGTAAACTTTGAAACAATAAGAGTTTTCACAAAATGATTTAGAGAATTCTTTATTTTGGAAAAAAAATTTTTTTCACTATTTAAAATATTTCTATAAGAAAAAATAACACTTAATTTAAAATTAATTCACAACTTTCTGAAGCTCAACATTGTCATCTATTTTCCATATTATATCATCATTAAACTATTTATATAACACTAAATCATTTATTTACATAAAAAGAGAGGACAACTGCCTTTATGTGGCAGAACTCATCCAGTTTTTGCCACAAAAATTCTTTTTATTTTTTAACAGGGTGCATAGCCAAATAATTGAACAAAAAATAAGCACTTTTCAAGCACTCAAATAATATTTTTAAGAACTTTAAAAAAATATCATAATTAGGCAGGGTTGGAAAGTTTTGATAATTGACGCTTTTATCTTGTTCTAACCGTCATGTCAAAAAAAAACGATGTTTTGAATTGTTTTTGACAATTGTCAAAAATCATGAAATTTTGAATCACGTGAAATGAATGATGTTTTCATACGCTACGGACTGACAATACGATGAAATAGATTGGGGTTGAATAAATTATGAAAATGTTGAATAGAGCAATGTGAACTGCGACTTTTTGCATAATTTGAAGCTCAATTTTGCATAATTCGAATAAAATCTCATTTTGTAAAAGGGAAAATTATGCACTTTTTAAAACCACCCAATGAAAAAAGCATCTTTAAGGGCTTTTAAAAAACGAAAATAAGCACCTTTAAGTACTTTTTATAAACACTACACATCCTGTTTAATACTAAAGCAATTTATATTTTTGACAAATAATAATTACTTAAAGCAAAATTTTATTTTCAAGAAATTCTAACATAAAATTTTTTGAATAATAAAACATTTTATAACTTACCACTTTTGTAACTCTTTTTACTGATTTATACAAGTACTCAATTGCAGTTTTGTAATCTTTATTTCATATTATTTCAGAGAGGTAAATTTCCTAAAAATAAAATTCAACATAAGATACTTTTAATTTTAACGAAAATCATAATATTATTAACACAGTGCTGTGTTTTACACAGGGTACGTAGCCAAATCTTTGAATCAAAAATAAGCAATTTTAAAAACTTTTCAAGCACTTTACAAAAATTTTCAAGCACTCAAAAAATTCATATTCAATCAATGATATTATTGAAAAACAAAAACTTTTTATAAACAGTTTTAGCGTTAAAAAAACCCCAAAAAGAAACGGGCGTCAATCGAAACTATCAGTACTTTCCCACCTCACCGAGTGAATTCAACTTGACCCTGAACTCTGAACAAAACCCTTACCCCTACGTCAAAAAAAAGCGTTAGAAGCAAAATAAAATAAACAAGAACAAAATTAAAAAGAAAAACATTTCATAGGGATCTGATATTCTCAATGCGAATTGGAGCACTTGGGTTTCGGTTTCAAGTGCGCGCATGCGCAAGTCATAACGTGGGTACAACATGAAGTCCGCGTGAATGATTACGTAGCAAACTCCCCATTTTTCGTGAAATGCATAGGATCCACCAGATATGACTGAAGGGAAGAAAAAAAATTATTAGAAAAAAAAGCACTTCTTAAAAACGCCAGCTGAAAAAAGCACCTTTAAAAGCTTTTAAAAATGAAATCCCCAAAAAAGCACCTTTAAGTACTTTTTACAAACGCTACGCACCCTGGGGCTGCTGCCTGGAAATTGCCATGACTTGGCAAATATTTTGCCGCAAATCACAATACAGAAATCTACTCAAATTTTTTAAAAGCAAAAAAGAAAATTGTAAAATAAAATAACTTTAATTTTAAAATCAATATAAGAAGTAGGTACATTGGATATTTACTGTCCAGTTCTTGTACTTGCAGTAAGATATAATAAGAAAAAATATGATATAATAAATATAATAGGGAAAAAAATATAATGGCATTCACAAGTGATTATAAATTACTATGTGTTAGTCCCTTTTCAGATGTTTTTTTAACTGGTTGTCATCAAAACCTAGCAATTAAAATGGTACTGATACGAATAAAGAAATTTTTAAGGTATCTACTTTAGAGAAGTAATTTAATAGTTCATACTTATCAAATATGAAATATTCTTTAGTTGTTCAGAAATAATTATAAATTTTGAACAGTTACTGACATTTATTTAGCACCTTAAATATCTCGTTCATCTTCAACGTTTAGTCTTTATTCACATAAAGTTTAATTGCCCAATTAAAAATAGTAGGTATATAGTTATATTTACGATAGCCGTTCCATAAATAACACTGCAAAATTTTACCTATGGCAATGTGATTACAATGCAATCTTCAAACAAGCAATCAATTTTAAATACGTTACTCATTTTTTTCAGTCACATAAAGATTTTTTTCCAACTGGATTTAATATATGAAGAAAAATTCCTATTTTACACATTTTGGAGTTAAGGAGAAATTTAAGAGAATTAAAATTGTTGTGACTTGAGGAAGATTACAACAAACTAGAATGTAAAGGGAGGGAAAAATATCATCGTTCAATAAAAGAAAAACAAACTAAAAACACTACGGAACAGATAAAAAAAAAAAAAAAAAGAAACAATGGAGATACTGGTAAAAATGCAGAATCGCCCTTCTTATTTCGGCGATTTTTTTTAAGACATTTTTAATTTTATGTTCTTCCAAATAATAGGGAAAATGACTTTAAAAAATCGTATAATTCTCACATTTTAAATGTAAGGGACAAAGGGGAAAATAATCTGACAATTTTTTAACTTGAGTAAAACAAAACAAAAAAACTACTTAATAATCGTTGACATTAAATAATCAATTTATTCAGAACTTCATTAATATAAGTTAACTCAAATTTTCTTACGAAAGAAGTGAAATTGTTCATAAAATTTAAAAAAAGGTGAATCTAAAATGATATAAATTTAAAAATAAAAGAAATATTTGACAAGCGATTGAAGTAGAAGTATATAATATATGAAAAAATTTATCATTAGCGTTTAGGTTAAAAGTTAGGGATCGCAAAAGCAAGGCACTGATCCTACAAAAATATTTATTTTAATTTAAATGGCAATCCCGATTATATTATTGAAATTAAATGGCAATAACTGGTTGCATGTCTTGTCTACTCTACATCTTGTTTAGGTGATTTGATCAATTTTATTTGATTGGAAATAATATTGCTTCGTATATCAACTCTTTCGCACTTTATATAATGTAATTTTGTTTATAATAAATTTATATCAATTCTTTGTAACCTTATGATCTCAAAGAAATCACTGTGTTTAGATTTAAGTTATTGGTGTACAAGTAGATTTCTTGGACTTAAAAAGGCTGTTATAAGATCGTAAGTGAAAAGTTAGTTGTTTTTGTATAAGTATGATACATTCTATTTGGAGAATTTGTATGCGATAAAGAAATTTTTCTGAAAATTTGTCATCTCGTATGTCATGAAACGTATAAAAAACATTCTTTATGTATCATCTGGTCGACTTGACCTTAAAGATTATATTGAATTATATTTTATTTGGATTGAAAGCGAAACTATAGAAATTTAATGAACTTAGAAATGATGGGATATTGATTTCGATAAATTGTTAGTGTGTTTTTATTGAATTAAGTAGATTTCATGTGAGAAAAAAGAAATGATTTTTACAAATTACTATTTAATATTTTAATTACTAAATTGTAAACAAATTTTTTCTTAGCTGACTAGCGATGTAGTGTAATATTTGATTATTTTGACTTGGGAGATACTAATTTACCTTAGATATAAAATGTGTTTAAATATATTAGTTTTAACTTTGAACTTCTTCAATAATTTCTTATTTTTTTTCTTAAGAAAGTTTCTTTTTTATATATTATTTATCATTTTTATTTTCAGCTGTGGAAAGCAAAGATTTTGTTCATTAGGACATGTACGTTAAGAAAAGTATCTAAATAGTTCATCATTGTTTATAATTGTGTTTTAATCATTGAGTGCATATGAATAATGCCTACTGCATCTGGCCCTGTAACAGTTAACAGTAATTCTCTTCAAGATCGAAATGAGCAGTGCGGTATTCGTGATGTGTGGGCACATAATATGGAGGATGAATTTAGGATAATCCGTCAAGTTGTTCAACAATACCAATATGTAGCCATGGTAAGTAAAGATTTATCAGATTAGAAACAAAACTAATTAAAGTTATAACAAAACTAATCAATTTTTATATCAACTCACTTTTCAACTTTGCCAATAATTATTTTATCTGTGTTGTGTGAACTTTTATTTCAAATTTATGACAGTTTCCAAATTTAATCCCCAAATTTTTTGATGGGCTTTGGTAATCTGTGATATATTTTAAGTTTTCCCAAGTAGAGATATTTCTCAAATACCAACAAAAATAAGAAAAATATCGTAAAAAATTAGGCATCAATAAGTTTTTAAATCTTTTATTGAGTGTATGTTCATAACAGTATCAGAGATGCCAACTTGCTCCGGACAGCAAATATATATTTTAAAGTGGTAGTTTATCAATTGTGATTCTTGGTTTAATAAATTTAATTTAGTAGATTTTTATCCACCACTATTTCTAAACAATTCGTAGGCTTATATATTTCACCACCTTATATTACTTATGTCGTGGTATACCTTTTAAAAAGCAAGCAGAAATAGTCAAATATTTGCAAAATTTACTTTGTAGTTACTTACCGTTTTACTAATTATTTAGGCTTATCCGGAGCAGTTGGCATCTCTGCAGTATAATAACAGGGTTCCCACAGTACTTGAATTCTGTCATAGGGTACTTGAAAAGTACTAGATTTTTTTTGGAATTAAAATAATACTTATCTTTTTGATAAAAAATGCAGCAAAAAAATAATAAATAATATCAAACGAAAATTATAGAAATTCTGGTATATGCAATTTTTGATCCTGAAGTGAAAAGAGGTTAAAGAAGATACGAAATTTTTCTCTCCTAGATTTTTCACTCCAGATTATTGTTCATCTCTGATGTTTAGAAAGCTAAAAATTTCTTACAAATTTTAGTTTTTGTAGTCATAGTTTCTGAATGATAACTAGCGTTTCATCGATTTAGAAATATTTTCAATGTGTTAACTTCATTATTATGACATGTTAATGCTGTTATCCTATTAGTTTTTTTAATTTTTGTAAGAAGGATCATTAATTTGTAGATAAAATCAGATTTTTACATTTAGTTCTAGATTTCATGAATTATGAATAAAAATTGTGATTCACATTAAACTGATTCTTGATTTATGGATCGGAATTCATATAAAGAAAGTAATTAATGTATGATATATCAAATGTTGCTTTAAAGTGATTTGCAAATTACTCATCAGTATTCGTATTAAGGTATTTTATAAATCACACATCATGATTCACATTAAAATGATTTATCAAACAAGCATCATGATTTCAATTAAAGTTATTTCTAAATCATGTAACTTGATACGTATTTAAGCAATTTCAGAATCGTGCATCACAATTCTCATTCAAGTAGTTTATATGGTATTAGAAGGATTTAAGATTTACGCATCGTGATTCACTTAAAAGAGATTTAATAATTAATGCTTGCAATTCTCATCCAAATGATTTATGAATCACACAGAGTTGTTCTAAATTAAGCAACTTTCGAGTCACATCAAAATGATCACTATTCACATGAAAATTATTAGCTAATCATGTAACAGAATTCTCATTAAAGTGATTTATCTCACATCATGATATACGTCTTGTAAGCTCCTGCATTTTGTAACATTTGCTATTCATATTGTTCCGATTTAAGAAACATGCTCCGCAATTTGATTTCAATTTGCAAATTGTGATGCGTGATTTATGCAATCTTCAGGACTTACTTCACCTTTTTTGTAATTTTGATTTACAGATATTATATATCTAGATTTGCATAAATGTGATTTTTAAAAATCACGCTTTTAGTGCTAATCACGCTTTATGTCAATTGGAATTTTTCAAAGTGATTTGAAGCAGCAATATAATTATCAACCAGAGTTGGGTTTTTGCTGTCAAAAACTGGTTTTTGACATGACAGTGGTAAAAACCGTGTTTTTACCGGTAAAAACCATCAAAAACCTACTGTTTTCTTTAATTTATGGCATATAGTGGATAATATATTATTTTCACATAATTGCCTTCATAAATGAATGTTGTAAATGATTGCTATTGATTTTGCAACTATATACATGTATTCTTATAGAAGGATATACATTCATATAAAAATATTGTAATATAGGGTGACCTGGTAATTCCTGATCAAAAAACGCAAACATCTATTTTGTGAAAAAACTATTCAAAATAGAATTTTAATATTTATTGGAAGTTTGAGGCTATATGAGATGAGTCCAATGCCACCTTCTTTTGTTTGAAAATCTAATTAGAATTTAAAAGATTTTAAGTTTTTAGTGATCAGGAATTACCCCTGGTCTTGATCATTTCTGGGGTAATTACTGATCACCAGTTTTTATTGTAAAGGGGCTGTTTAAAAATAATTATATAATGGTAATTAACAAATAAGACATCAAGATCAAACAAATAAACCAAAAGGATATGTTTAAGCAGTTAATAAAATGATTTATTTAAAAGCAAGAAGAACGATTAACACTTTAAATTTTCAAAAATCTTTGCATCATGCCATACACTTTAGGCAATCAACCAACTCATTCTCATGTTCTTCTGAAATATAAGAGAGTTCCCACATGGGTTACTTTTGCTGGATTTTTTAACTTCATTAAGGGAAAGTGTAAAGTTAAGTAAGGTATGTCAACAGCTCTCACACTGAAATTTTCATTTTCAATCATTAAAAGAAATTCACTAATTTTGTTTTCTAGAAGCCTAGTATCCTTTTTAGGCTTATAATTTCTCCCCATATTTATACTAGGCTAATTTATAAACTTAAAAATTATTCTAACAATTATACTAGGCTTATTTATAAGCTTAAAAATTATTCTAACGATGTACACACATAAAATTAAGATAGAAGCACTGTAAGACAAATCAGAAATGGTGCAAATCAGAATTCAGTCTTGTATACAGTTAAAAACAGATTTTGTGATGACAGTTAAAATATATTTTATAGTTGTTCCACTTAATAAATATGAACTGTTATTTACGAAATGACAATTAGGTATTTATAAGCTATTTTATATACTATTTATAGGAAGAAATGACAATGATCAGGAATTACCCCAGTGATCAATAATTACCCCATCTGTAGGGGGCAACATTTGATATAGTTTCCTATAATCAATTATAATGTTTACAGTAGATGTGAAACAATTAAACAAAAGCTTACACTACTTATATATCAAAGAAAAAGAAAGTGACTCAAAATATTTATTATTAAGAGAAGGAGGGGGATCTTTGCAGAAATGTGCACATTTTGAAACCCATCTTTGAAATGGAAAATACAGAAAGCAGTTTAAAAGATACTTATTTTGTTTGATTAAACAAAAAATTATTATTAAGTAAATGTAGTTATACTCTAGTAAAGTGTACAAGCATTCTTGTCCATGTCTTAAATTTAAAAAAAAATAATTTTTTTTAAGATAAAACTTAGGTGATCATTATTTACCCCAGAAACAGAGTGATCGTGAATTACCCCGGGTCACCCTACTTATTGAAAATAGTGATACTTACTTTTATCATTATAGCTTGATTTGCGAAGGATTCAAAATTTTGCACTTCTTAATTATTAGAAATAAACAAACAAACAAAAAAGCTTGAAACTATTAATAAATTCAAGAACTGTAAAGAAGAATTTAAGGTTTGGCATTTCTTAAATATTAGAAATAAGATAAACAAAACTTTCAAAACTTGTAACTACTACAAACTCTAAGTCAAGAATGACTTGACATTCTTCAGTAATGTAATATGCCAAACAAAATGATGCTTGGAAATGTTGAAAATTTTGTTTAGTATTCTATTATTTTGCTTCAAATAGTAGTATGTTTTGATATAATCATGTTGGGAAAATGGAAAAATCTGTTCTTAAATATCTTTTAACAACTTTTTTTCTAATTTTATTGCCCAAAAATGAATTAATTCTAAATTATAAGCAGTTTAACTCAAATAAAAATACAGTTTTACCAAAACTATGGGTTTTTGACATTTTTGACATGACGGTAAAAACCATGGTATAAACCGGTAAAAACCGTTATGTGTCAAAAACTTGCCAACCCTGTTGTCAACCATTTGCATTAGAAGCTGATAAATAAAATTACTATTAATATTATTATTTTGTCAAATAAGCATTGTGTTTGAAAATATACAATTTCTGCTTTGACGAAATTATAAAATCTGGTTGACGTATACTTTTGTATATTAACTGTAATACTGTATGGGTCCTTGAATAATTTGAGTTAAGGACCTTGAAAGTGTATTATTCATAACTGTCGATACATTATCCTTGCCAGGAAGTTCTTTATGAGATTTTTGTCCTCCATCCTCTCCTATCTAGGGTGTTACTTGTGGTAACATTTCAACTTTGCTAATTGAAATTGTTTTTCTCATTGGTCACCATACTTGACCATGTTGATCTTGGCTTCCTTCTCTTCTTTCCTTCTGATGACCAAGTTAATGCGATTCTCTGTTTGTGATGGCATATTTTCTCAATTTGTGCCTGATTTTGTTTTAACTTATCTTTTTAAAATCTATTCTTAATAGCTTGGTACTGGATTTATAGTATAGATCCATGTTGTGTTGTTTATTTTGTTTGAAAGGCTTCTATTTTGTTGTTTTTGTTATCTGCTTTGTTGATTTCGCTGTTTCGTTGTCAAGTAGTGAAACAGATTTCACTGTTGCTTTGAATCTTTAAAATTTTAATTGAATAGAATCTTTAAATTTTTAATTGATTTTAAATATGAATAAACAATTTCATATTCAAACATTGTAGTTTTAAAAACCATGAAAAGCATTCTGAAAGTGTTCAGTGCTTTTTTATTCTTTCTCTTATTGTCCTCGTCAGTGTTACCATGATTGTCCAATTTATGTAAAATTATTTGTCTCTTGAATTTGCTCTACTTTATAATGTATTAAAACAAAAGGATTTTACAAACCATCTCATTCTTTACTTTTAAAATTTACAGAAAAATACAATTTTAACTTCTGAGAAAAAAGAAATTTTTTCTTGGACATTGTGAAGTAAAATAACTACTGTGCTTCTTGTTTTATCAATTAAAACAAAAAATTGTTTATGGATCTCAAGAGAAATTTTTTTTATATAAAATGACATTTGTGTCTAATTGCTATAAAACTTGTTTCTTACCTGATACAAATTTTTGAAAGTAAGTGGGACCTTTGTATTTTAGAGATCCTTTTGAGTAGTTTGTATGTTTGTCCATTTAAAAGTCCTGTAAAATGCAATTTTCAAAAAAATAAGTTTTAAGTAAATGAAGCAAAAGTTTAACATTCTACTATTGCTAATTTATTACATACTAGTTGGAAAACATTTAGATAAATTCTGATTTTTTTAATGATTTTTTAAGATCAGCCATTTCACAGTATTTACTGCTCAATGTGTGCAACTTACATTTAAAATAAAATTTTCTTTAAAAACTACTATAAATAGCTGCCTTTTAGATTGTCATTGTTACTTATTTTTAAACAAAGTAATCATTTGATATTAAAAAAAATTTTAGATTCATTAAAAAGAAATATTTTTCTGTTAAAATTTGGTTCTATTTTTTTACACTAATGTAACAAAATATTATAATTACATTCATTTTTAACTATGTTAAGGTAAAATTTCATTCAGTTTCTACAACATTAAAAGAAAAAAGAAGAATAGAGTATACACTAAATATTTTTTCTCTAGTGGCTATTTTTCATATATTTCAAAAAAAAAAAAAAAAAAAAAAAACTACTTTTTTGATCAAAATTTAAATTGCTGTATCAACAAACAAAAAAATTGCACAAAATCCTTTAGAGATCGTTTATGGTAGCTAATACCCAAATTTTTTTAGAAAAGAAAAAAAAAAGCACTACCAGATTTACATTATATAGCTGTAAAATATATAAGAATAGTAAATTTAAGTTTTTAAATTAACAGTTAGTTGAAATATAGGTATAGAAAATAATTTCAATTTATTTATACAATGACTAAAAATAAAGTTACCTACAGAAAAGAGACATGTTTAATACTTATGCATTTCTCATTTGTTTCAGGACACAGAGTTTCCTGGAGTAGTAGCTCGACCGATTGGAGAGTTCAGAAGTACAGCAGATTACCAATATCAATTATTGAGGTGTAATGTTGATTTGTTGAAAATCATACAACTGGGATTAACATTTATGGATGAAAATGGAAAATCTCCTCCAGGATTCACAACATGGCAATTTAATTTCAAGTTCAATCTTACGTAAGTTGGTTTTGTTAATTTAAATAGTTATATATTTATTTATCTATTTATTTGAATATTTATGTACTATTTATTTGAATTGCTAAGATCTTCAAATGATGTTCCACATGTTTTGATTTTTGCTTGATATGAAAAATTTCACTTGCTTTATTAACATATTTGTTTTATGTGAACTTAAAAACATTTCATTTTCTGGATTAAATAACATATAGGTCATCAAATAGTACTGCCAAGAAAATTAATTTATGCTGCCGTTGACAAGTATGACATTTGTTTTGTTAATTTAAATAGTTATATGTTTGTTTACCTATTTATTTCAATATTTATATATTTATTTATTTGAATACTTCTGTATTTATTTATTTAAATTGCTAAGATCTTCAAATGATGTTCCACATGTTTTATTTTTTGCTTGATATGAAATATTTCACTTGCATTATTTATAATTTTTTTTTACATGAACTTAAAAACATTTCAATTTCTGGATTAAGTAACACATAGGTTATCAAATAATACTGCCAAGAAAATTAATTTATGCTGCCATGTTGTCATTTATTTATGTTAGAAGAAGATATTTCAGAAACAGTTTCTTGCATTTAAAAGTCGATTTTATAAAATTCAGTCACATATCCTCCTTTCTCAAATCTTTTAATATTGTGCATTAATGACACATTTCATTTTCTTCGATTTATGAGCATGCAATTCTAAACAGAATCTTAAAAGTATCAATTTTATCAGTATTTGTAGATTTGGCAATCATTTTTCCAAATTTATGTTTACTCTGTCGATATTCTGTGATTTTCCATTGATTTAACTTAAAATTTTACTGCTCACTTCCTTATTGGATAAAATAAATAACTTTGATATGATATGAAATATCTTCAAATTAAAATGTTTTGCTGAAGGAAATACTTAGAATACTATCCTTTTTATTTTTTACTCTGTTTAACTAATGTTAGATTGATTTTTACAGGGATGAGATTTTTCCGCTTTTTAGCGGATTTCCGCTTTTTTCACTTATCTCTTGAATTTCAACTTTTTTATCAAAGATTCAGATTTTTCTAAAAATTTAACTTTTTTTTATAAATATTCCGCTTTTTCAGTTAATTCACCGATTTTCAAAGAGAAACAGAAAATTCAAACTACATAGCTACCAATCCTTTCTCATTTTAACTATTTTCTCCCCCTTTTACTCGCAGCAGATAAGATTTTCCGAATTTTTTACCCGCCCTCCAGATAGATCCGATTTTTGTAGTTCAAACGACGCTGCTTCTGACAAGCCTTTTACAGGTCCCAAGCCTGGAATCTGCTAATATCTCGATTCTTATTCACACGATTTTAATATCAAACATAGCTTTTCATATTTGCGTTTTGCGATTCTTATTCACGCGATTTGAATATTGTACGTTGCGATTATTATTTACGAGATTTAAAAATCCAATATTGTGATTCGTATTTACGTCTTTTTAAAAACCTATGTAGCGATTCGTATTCACGCAAGTTTAAAATTCAATGTCTTGATTTGCTCATGCAGTTTATGATATCAAACATCGATTTTCGTATTTATACGTGATTTTAAAATAAGGCATTGGGATTCGCATTCAGGCATTCTAAAAATTATGCATCATAATTCTTATTTATGCAATCTAAAAATTACGCATCATGATTCGTATTTACGCGATCTAAAAATTATGAATCGTGATTTGTATTTACGCGTTTTAAAAATTCTATGTCCCAGTTTGTATTTTCTCATTTTCAAAATCGTATATCTAGTTTCATATTCATGTGATTTCAAAATCCATAATTGTTATTCATATTCACGCAATTTTAAGCTCAACTATCGCGATTCTTGTAAGAAGTAAAAAATTTTTTTTAATTAGTTACTATAAAGGTAACTGTTTTTCTAACAACGATTATCAATATATGTAAGTGTTACAACATCAGAGAAACTGGAAGGGAATATATTCAAAACTTACATTCTGTGCTTGCAAAGAAGAAAAAATAGGATTTGTCACAAGATGTTTGAAGATGGACTAACGACTAAATATAGCAAACAAAAGCAATCACTTACAAAGGGATTTAATTTAATTTTTTTTTTGTTTTTTGAAAATAGTTAATTAACTCATCATCAAAATTTTATTTATAATTGCTGTTATTTATGCTATAAAATGCAAAATTCTTATCAAATAAAATACAATTATCTAAACACTTGCTGATTGTCATGTAATTTTTCAAACTAAAATAGCAATTTTTGTATGTTAAGGAGTTACTATATATTTCTACTTCACTGTTATTGATATGTTTCAAAGGGCTCTAGTAAGATTAGACTATAATATGAACATAATGATTCGGTCCATTGTTAAAGTTTTTTTCCCCAATATAATTTAAAAAGTAATATTACTGATATATTTGCTATAAATCACATAACAGTATTTATTAAGAGAAATGAAATATTATTGTATATTCTCAGTAGTTTTAATTTGCTAAACAAGGTAGTTTTTCAAGTAATAATTGTCTCTTATGTGAACTGAGGAAAAATATAATTTCCAGCTTTATTTTTTCAATTGATAATTTTTATTTTCACTAAATGTTAAGTATCAATGTAGTCATTTATATAATAATAGATTAGTACACAATTGTATGTCAACACATTATTTATTACCTTAAACTGTCTGGAATTTATTATTGAAGGGTTGCGCTTGCGTAAAATTTGCTATTGTGGAAATTCAGCTTTTTTGCCTTTCGGCTAATCTCATCCCTGTTTTTAATAACATATAATTTAACTGTTCCCAGTCTTATTGAATGAAATAAATGACTTCAATCTTTATAAGTGATATTTTCAAATTAGAATGCTTGATTAAAACAGATGCTTAGAATAATATCCCCTTTCTATTTTGTTAATTATTTATTTCTCTGTTTAACTAATGTTTTATTAATCTTAATTACCGTATAAATAATTGTTTTCTACAGAAAATTGTAATTATGTTTACAATTTTCTTCTATATTGAAATTAGGAAAATTAGCTTTTAAAAAAATTTATTTACAATTATAAAAATTAGCTGTTTAATTGTGGTCTTAATTTTTCTATTAGAGAAGATATGTATGCTCAAGACTCCATTGATTTATTGACAAGTTCTGGTATTCAGTTCAAGAAGCATGATGAAGATGGGATTAACCCTTATCACTTTGCTGAGATATTAATGACATCTGGCGTTGTCTTATGTGAAAATATAAATTGGATATCTTTCCATAGGTAATTAATATCATTGCAGTTTTCTCACTTGGTTGTCAAAATCTATAATTGTCTGGATATTTTTTTTTTTTTTCGGCAAATAAGATTTTCGTAATCTGGCATTTTTTACTGAAGATTTAAAATTCTATAAGAAAATTGTAAAATAACCAATCTTAAAATTCATGGTAACAGTAAATAGCCAATAAAAGAATGGGGTTCATTTATTAAAATTATTTGCTGTAAAAAAATTGTCTTGCATTTAATGAAATCATTCTTGTAAAAATTCCATTATCACAAGGTTAAATTTTCTCAGTTCTATTAAATCTGGATCATAAATTTGTTCAAAGTCTAACATTTCTGAAATTTGATCATATTTACTGTATACACAAGATGAGTAATAATATCTTTTAATTTTTTCTGTAATTTAAGTAAAATTAATAAAATATTTTACTTTTGTAATCTAAACTTATTTCTAAGTAATAAGTTGTTCTGCAATTTTATCTAGTTCATATTAAATACATAAAATGTGTATGTCTGCAATATTTTATGAGAAAATAAAAAAGTTATATTTATTTTACTGCTGTTGGAAGCAGTTTCTCAGAACAAAACATTTATTAAAAGTTGATAAATGCAGTTCATTTAATTATGTGCTATATAATTTCAAACCATCTGTGTCAAAAAAATTGATATACATATTCTGTTTTGTCTCCTACTGTAGTATAAATTAATATGTAAGCTATTTTATTTTTGAATTTTAAATTTGTTTGATCTCTTAACATATTTCTAGAAATTTATATGAATAATCAATTATCTAACATTCTATTTATAAAATAACTGTTTTTTTACTGCTGTCTGTCTTAGTTGCATCTGTTTTGCAAATTTGAAAATACAGGCTTTCCACATCAAAAAATCAGTTAAATTATTTTTTCCCTTGTCATTAAATGGGAAACATGGCGTGTAGCATTTTTAAAGAGTACTTAAAGGTGCTTATTTTCGTTTTTTAAAATCCCTGAAAGGAGCTTTTTATAATTAGGTTTTTTTTAAAAAGTGCTTATTGTTCCTTTTTTGTGAATGCAATTTTTTTCTTTATCATATTGAATTTTGCCACGTATTATGCAAAAGCGTGATTTTCATTCAACCATACTCTGTTTCGGCCTTTTGTCGGTCCTTAGCGTATGCAAACGCCAATAATTTTACATGGTGAAATCTTTTCAAGTGTGCATGTGCATCTATTGAACTGGGTTTAATGAGATTCTAGTACTGTCATGTGCAACTCTGCTGCATTTTGCAAAATATTCTCAATTTCATGCTTCATTTCCCCCCCCTCTGAAATCATGATTTATTGAAGCGAAAAATTTTCCGATCTTTTTACGGTGGCTGATATATTCAAGAAAAAGTTCTTTGTTAGAAACTAGTTATTTTATCATGATCGTGCTAAGTCTTTGAAAATTATTTTGCATTTTGTTAATGTATATAGCAGTTAAAAATATTTTTTAGTACTAAAAAAGTACTTTAAATGTGCTTATTTATTGTTGAAAGATTTAGCTATGCATCCTGGGAAAGAAATATGTAACAGTGAAATATCAGTGTAATTTCACCCTGATTCAAAATTCTTGGAGAGTTAAATAATGTGATTTTTTTCCCCTTCAATTCATGTTAATCTCTTTTCATAATACCCAGTCTCATGAGTCTCTTCATAACCACTCTCATTACAAAAATTTTTTAATTACAGTAGTATATTTGATGCAATTAGCTTTGCTGAAAAATTTCTTAAAAACATTCATATTGCAGATACGAGATTCTTCTGCTTTTCTAAGCTGTAGAAGAAATTAAATTTTTAAACTTATTATAATTTTATTCTCTTTTATGATTTATTTATCAAGCTTAAAAATTTTTTTTTTTGGATTGTCAATGTACATTTATTGTATATTAAAAAAGAATTTTAATAAGTATGTTAATAATTTAAATGTTTACTTTTTTTGAAAAATAGTTTCACACGCTTTTTAATTTTTTTTTTTTTTTTTTGCCTCTCTAATGCATGATGTGATGATGTTTGAGAATTGTATGAAGTGACAAAATAGTATTTTCATATTAGGAGCAAAATAGTTTCACTTGGTAGGGGCAATACATAAATACATTTACCAGACTAGTAATGGCAAATTTTTTCATAAATTAACATTTTTATGTACGTTTATATAGTTTTGTAATCTGTTCTTTTCAGTGGGTATGATTTTGGTTACCTGTTAAAACTCTTAACCGACCAAAATTTACCTGCAGAAGAATCCGAATTTTTTGAACTGCTGAGAATCTACTTTCCAACTATATATGACGTGAAATATTTAATGAAAAGCTGTAAAAATTTGAAAGGTGGCCTGCAAGAAGTCGCAGAACAACTAGAAGTAATCTTTATTTTTTTTCTGTGTATAATTATTTTATTTAGTCATGTCATTTAGGAAAATGCATGTATAGAAAAATACATCTTATGTAATTTACAGATATTTATGAGTTATACAGATGTGTATAAATAGTTATGGTTGTTAGAAAGGCGAAAATACATAGTAATGAGTTTTATTTAAATGTTTTATGTTTGATTTATCCTGCATGAGCTGCAAGTACATTGAAACCCTAATAAAAAAAATAATCGCTCAAAGAAAACAGGAAAAGAACATAAAAAAAAGGAGTAAGGGAAAAAACAATAAAAAATATATATATATTTAAAAAAAATAATGGCTAATTAACCATAGTACTTTTTCAACCCATGAAGGTATTATATCTGCAAAAATTAGTGTTTTCTTACATTATATTAAATACTTATTTCTATTAATTATTTCTTCTTTCTAATACTAATTCTTTTGTGATTTTGTACAATATTGCCAAAGTTAAATACATCAATACATTAGTGTGAAGAGCGCTAAGTAAATGAGATTGATTCTTTATGTTAACATAATTCTATCAAGTAAAAACCACAAAAATTTGATATAAGACACACAAGACAAAATAAATAAAAAATTATATAGAGAGTAGAATGAAAGAGTTAAGATCAACTTTAAAAATGGATTTTAAAATATAATTGTTTATATTTTTTAAAAAAAATTTTGTTTAGTTATATCCTTTTGTGGTTTATTTGTCTTTATATTGTTTTGTTTTTCTTTCTTTTCTGAGTTTTCTTGTTTTCATTGTCTGGTAGTAAAATACTACCAGAACAAAGCACAAATTTTAAATAAATAAGTTTGAAAGTAAGACTTTTGTCTATTGTGCATTTACTAGGTTTTTATGTTCCAATTATTTCCTATACTTTGAATTTCTGGAATTGTTGAATGCTTTCCTTCCAAAAACCTAGGGCTGATAAAAAAAAATAATCCTGGTTACTTTTTTTACCCTGCATGATTAAGTTTTTTAAAGCTGAACTCTAGTTGGTTTTTTTGGTAAATTTAAATTTAAACACATATTCCTGGTGCTTAAATAGATAAAAGATTAAAAATCTATATTGAGAATATTTCTGTAAGAAATATTTCAAGAACGAAAATATAAATCTTATGACTTTTTATAATTGTATGAAAAGAAAAACTTCAATGAAGAATATATAGCAGTGGTCATCAACTGGCGTTTTTTTTTTTACGAACAATTTTCGTAAAAAATCTATATGGGTTTAAAATACTTTTCTTTCTTTAAAAAAACCATAATGTCTTCGTTTCTGTGAAATTTAACATACCAACAGTGCAAAAAAAATTATTTCTCAGGTTTTGCATCCAAGAAAATATTCATTCAAATACAAAAATAATCGTGTATGTTGCTCTTTTTTGTTTAGTTTTTTTTTTTTTTTTTTTTTTGTATTTTGTGAATATAATTTAGCATGTGTGTATTTTATTTTATACCCGTCGTTAAACAGCCGACCCAATTTTTGGGTTTACGACTACTAATGTTCAACTCCATAGCATTGTAATTTTGAACCCAATCCAGAAGACAAGGGAACTTCTGGATCAAGTATTGGAAGAAATTTGCCGTCGTGGAGGACTTTTTTGATGGAACTTACCCGCATTTGCATTACATGGAGAGGAAAACCACAAGAACCTCTCACGGTTAGCCTAGTGGCAAGGGGACTCTAACCCATAATCCGTCTACCACTGAGGATATTTCATGTCAGCCTTGTGGTCCGTGCAAGCCGAATGAGGAATTCGTATCGACCAGCCATCGCCGGGATGAAACCTCGGTTAACCTAATTGGAAAGCGAATGCTCTATCCCCTGAGCTATCGCGGCTCTGCATGTGTGTATTAGAAATTTTCTAGGAGAAATTCTCCAATTTATTTACATTTGTAAATTTTGTAGCCAGAATTTTTTAACATGCAATTAAATATTTTTAAAAATCTACATCTTATTTTAATTTGTAATTCAATACTTTTATTTTGTACAACTTGATAAAAATCTGACAGTAATATTTAATATTCCTTCAAACATAAAAGAGTCCTGTATAAAATTTTGATAAAGTTGCGGAATAGTTTTTAGTTACGTTATTGTCTGGTTAAGAAGGAAACTGCGTGCATTCAAAATTGTTACTTTTTTATAGTGTATGTTTTTGTGTTGCATTAAAAAAAAAATTATTACTATTTTTTATTGATAATTGAATTTTGATTTTCAGTTAGAAAGAATTGGTCCTCAACATCAGGCTGGAAGTGATAGTCTTTTAACTGGTGCCACATTTTTCAAAATGAGAGAGGTGAAATTTAACATGTGTTGTATTTAATGTTTCTTTATCTTTTAATTTCAGTGCATTAAATCATTTAATTGTATAAAAGAAATTGAAAATATTAATAATTAGTTTTTACCGTATTTAATTTCTTTATTGTCAAAGTTGGTGTATCTTAAATTAATAGACATTTTATTTATTTTGTTTGTCATCTAATCCTGATATACTGATAATTAAACAGATTTAGATTCAATTAATTACCTATTTTTAGTTTTGAATAGCTTTTTCTGTAAAATGATATAAAAAAATTTAAATAATACTCAAATAAAATAATTTGTGTCATAATTTTTTTAAAATATGGAAAGTTATTCCCTCCAACACTGCGTTTTTTGAATTAATAAAAATATCCTAAAATTAAGAACTTTTCATTAATTTGAAGAATTTTTATCTAGGTGGAAAAATCTTACCTGATTGAAATTTTTTTTTTTAAGAATTCAGTTTTTAAATTTTTAGCTATTTGTCAGTTTTAAGGTACAAATGATTCTTTCCAGCAAAAAAGCATGATTAGTTTAAAATAACTCTTTGCTTTGAGTCTCAAGCGATCAAGGTTATTTATTTTCATTCTTCTGAAGTCCAAAAATGATTAGTTTTTCTCAACCCTTTTAAAAGATAGATGTTTTCAGATGTGCTCTTTGACTTATTCAAGGGAAACTATGTAAATATTAATATAAATAGAGATATTGTTAATGGTATGATTTTAAATCTCAGATCTTTCCTTTTTGCTTGATAAATTAAATCAGGACATCGAATTTCATCTCTGAAGTTCTAGTCAGACTAAGGTTTTGCTCTCCACTATTTTTAGGAAAAATATAAATAATTTTGTAAAAGTTAACAGATGTATAATAAAAAAAATTTTGGTGACCAAAACTATTAAAGAATATCGAAAATAAAAAAACTGAAGCACATTTATGGCTCAAAAAACACTGATATTAGCTTAGAATTTTTTTTTACGGTGGTTCCAATGTTATCCATATATCATTAAAAAGAAATATCAGAAATGTTCCCATACTTTTAGCACTTAAATTTTGTATACTGCTGATTTTGGACACTAAAATGCCAATTGTCAGTTTGAGGCTTGGCTAATGGGGAGAGGATCAATTAATGCAAATTTTGAGAAAATCATTGAGTGTCTTATTATTAAAGAGTTTCTGTAAGCTGTCTTCAGTCTCTCATAGAATAGCACAAAAATGTTATAAAGTGGGGCCTATTAGAGAATCGCACGGAACATTCTTCGCTGTTAAACTTCCTCGTCTTCTAAATCAATGTTAACAAAGCAAACATAAACTTGAATTTTGGCTACCTTTTGTCAACACAGCATCTAAATTTTCGTTAAAGAAATTTGGGTTTAAGAGCATGATGGAGCAGAGATAGTTTAAACACTAGCATAGATTGTAGTTTATTAATCTAATAAATTAACAACAAAATTTAATTAATCTCTCTCTTAAAGTGTGAAACCATTGCTCCCCATTTTTAATATTAGTCAACTGAAAGCTCATAAATCTAGGAAAAATATCGTAGTTTGATTTAAAACACAACATTTTATAAGAAAAAACTTATTTGCCAGTCCTAATTATTCTGTTGCTGATGGCGAATGAAATATCATGCCTTGAATTGAAGGTTGTGAACAATTTCCTTTAAAAAAAATTTTTTGTAGAATAGGGGTGCACAACCTGGGGCCCGAGGGCCACATATGGCCTGCCAATTGTTGATGTGTGGCCCAAGGGAGCTTCAAAATGCGATAAAGAAGTTTATTTTAATTTTTTTTAAACATTATAAATTTTCTTTAATTAAAATATTTAATTCAAATTTATAACACTATAAAAGGCGTACATTTTTTTCACTTTCATTCTGTAAACATCTTTTTTTTAGAGTTCATATCCCCCCCCCCAAAATTAATGTATATATATATATAACAAAATAAATAAATACATGAAAACACGAAGAAAGTTAAGAAAAACAATAAGTTTCATTTAATGTGCATAAGCTGCAAGTAAGCAGAACTCATCACGTAAGTTTTATCTTTATTTTAAACATATATATATATATATATATATATATATATATATATATATATATATATATATATATATATATATATATATATATGGTCAATCAATTATTGTGAAAAGTGTAAAAAATATTTTTTAAAAAAAGTATCAGTTCTTTTTAGTTTTAAATAAATTCAAAGTATATAATTTTCTGCAAAATGTTATTAAGCTTACTGATAAAAATACTTAGTGCTTAGAACACTAATGTTTTTATAAAAATTATAACAGGACTAAATATGCATGCGGCCCTTCGTTAATCTACCTGTTGTGTAAGTGGCCCTTTTCTCAAAAAGTTCGGGCACCCCTATAATAGAACCTAAAATGGGTGATGTTTTGAAATGTGATGTATTTTCACTATTTTGCTTTGATGATGTTAAAATCTTTTTAGATTATTGATCTTACTATTGGAATATGAGTCTGAATTTACTATATAACTTAAATAATTCATTTAATATTATCATAAACTTTGAAGTTTTTAAATAACTTTTTCTTTAAAAAATATCATTGAAATGTGTATTATTTTTTAGATGTTCTTTGAGGATAACATTGATGATGCTAAGTATTGCGGACATCTGTACGGACTTGGTACATCGTATGTTATGAATGGCAATGCTACACTTGAGGAAGCATCTCCTATCCCAACGACATCAACTTCTTGACAATTGTTGATTTAATTTCATCGCATCTTTTCATCTACTGCATCTCCTGATTTGAGTAAGTGTCAGTAGTATTTTAGTTTCTTATGTTTAATCAATATTGATAGTTTTACATATCCACCGAAATTTGTATTGTCCCACAGCAAAATCTTAGAAACAAGTTGAATTTTTTTTAAATTTTGCAAGCACTGACTTTTTTAGTACTTACATATTCTTTCTTTTTTTTTGTTGTATAAAGCATTTAAATTATTTATTTGTAGTGGTACTCAAAATTCTATTAAAGAAACTCATTAAACCAAGAATAGAAATGTTACTTTAAAAAATGTTTTTTAGTTTCTAGGAAAATTCTGTATCAGTTAGTATGGATTTTCTATATTTTAGTTTTTAGTAATTTTGTGATAATTTTTTAGCTATATCTTTTTTTCCTATTTTCCCTTGATGCATTTGATTCAAAATAATTCTGCAATATCAAGTTGTTGAGTTTTGGCAACTATTTATCATTTTTCCAACCCTTTCCAAGGTTTTTCCAGTAATTTATTTTACTATCTGTTCTGCTATCAATATTGGCCTCTTCAAACATAGAATATTCCTTAAATTTTACCTTTTTTTAATACATTTAGACATGATGATTGTTCTATTAGAATTATATTAATCAGTAATATGATGTATAAAATGAACTCTTGTTAAAAAAATGCATATGTTTAAGATTTTTGTTAATAAAATAAAATAATTTAATAATTTTGTCAATAAAATTTACTTATATGTTTTTATTTGTTTTTCTAGGATTGCAATATCATGACATGGTTTTAATAATTCCAGAGATATGTTGTACATGCTAAAAATAAATTGTTATTCTTTTAAATTTCTGAAAACTTAAAAAATAAATAAATAAACATTAAAAATCATAAAGTCTCATAAGACTTTTACAGGATGTATCGTATATATGCATTTTGTATTAATTAAATTATTGTTTTGTCATCATTCATGCTTCATTGGATTATGTGCACATTATTTTGTTCTCATTTTTTTAAAGCAGCTTAAAAGGCATTGTGTCTTGTTTTATTTCTACACTAGGTCACATTATTTAAACATTTACAATTTGTACACTACTTACAGGACTATATTTCGAGGAATTACTATAGATTAATATGTCATAAAGCTAAAATTATCCATGCAGCAGATTTTATAAATCCAAATTTTAGATTTTATTAATCCAAATATAAATCCTAATTCAGGCTCATTTTTTTTTTACAACCTTAAAAAAAATTAAACTGTTAATTATGATATTTATCCAAATCTATGTTTGGTAACATGCAAAATGTTATTTGGTGAAATTATCAATATTAAAACAAGTCAAAGAAATCTAGTATGTTTTTGGTATTTTTCAAAATAAACTTTAACACTTATTATAAAAATAATTATTAATTTGTGTTATTATTTTATTGGAGACATACTGTATAATGATGGTTGTTCATTAATAGATATTTTAAGGGTCATTAATATAGTTGACGAAAAAGATAATTTAGGTACACTGATTTTTACTAAGAAATATACTGATTTTTTTTTTTAATGTATATTTTTGTGTTTGAAAATCATTTAAATTTATACTTAAAATAAACAAAAAAGGCAAGAGAAAAGAAAAATACTTTTAACATAGTGTTAGAACTACCTTTAGTAATTTCAATAAGATTTGATGAATTTAAATTTGTTTATATTTACAATAGAAAGAAAAAAAAGAAATTCAAATGAATAAATTAACCAAAAAATTATCAATGAAAAAACTTTACCTAGATTAAATAAAAATGATTGCTAATCGAATCATATTTGTATTTTTCTTTTTTTGAAGGATAATTTTTTTATTAAATCTATCTATAAATTTATCTATTTTATTAATTTAGTGTTATTTATTACAGCTTATCAAAATGCTTTTCTATAAAGTACTTTGTTTAGAATATGTTTCAATTTTTGGATAATCGTTAATCAAATTCCTCTTTTTGATAGTTGAGATAGTTGTATTTTATCAGATATAATGTGGTAATTACAAAATTTTATAAAAAGTTATATATAGGATCAAATAGATATATTTTGCTTCTAGCTGTAGACTGAATCAAATTATTTGATTATGTCGCAAATGAAAAAGAATTAGCTGCAATGTCTTATTATAAAATAAAGATGTATTAAAGAAATAGGTTATTATTTATTCATAATGTTATGAAGTTTTTGAAAGTATTTTTTAAAAGTTCATTAAATACATAGATTTATAGCATTTTTGTTGTACATACAAAATATTTTTAGGCATTCCACCTAAATAGGTTTTTACTACTCTTTATGTACACATAGTTACATTCTATTTTTCTATAGAAATAATCATATCAGGTATTAGTTGAAACAAAAAATGAATAAGAACTTGTGAAAGGTTGTAATTAAAATTCTATTCATTTTCCTAATAATGAAGGAGAAAAAAAAATATATAAATATAATTGTAAAAATAATATTAATTTCTACAATTATCTTGAATTTCGTGTATCTTCTTTTATAAACAAATTGATACTCACCTTTATGAATGCCTATTTATAATTTATTTAAATAAAATAAATTATAGTTATACTATGGATTTAAATTTTACTATAATTTTTTCTGGTAAATCATGAACTAATTTAACTTGAATATCATTTAATTGTTTTTCCGCTGCCCTTGAATGAAACATTTTTGCTCTTTTTTTAAGACAAGCTTTTTATAATGTTAATTCATGTATTGTATTTATAGAGTTAATTAAAAGAAAAATTTTCTATACCTTGATGTGTAACTAAAATAAGTCATCCAGTGTCGTCAGTATTCTGAACAAAGTAACTTTGAAATTAAAAGTATTCTGGCTTATTATTCTTTTGCAATAAAATATTCCTGAATGATATTTGGGTAGAACAAATTGTACTTTTTGAGTTATTTCTTTAAATTTTTTTTAACGTGTTGACTGGTCACATATCAGTTAGTGTACATTTTCCACACATTAGGAGTGGTTATTTTAATTCAAAAGAAAAGTGCAATCGATCCTATGTTTTTTTAAAACACTCCCTAGTATTTTTTTTCTTTTTCTTAAGATGAACGTTCTTGATATTTTTTCAGTCGGTTTTTTTTTCTTCAGAACTTTGCCTTCATGGAGGACTTTTTGATGAAACTCACTTGTATTTGTGTTACATGGAGAGAAAATCCTCTTTTGGTTAACCTGACGACAATGGGACTCTAACCCATGATCCGTCTAGGAGGATATTTTTCGTCAGCACTGTGGTCGATGAGAGCCGGACATGGTATTCACATCCAACAACCATCGCTGGCATTTGAACCCAGGGCACCTTATTGGGAGGCGAGCGCTCTATCCCCTGAGCCATTAGGGCTTTTATTTATTTTCTACTGACCTAAATCTCATTATGTACTTTTGAATTATTTGATGATTATTTTAATTATTATAAAATCAATAAAAAATGGTCTCTTCATTTAAAGCAGTCAAAAAAAAGAAGACAGAAACACTTGAACTATGTATTTTAACAGTTTGTTGGAATTGTTTATATTTTTACACTATGTTTTTTAACTGTATATTCAAATGCTCTAAAAATTATTTATGTGTTCTTTTTATTATTATTGAGCCTTCAGATAGGGTTTAGTTTGAATAATTTTTTCCTCAATAAAAACAAAGGATATTAAGCTGTAAGCAATTCTATCAATTACGTGAAACTGTTTTAAAATGTATTTAAACTTTTTTAAATGTTTAGGGATGAATGTTATTTTTCCAGTAGATACTTATATCATTGGAAAAATTATGTGCTTTCCATTGAAGAATTCAAATTAAATTGTCCAATTTTTAAGACTGATTCTTTGCTCTTATAATAAGTAATAAGCAAATAATAAATAAATTGGCTTTTTTTCAGAATATAGTTAGTACAATTTTTTTAAAACTAAACAAAATTTATTTTAAAACAATAGGAACAATGGTAAAAAAATATTTATTCTCATATATATACAGGAATGAAGAAGTACAATACATGACAATGTTTTTAAGAAAAAATGAAAAGAACATCATGAAACTTAACATTCCCTTTTATCATGGTTATTTCTCTTTACTAAAAGTATTCATTTTGTTTAATTAATAGCTGAATAGTTCTTTTTTTTTTCCTTTTTAACATATTCAACTTAATAACAGCATCAATTATCTTTTGAGTAATTAGTTGCAACTTCTATTTATCATATAATTGTGACACAAGTAGACAAGTTTACTATTCACTTTATCCTTTTGGATTACTACTTGGTTTTGTCATGGAGCTCTTCATTAATTCATAAATTTCACTTCCAATTAACATTTGAAGCAGACAATTTAGTGAACGCAATGAAAAAAAAAATATTGAATTTATAAGCTTCAGAGAATGATCTTATAAGTTCTCTAATGTAGAATGCAAAACATTTTCTATCTTAAACTAAACTAAATTTCCAAAATACTAATCAACAAAAATTACACAGCTTTCTATAATATATATATATATTTGTTTTTTTTTTTAACTTCTTGCACAACTTTGCACAAAGTTGCACAGGTACAACTTTGACAATAAAAAAGCCGAATTTCTGATGAGTCAAAGGTGATACTTTTTATTGTATAAAGATTGAAGTAACAAAAAAAAAATATATTTTTGAAATCTCAATTGAAAGAAAGAAAGCCTCAAATCCTTGAGACTGGTATGTCAACGATATTTATGAATGAAAAATAAGTGTCGCAACAAATTTTACAAAACTGAAATCAGTACATTGAAATTGATGGTCATTTTCTGTACTAGTACTGATGGAAGAGAAATATGCTGATTGCGACACTGGCAATGATGCTCAAAATATTCTGTGACATCACAGCTGCATTTCCTTTACGGTATCCTTTGACGAATTGCGGATATGGATGTTTTCCAGGCATTGGAGTTATGTCTGTAAAGTGCTTCATTCGCTCTTCGTATGGCACAATAGTTGAAGGTGGTTCAATAAAGGATTTATCCCTAAAAGCAGGGTGACAGTAAGCATTGACTCCAAGTTTAACGACATCGCCAAATATTTCTTTTACGAGGGAGAATGGCTGCTCTCCACATGTCTGAAGAATTTCCTCGATACATTGGGTTGTATCTACAACAATACTGTAATAGAAAAAGTAATTTCAATATGCTACTTAATTTATAAAAAAAAATTCAAAATAAAAAGTAATATTTTTAAAAACCACGTTTTAGTAGTGGAGAATAATAATTAAGAAAAAAATTGAAAAACGTGGGGCGCATGAAATACATAACAGTAATGTTATATTAGTGTGTGTATGTGTGCTCTTGAGAATATGTGTATGTATATCAGTAATTGTATGTGGATGTGGAATATGCTTTTGTATATGCATATGTATGTGGATGTATATGTGGCTGTGCATGTATATGAGTAAGAAAATGTGTATATGTACTGTTATGTATTTCATGCGCCCCACGTTTTTCGATTTTCAATTTTTTTCTTAATTATTATTCTCCACTACTAAAACGTGGTTTTTAAAAATATTACTTTTTATTTTGAATTTTTTATTTTAAGCTATGATTTTTTTATTTTATATTTTTAAAAAATTATTATTTTTTAATTATTATTCTTCACTACAAAAAACGTGGTTTTTAAAAATATATATTTTTATTTAGATTATTTTTCTTAGTCAAGAGTAGTCAAAACTACTACAAGACCACTACTAAAGTAATAGAACTTTTATTTTAAATTAGGGATGCAAAAATCTTTATAGAAAAACAATACCTTTACGACTTTCATTAGTTTTATGCTGATGACAACCAAAACAATCTGGAAATGAATGAGGAAAAACTGGATCCTACCACGTGATTTTTCAGCCAATAAAAATACTACGACAATGAAAATATTTTCACCTGACACGTAATACTAATTTGAAATAATGGAATCGACAACAAAAGACAATCTCGAAAATAATTTATTTTTAAAATTTTAATTTTATTTTACTTTGTATGTCTTTTTTCTCTTCATTTTCATGCATTGTCATCCAATTCTGAACTGTGTGCTAAATTTGAAGTTTCTAGCTAGTCGGGAAGTTAGTTTAAAATCGATTACAAAATTCCACCCGGACAGACATACACGAAGGCAAGTTTATATAAACGTGGTAAAATGAACTGTTCGATACTGACTAAACTATGTATAAAAATCTTAAACATATTTAATAAAATAAATTTTTAAAAATTGCATTTTGGCTACTATATGTAGCACTCTGGGAACATTAAAAGGGAACATCTGGGAACATTAGTTTCATGTTTTCCACCATTGACTTGACGGCAATAAAAACATGATCGACGATTAGCACTTTGTTTAATTATCAAGTACACGAAAAGATGTATTATAAATATACATTGTTTTCTGCTACTTTTTAATCATCTGTTTAAATGTGGTATTAAAATTAACTGTATTGGCTGGTCTATGGTTTTAAGGTAGACCTCAAAACAATGGATGTATTAGTAACCTGTGTACTGAATGCAATGAAATGTCATGTTAACAAAATTCATGGAATCCACAAAATATCGTGCAAACAAAGCATCACGAAACAAAATTTCTTCTAAAAAAACAACGTTTTGGATGTTTACAGTAGCATTTCGTATGAACCAAAATTAGGTCTTAAAACCAGACCGTGCATGATTGAGAATTCAGGAGCCAAAAAAAAAACTATGGTAACTCATTATGTTATTGCTCTTTTATTTCTAACTACATTCTACAGAGTTATTCAACTTACCTGCAAGTTGAATTTGTTTTTTCCACGTCAGAGTAATCCAATAAACCGATGTGAGCCAAATCAATTAGTCTTTTACTGCATTGTAACAACGGCCAAGCCTTTTCTTTGGCGCATTTAGCAAGTGCCACGAATCCTAGAAACAAAAATTGCAATTTTACTTAAAAAGTTTAAATAATCTGCCCAAACTGTAATTACTTATACTTATGTTACATGTAATGGTAGGTTTTTCAAAAATTTCCTTTTCAGATCTTGTGGATTGTTTTAATTAGAGTTATAGTACCATATATTTTTTATTTTGGAACGTGAGAGCTCTACGGCATTGAGTGCGTGCTAGAATTCTAAATTAACCCATCAAATTACGATGTTTTGTGTTCTAGAAAATTCCCATTGTTAGATTAAGTTTTACATAGTAAAAATTCGATATAACGAGACCTCTTACCTCCCAATGAAACGACTTAGGTTCGAATCTCAGGGAAGGCCGATTGATATAATTCTACTCCTTGCTCGAACCGACCACAGGGCTGACGTTAAACATCGTCAGTGATAGACGGATCATGGATTAGAATTCCCTGACCATCGAGTTAGCCGCGGGTGGTTTTTCTCTCCATGTAAAGCAAATGCTGGTCGGTTCGATCAAAGAAGTCCTCCGTGAAAGCTAGATTGTTCGAAAGTTTGATCTAAGATGGCTTTTGTCTTTTAGGTTGGGTTCAGAATTACGAGTTTACGGAGTCTAATATTGTTAGGCGTAACCTCAGAATTGGATCGGCTGTTCAATGCCGTTTATTCAATGAAATAAGATTTAACGAGTCCGGCTAATTGCGAGTAGACTGTCGAGTACGTCATTATCCGTCTTTTACAAGTTTCCGAATTCCCGTTAAAATGCTAAAATTTATTTATATTTATGATTAGCTGAATGTTACTATCCTCCCTCTACAACAAGTTTTTTCCTGTGGGAAATTCCCTTCCTGCCATTTATGTTAGCAATATTAAACGGCAAAGGCCAAAATGGGAGCAATTTTTTTTATTTCTCGTGTTAATGCAGGAAAGTGAGAAGCGGTCATCATTACAACTTTTTTCCATTTTACAATCATAACCCTTTATGTTTGTAAAGCAAAGATAGTTGGCAAAGTTATATTCCTTACAAAAGAAAAACTTATCTGATACTTTAATGTATCCAACTGTGCATTGAAAAAAAAAATCAGCTTTTTGTTGACCAGATATACACATACCATCTTATTTACCTTCTTGACAGCGTAATATTGACATCCAGGGTTAGGTTTAGAAATGCGGGGGGCCCGGAGTCGAAGGTCGTTACTTTAAACTAAATTTACATGTTATTTAAATATGAAGTGTTTTTAAATTGTTTACTACACAAGTAAGTTACGATTATTAATAAATTTGAGCTCAGCTAAATTTACAAGTGTAAATTACGATATATATTTATTTCAATTTTCGTTAATTCATAGTTCTAGTAAACAATTCATAAGGAAAAACTTACGTAAAAAAAAAAATATAAGTAACATTTAGGGGAGTCTTAGGCCTTATGATAAATCAGGCATTGTTGACATTAATGTTTAAAGTTATCGCCGATCTCAAAAAATATTATTACCAATTCATTATATTTTTTTACTTAACATCTTAGAACTCCCAGTAAATTTGTAGCAACTTGTGCTTTATCTAAATTTTTTCACACCATATATCAGGATTGAGAAACAATCGATTTAATTTTATTTAACTTTTGACTGTTCTTTACGACTCACCTTTTTTTGTAATTGTATTTTCTCTATCAATGGGATAATGATGAATAATTTTATTTCAATTTTAATGAGAAACATTCAAACAACTGTCTGCCAAGCTGTCAGTACTTCATCCTTAAGAAACTACAAAATTGGTATTAGTTTTTGATTTTTCTCTTGTACGCGTTTTGTTATCGAGGAAATTATTTATTATTTGATTTGTTATCCACCCTAACAGCATTTTTAAGTTGTGCTGGATGTTTAGTGATGATCACTTTTAATATACAGTGGTAGAATCTCGATCAATTCCTCCTCGTTAGGACCATTAATTGAGAGAGAAAAATACAGGTCAACATAAAAGATACGAAATCTCCTCTCGACTCGCACCAACCAATTAAAATTTTTCATTTGAAACGTTTGAATAGTGCTTTGGTTTGAAGCGCTGTTTGAGGACGAGCGTTGTCATTCCACAAGCAAACTCCAATGGACCATTGTGGCTAAGGAGATAAAGTTCTCGCCTTCCAACGAGGTGACCCGGGCTGGAATCCCAGCGATAGCTGGCCGAAACTACTTCCCCACGTGGCTCGCATCAACTATAGTTCTGACGTAAAATATCCTCAGTGGTAGACGCAGATCAGGGTTTAGAATTCCCTTGCCGTCGGGCTAACTGTGGGAGGTTTTCGTGATTTTTCTCACTGTGTAACACAAATGTGGGTTAGTTACATCAAAAAAATCTCCACGGAGGCTAGTTTTTGCCCACAAGTTCCTTTGGCATTTGGGTTGGTTGAAGGCTACGGAATTAAAAATTGGTTGTCATAAATTAAGAATAGGCTTAACTGTTCAATGTCGGTTCTAAAATAAAATAAGCATAAAAAGTATTCAATTGCAAAAAAAGTATATGATTGAGTCAAAAATATTTATGTTGTTAAAGACGTTTCATCGTCTTCGGTATCAATTTTCACTTCAGCTTCTGCTAAAATTTCTTGAACCGCCAACACCACAAGTTTCAACATTTTCATCAACTGATGCATTAACGTCAAACGTGATGTTTGTGGCGTTTCCCTCAAACTGTAAGAAATCCTCGTTTTATTCTTCATAGTTATTATCAGGATTTACAGCTTTTTTTTCTCAAAATGAAATAACTTCTTTTTCTTTATGTCGGTGAAATTTCTAAATAGACGCGTGAATCAGCTTTCAAAAACACTACGCTTGCACTACGCTTAAATCCGAACAAACCGCGCATAACTTATGCACCCGAATGTTCGCAAAAATAGCCTTAGTTTTCAAATGTTATCTGGACTTCAACAATATATCCTAAAGTAGCACGTAAATTACATTAGGAGACAAGATATAAAATACCTATGCATATAAAGAAGAAATAAGATCCCATTCAGCCCTTCTTGTTTAGCCCGAGATTAAAACCACGAGTACGTCTCATGATATTCTTGTTTGACATGAAATTAAGCAACGAACCTGACGCGTGATATTCAAGTTTGGTCTAAAATTTTCATCATGCAAGTGCAAAGGGTTAAACTGGTTTCAACTAAGAATACCATTTGTGATCGGACAGTTTAAACAAGGTTCGATTCTTGTAAAAAATGAAATAAAAAATTAAGCTTAATAGATATTAGGAAAAAAGAGAAAGAAACAAGTTATAAATTTCTGCCAAAACTTTATGAAAGCGAGATTAAAATCATCAATACCAGCTCGATTTCCCTTTGATGGAAAGAGGAGTTGAAAGCTGATTATTTGAAACATCCTCAATGTTTATATTCCCATTTTTTTTAATAATGATTTTAAAGACTTCTGTAACGTTTGTATTCTTTCCCAATCTCTAATTTGTATTCATTTTTGACATAGAATCTAAAAATACATTTTCAGAAATGTGATAATGTGTAAATAGTCTAAATTATTTAAATGTCTATGAGCAATATTACTTACTATTTTTTTCCGCACAGCCTTCCCCAGAGCAATGGTTCGGAATTCGTCTTGTTATACCAAATATAATGCTTTGGAAAAATTCATGGACTACTGGCGGAGTGCAATTTCTTATGCAAAATGAACCAATTTCTACTTTCCTATAAGAATATTAAAATATTTTAATGTCAGCGTAAAACTCGAACTTTTCATATAAACAGTGTCGGCCGCTTATTAAAATCATTTGATTTTATAAAGTGGCTGATTTTATAATATCTATCTACACTAACAACGGAAGAACGCATTTAGAAACCATGGATAGGGTACAAATTAGCCGCCACATCTACTTAAGGTAAAATATATGTCCAATTTTAATTACTTTTAAATGAACAAAAACGTTCCATCTAATGCGTATTAGTGGTGTAAAGTTTAGGCTGCCCGCCTTCTGCCAAAGATGCCCGAGGTTTAAATCCGAATTGGGAATATCAAGTTTTTAACCCTAATTTTCTTTTCTAATAAGGTTGATAACTATTTAGTACTTTTTTTTTTCTGTTTAAAAATAATTATTTTTTAATCTAAATTAATTTCTAAAAAAATAATTTTAATAACAAAAAAAGGCTTATAGATATTTAATTTTTTAATAAAAATCTATGGATTCTTTAAAAAATTACAAAATTTGAATGATGTGGTTTTCTTTTCTAACAGACACTAATCCAATTTTTTGGTTGTTAACTTTTGCTATGATTTCATTTTCTATGTATAAAAAAAATTAATGTCTGTTTGTGTGTGTGTCCTTTATTAAGTCCTAAACCATCCAATTGAAAGCGACGAAATTTGTCGAATAGATAGTTCGAAGCGCGAGGAAGGTCACTTTCGATGTTCTGTTTGGTTAAGCGTTAGCCATTGTTTTAAATTTAACTATAGACAATTAAATTTTTCAAATATCAAGATATTATCGATGATATTTCCTGGCTTATTTTTTTTAAAAATTCCATATAATTTAATTAAAAATTTAAATATATATTAATTTTTAGTTATTTATACTTATCAGAAAAAGAAATAAGAGTTTAAAACTCGACCGTCCAAGCTGTGATTTGAACCGCAGACATCTCTGACAATGCATATTAGCTGGAAAGGTTTTGGTTGTTTAAAAGTAAATGAACTGAAACTTTAATGGGGAGTATTTCGCCCTAGGGGCAGATGTGGTGGATAATTTTTACTCTATCCAAGGTTTTTAAACGAGCTCTTTAACTCAAGCTTAACATTGTTTTAATACGCATTTTCGAGATGAATACTTCCCTTGGAAGGGAAAAAAATGTTTCTAAGTTAACGATACAATATTACACAATGTTAGAACATAGGCGTTTTTTTTTTATTTGATCATTTTTTTTTTTTTAGTTTAAGGAGTTGTTTTATTATTCGCAATGAAAAAAATTTCCTTACCTAAATATACTAGAAATTCCAAAGTGTTCAAAATTCAGCAGTTCTGCCCCACATATTCTGAAATTACATTTAAGGTCATCCTCATGATGTTCAGAATCTGAAAAAGAACATTTTATACTATACATAACATTGTTTTCATACAATGATGAGCGATTAATGCCAAATAACATAATGTGTTCGGTATATTATTTCCACACAACGGAATAAAATTTACTCCAAATATCTCGAGCACTTGTTTTAAGTCTTGGAGAATCCGCTTGTAGTAAACAAATAAAGTTTCTGAAAATATTAAGAAATGAACAAAAATTTAAGTAGATTGCGACTACCCTCGTTATTTTGATGGTTAGGAATCCAAATGGATCGGGAAAAAAGCATGTTTATTCAGTGAAAATGCGTTTTTCTGTTCGATTTCGTTACTTAAGATATCTTTTGCATTAATTAATTAGCATATTTGAAGCCCCCCTTTGACGAATTTAGATTGACATATAGTTCTTGAAAAACAGATCATTAGAACAAACCTTATTCAAAGCATCTTCCCTATGATCACTCCTTCATGTGTTGCGAAGAAATAGTTTTTCTTGGAATAATTTCCTCGTTGCAGTTAAACTGCAAGTAACTCTTTTTTTTAAATTTCTAATAAAATGGTAATACCATTTTATTTATGGTATTAGTGAATTTTTTGGCCGGGATAGCCTGGTCGGTAGGGCGCTGGGCCCATGTCTGACGCATGTTAAATCTGTCGAGTCGCAAAGTCCTCCATGTTCCCATAAACAAATTAATACCTCTCTGGGTACAGGATTGAAGATCGATCGTTCTCTGATTCAGGTCAAAATTACGATCTGTGGATGAATGGGTTCGCCCTATAAACGGGTGTGACGTATGGGTGTGGCAGAAGTCGAATTCTTGTCCAAAGATGGCGCCACTGGAAAACAAGAACAATCGCACCCCTCTGCCTAAAACAGGCATACGTCAACAACAACAGAGAATTTTTTAACTTTCAGCCGTTTAATCGAAAAAGAATTTCATTGGAAGTTTATAGCACATTTTAATTAAATTACCAATCGTCGGTTTCCTATGTAAGTTCAGCAAATGCAAAATCTATGAGGAAAAATTTTGTAATATAATCGAAATAAAGTTATATAATAATTTTATTTCATAACTATAGAATAATTTATGTAATAAAATTGAAATAATGTATCGTGAATATGTAAAGTTAACGCTTATTTTCGTGAGCTGACTTCTTAAAATGTTTTTAAATAAATCTGTTCACCAAGATGGATATTGTTTTTTACATTGTTTACACGTATATTATAATTTTTGCACTCCATTTAAGTTTTCTCTTTTTTTAAATCATAGAAAATTTAACTAATTATTAATGAAAATTAATTGCAAACATGAAAGCATCATGTGAATAGTCTCTCTTTAAAAAAAATTATTGTAGGTACTTTACTTGTATTTTATTTTAAGAGTTTATTTAATTTAGTAACTCAAAGCTTAAACTCTTCTTAGAGAAATTCAAAAAATTAAACCAAGAAACATTTTAGTACATCTATCTTAACCGAATACGTCATTTAAAACTTTTTTATTTAATTCGTCTTTATTTTAGCAATTTCGCATCTATCTATATTCTCACATAATCGATTTCCTTCAATGTATTACTTGAATGCATTAAATTAAATGTATTAATTTACTCAACTATGGAAAATGCTGCAGAATGTACAATATAATAAAATGAATAAACTCGTTTTTGCATTGGTTATAGATTAATTAGATCAATGAGAGATTATTTTTATGGGTAAATGACTTTTCTATCTATATCAGATCAATCAATTAATTAAACTTCCTTTCCTTGCGAAGTTTGCAAACAAGTTGTTTAATATATGTTTGTTTTTTGATCACATGAGACCTCTTTCTTTTATCTTTAACATTGATTGATAACAATAACTTAAAGCCAAATATTTATCCAATTTTGTTAATTTATAATTTTATTGATTATTTTTCGATTAAAAACATATGGGTGATTCTCACAAAGTATGACAATTTACAGTCTCTTGCTTAAAGATCTAATATACTATACTACTAAAAGAACTTTTTTTTAACGATTTTAATAAATAGCATTGTTGTTAATATTTTAAAATGACCTTGTACTAGCATTGGCCGTTTTGTATTTTTAAAAAATTTAATTGAATTTCAAAATGTAATTTTCCTGGTATGTCACAAACAATATTTCCAATAATAACTAGCTTCAAAACATCCCATAAATTTTTCAATATCTAATTTTCTTATCTCAACCGTTGTAAGCATTTCTAGAATATATGCGGAGGGTATTATTAACAAAAACTTCGTTGAAAAGAATTTTTTCTGTCAATAATATGTTTGTCACAAGAAAATCTGTCATTTTCCTGGCTACTTTTATTTAGTAATTTATAATCAAAATAGATAGGGCCAGCAATCAATGTCTCATGTTAATAGATTGATTAGAATACCATCCTATCTGAACAAGTCTAATTGCATGAATAAAGTACCAACTTTCTGGTTCAAAACCTATTTCAAAAAATGTTTCAAGGTGAGTAGGTTTTTATGTTATCATTTTCATGTCTTCTTGAAATCATTAATAACATAAACTACATAGATTTACCTGAGTTATTTCAAGAAATCCTGTTGTTTTCTTCAGAATGTAAACATCTTAGGCAGAAATGTTAAATTAAAGTAAAGTTAAATGCTATATAATGGTAAATTGTCATTATCCTGGCTTATGAATGCCAGGACATTGAGACAGTTACCAGAAAATTTTTTAAACAGTTGAATGTAAAGAGAAAAAGCAAATATCAACCTAATACCAAGTTTATGTAAGATTGTAATATGCTTGAATGTAATCAAAGTTTTTTTAAAAAATTAATGATTGATTATTCTACACAATTTTATTCTGTACATATCAGCAACAAAAACATTTTTGATTCTTTCTACAGTGGATAAAAGAATTAATTTAAGGAGATCATGGTCCATTTAACGCAAAGGCTTATGTTGAGTTACTTAACTACTATCAACTTAAAATGACTGTTTTTTTATCTTCTAAGCTAATATGTCATTTTCCTGGCATTAAAAACTTGATGAATTTCTATATTTTTTTCTTGAGCAAATGTCAATAAGCTACACAGCTGTCATTAAGATATTAATATATGTAACTAAATAAATATACAAAAGAAATTTAGATTATTTTGAAGACTTTAAATTTGAAGAAATTGTTTGTTCCAAATTGTCATGTTTCCAAAGAATCACCCATATATCAGTGCCTAAGGCTAACTTCGCAAATGGCCTATTTGTATCAGTTTTCTGATGTTCCAGGATAAAAAAAATAACCTTCATAGATTTTGACTTAATATTCCTATTTTAACGAAAAAAAATTAATCTGCAAGCTTTAGTTAAGTAAAAATAATTACTTGAAGGAGTTGAAGCGTGGTTCCGTACTTAGGGCACTATATTTCCCTAGAGTTACAATTCAGCTGGCTATTTTTAAACTCGCACAAATAAAGATAACCAATAAAAAAAAATTATTTTTTTGAATTTTACCTCCTTTGAAAGCAGAAACTTAGTCCAAGTCATGTGACTTGTTCGGCATGCGATAAATTTCCATTTTGGTCAATATCTTTTCACTAACATTTCTTTCTCGTCCCGAATTATAACAAAGATAACTGTTTATAATCAAGAAGTTCAGTGCACCAAAAAGAAAAAAAGAAAGAAAAAAGACCACCCTGGTTAACTTTTAATCTAATGATCGGATCTTCACGTTCTATGACTCAATCTTAATGGTTGAGCGGGTAACTTCAAAAATCTCATTTAATAAACATTCTCTTTTATGTTGTAGGGAAGACTTATTCTACGTACAGTGAACCCTCCCCCCCAAAAAAAAAAGAAATGGATCATCCTGAAAAACTTTTGATCTAATCTGATTTTCACGTTTTTGGACTCATTCTTAGTGGTTCAAAGGTGTGACCTCAAATATGTTACCTACTTAATAAGTGTAGACGATATTTTAAGTTATGAAATCAGACACAAAAACATATTTTCTCTGAACAAACGTATCTTTTTTGCAATGGATTCGGATTTCTGATTCCCTAAATATGGGGGGTAGCCGCAATCTGGGAAATATGGCCCCCATAGTTTGGTGAAGAGAACGATCCAAAGTTTATTGGACCCCTTAATGTAAGTTTTACTTTTTGCGTATTTCGTCCTATCTCCGAAACCTTTCAAGCGAATTTAAAAATTATCGCTAAAATCAGAAGTTATTCAAGGTTAGCCGCTCCCCCCCCCCTCCCCGTATTATTCATGGGTTTTTTTCAGACGCAATAACGACTATGTAATTCAATAAGAGCTCAACTAAGCTCCTTAGAACACCGAATCTAGGATACCATATAGTTAAAAGGTCACTATTGCGTGGTATTTTTTTTAAAAAGTGGATCTCATTTTCAGTGCTACAAGTCATCTTTACAAGCTTTGCAGTTTTGAAAAATTAAAAAAAGGCACGAAACTTCAAAAATGAACGTTTTTTACGGGTGCAAAATAATCCCTTTTGACTGTTTAAGGTATTTCCATGTTTATTTATTTTAATAACTAATATAAACGCATGAAAATTTCAAAAAGTATGCATGAAAACAATCTAGAAAAAGTAAAAAAAGAAAAATAGATAAGTTTTAAAGCTCTTGTGTATCTTCAAAAACACCAAGCAAAATTGCAAAAAACGATCAAAATGACCAGAACGGTGCTTCCAGTTTTAAGCGTACCAGAATTCAATTGTTCGAGAGCTTGACCTTAAATGTACAAATTAATTTGTACAAAGGATATTTTTCAAGTCATGAAACAAGAACTAAAAACGTGCTCTAACGAAACTTACATTTTCTTCGACGTACTTGAATTCCGGAACTAAATCTAAATAAAAAAAACTGGAAAAAATATGGGAAGTAGCAGGAAACTATGGTCCAAATCGCTTAGGCCGGAGAGCAGTCGGAAGTTTTATGCCCCTTTATATTAATTTCTCTCTTTGACCATTTCACCAAACCAACGCAACTAATGAAGTGAATCAAAAAAACCTTTTGCCAGCAATTATAGAGCTTGTTTATCCAAAGGTAATTCCGTAGGAAAAAGCATTTCTTATAACTATTTATTATATTTTATTATTTACCCAGGATCTTTCCATTATGAACCCAGGATCTTTCTGGTAATACGAGTTCGAGTTTAGCCACAAATCACGTGATTTCGTGACGAAATGCAACGAAATACAAATCAAGCATTGAGTTGCATTGATCAAGCATAGAGTTTTTTTTCTGCGAGTGTAGGTAGGTTTGGGTTTAAGGTACTTTTGGGTAAGTACAAGGTACACGAGTTTCATTAAAAAAGTGTTTCAGCATATTTATAATTATTATAGAGAAAAGGAAACTCAATTAAGAAACTAACATATAAGTATATTTGAAAAGGCAAAATTTAATCAATTATGTTCGCAAACTAAGCCGAAAAAAACAACATAGAATTTCTATGATTAAGTCAATAATTGTTTTCAGTTAAATTAATTATGATTTTGTTTTAAGAGTTTGGATGTCTAATTGATCTACACATAAACAATTTGGGAAGAGGCCTAGGACTGGCCCCTTCAAGTCTTTCTGGGTTTACAGACACGCTATGTCTTTCTAGTGTTAAGCAATTAAGTAGTTCCTATTAAATTGTAATTACATTGTATGAAAGCAAAAATAGCATTAACTAAATATAATAATATCAACCGTAAAAGAAATAGTATCAAAAAATAATCTTAAAAGTATTATTTTGTTAAATTTTTTTATTTAACTCAGTAATGATCGAGCATGACAGCTTTTTCAATTATAAGATTTAAAAATGTTCAAATCATACTAAACAATACCTAAATTTCAACACGATCAGCTAAAAAGTTAACGAAAAAAAGATTTTTCTGTTCTTTTTTTTTATTTCTGGAACCAATTACTTAGAAATCAAACAACTAACTTAAAAGTTTGTGCACTGTACACAGTGGTAAAATAAAAAATGGAACACCTTAATGACTTTTGATTTAATGATAGGATTTTCACGAAAAAAGATGCAATTTTAAAGAAAATTATTTGTTAACTCTAAATAAGCTAATGATTTCTAACATGTGATGTTTTATGTAACAAAAGCGTACTTTCTTTGAATTAACAAAACTTCTTTTAGATGGATTTGGATTTTTGACTCTTAATGTATGCGAAAATTTAGTCCTAAAAGTTCCGACAGGAAAGCGTTTGAAAATTTGGGTCCCTTAATTTTAATAAAATTTAATTTTAATAAAACTGAGGTTTGTACTATTGCTAGGCACAAATAGTACAGACCTCAAAAAAGAAGCTTTTATCATTTTAAAATTAAAAAACTCTTGTTATATAGCTGGGAAAATTGTTGTCTATATTGATCGTTGTAATAGTGAAGTAAAAAGAAAACATCGATTTTTATGAATTAGTAAGAGTAACATCCTTTTTAGGGTTAATATGTTATAAAATAAAATTGTAAACTTACGAACTAGAACTGCTAAGGCAAAAAGAACTAATAATATCTTCATCCTTTATGTATTCAATGCCGAAACATTAATTATTTAAGTTTTATAGAAAGTTTTAGTAATTTTTAAATGCAGTTGAAATTAGGCTTGGTTCGCTATGGAGAAGCGAAACAATTTTTTTATCGCCTTATTACCTATCAGGTAAATAATTTCCTGTCTCTAAATAATCTCGATTGCAGTTGTCTGCATGGCAAAGTTCATTTCTGATAAAGAATAGATCTTTAAAAAAATGAGTGTTTATAAGTTATTGATTGAATTATAGGTAGCCTGCTTATGAAGCATAAAAATTTTGAGATTTTGAGCCTTATCAGATAAATTCTGTTACAGAATTGCTCACTTAATCAGTTTCTCTCGAGATTAAACTTTAAATGGTGTCGGTTTTAAGTTTCTATTGATTTCTTACCGCCATTTTTTGGGCTTTTGAGAAAATCCTCTTTTTTTCTTCATATAAAAATAAAAAATGTCATTTTAAGTACAGAAAGTATTGCCTTTGTACTATAAATACCAACAATGAAAAGAATAATGAGTAGCATATTCGGGAAATTTATAGCTCATATATAAATCATATTAATCACTTATGCGTATAAATACAAGCCTCATGTTGATAACGGTTCTAAAGTGAGCCATAAGTAGAATAGAAATGAAAAATCAATAACGAAATTTTTAAATCTTATCTCAAGTCAGTCCTTCATCATGATCATGTCATGATCATCATGTCACGTATCTCATGCTACTTTTTAGGTCACAAATAGATGTCTTTTAATGATTTTCAATTTCAATAATTTTATCCATTTCATTTCAAATTTTTTTTATAAGATTTGGTTTGATATACAGGTATCTTAAACATGACTAAAAAAATCCTAACCATTCTTAAACAAGAAGTTGAGTTTACAATTTCATTTTGATTTGAAGTAACCAACTTATTTAGAACTTTTTGCCGTTTATATTCAACCTTGACATTCTTTATATTACTAATATTCAACCCCCCCCCCATTTTCTTTGCTTCGATTACTTCTTCTGATGTTACTATCTATGCTCCACTAATTTCTTAATTTATATTCTTTTCTTTTTTCTTTTTCATGGATATTTGTGTAATATATATTCGAAACTGATATCACCATAATATATTAATACATTTTATTCGATATTATATTTAAGTCATTTAACCTTTATTGTAACTGATAAGGCCTTGAGCGGACATAACTTAACTCTTAAAACTAAGGCTAATATAAACAAAATAGGCCCTAAATATTAATCACATAAAGTGTTTCATAATATACACTATCATACTTTTAGAAATCTCTTCGAAACTGCGACAATAGTTATGAAAATGCAAGTGAAATTTACTGTATACAAACATTAAGATTTTCAAGACTATTTATTCCGCCATTTTGTGCCATCGCCTATTTCATCCAAAAGGTGTCTTTTGAAACCTTTGCATTTAAATGAAAACAATTACTGAAATTGGAGGAATTCTCAACTTTCAGTTAAATATAGATAGTTTAAACTAAATACATCGTGATTTTACAGTGCAACTCCATTCAATATTTTTAGAACCGCTTCCTGCAATGATCTGTATCATAAAAAAACTTTCAAGCAAAAATGTCTTTTGACACCGCTCTATAAAAATAGCGTGTTGAACACAACGCTCTTTGAATCCAAAGATGAATTTTCGAATCCACAAAATTTAAAGAGGAGTTTTCGCTTGGTGTTATTATAGTAATTTGTCGCTGTTAGTAACTCTATATTTTATAAACGTCGTTGAACAGCCGACTCAATATTGAGTTTGCGACTACCAATGTTCAACTTCGTAGCCCTTAGTAATTTTGAACCCCATCCAGAAAACAAAATAACTCTTGGAATAAATGTTGGGAGAAAATTGCAGTCGTGAAGGACTTTTTGATAGAACTAACCCGCATTTGCTTCACATGGAGAGAAAAACCACGTAAATCTCCCATGTTTAGTCTGACGGCAAAAGGACTCTAACCTATGATTCGTCTGCCACTGAGGATAATTTTAAATCAGCACTGTGGTCAGTGCGAGCCGGGTGCGATGCCGGGGGGGGGAGAATTCGAATCCCAGCCATCGCTGGGATTCGAACCCGGGCAACTCGTTGGAAGGCGAGTACTCTTTCCCCTGAGCTACCACGCCTCCTAGCACTTCTATAGTTGAATCTCTGCCAACTCCGAAGGTAGAATGAAAATTTTAGGAACTAAGATTTATAAGGTATTAAATATACTGAGCATGTGGAGGCAACAGTCTCAAATTTGGGACATTTCCCATAAATGCTCCTGAAATTTATTAGTGGATGATGATTAAGAAGGCCTTTAGTGCAACTGGACATAAAAAAAGATGGTCATAATGATGACTTAAATATATCAAATCGACTCTAGTAATACTTATAATTAGTTGTTAGAAAAACTGCATTATTTTTGTAGTTAAATATAACTACTTTATTGCATTTGTAATTAACTACAACTACTTTTTTCTAAAAATGTAATGACTAAGAACAGCTTTCGAAATGTAGTTACTACTTTTATAACACGAACTTGGCAGAACCTAATTAACACCCATGTTCAAAATTTTTTTTAATAAAAAATGGCTTATTTAAACACGAGGAATTATTAAAAAAATATTTATTCGCGTTTACATGAGCCCAGTTTTTAATTCTAAACCACTTTTAATGAATTTGTTCTTTTAACCTACAACTTCTGATGTCCTTCTCGGCAGAGAATATTTAAGAAATGCTAGGATATTGTAAAATATTTTTAAAACATTTTACTCCCCTAACTTTTTCTTTCTCATAAAAAGAACGGCGTCCAACCTTCCTTGTCTTTAGATAGAATTCCATTTTTTAGCCAATTTCGTAGTTTCTTATAAATTGCAAAATATTTTCAGCATTGTAAAGTAATTTTTAAGTAAAACAAAACTAAGGCAAACAGCGTTAAAGAGCACAAAAATATTTATAAAAATTTTATAAATGCAAATTTTATAATTTTTTTTTTTTATAAATATTTTTGTGCTCTTTAACGTTGCTCGCCTTAGTTTTGTATTTTAGTACAAAGGTCGCCCACTTGTGTATTTAATTTTTACGTACTGTATTTTTTTTTTCGTACTACGTGCTTAAGAAACTTTTTTATTCATTTTGAAAATGGTTACTTGGAGTAAGGCAGATTAATATTGTGCGTCTTATTTCTAAAATAAAATATAAAAAGTGCACAAATTTTGGAATTCTTAGCGTTTCTCTTCTGAAAAATTTTGATAATATAATAAAACTTCTGAAGTAAAAAAATGTGAAAAAAGAAAACATGCGTTGGCCGGGAGTCGAACCCGGGTCAACTGCTTGGAAGGCAGCTATGCTAACCGTTATACCACCAACGCTTCAGCGACGCGTGAAAAACTAATAATCTGTAGTGTAAAAATGAGGTTAGTATTTTTTATGCAAAGAAAAGTTCAATTGTTGTTTTTTTCCTAATTGTTTGTTTTTTCAAGTTGTAATTGTTTTTTCAGTTGCAATTGTTTTTTTTTTGTTCCCTAATTCATTAGGGGGACCGGAAAGTAATGTCGTTTTGGTGCATTTGATATTTGTTATCAAGATTTTATTTTTAATCAATAATTTATTCACCCTCGTAAGCAACACGCTTTCAATGCCGCATCGAAAATGAATCGAAATGGATCGAAAAAAATGAATTGGTTTTTAGAATTGACGAATGTTTAACGAGCCGAAGCTGTATTACTTTCCGGTCCCCCTAATAAATTGGGGGGAAAAGGCAATTACAACTGAGAAAACAATTACAACTAGTAAAAACAAACAATTAGGAAGAAAAAAAAACAATTTCAACTGAAGCGCAAAGGATAGATTCCTTTTTTATCTGCATAACGACATTACTTTCCGGTCCCCCTTACAAAATATTTCATACAGTTAATTTCATTCGACTGAAATGAAATAATAGCATTAAACTCTTTTTTCAGAGAGCAACTCTTTTCTATCCATACTTGGTTCATGTAGGAAGGGACAATAATATTCATCAATAATTTAAAATGGCGTTTAAAAATTAATGATTACAATGATTCTTTTAAATGAAAAAGTGACAAATTAGATTTTTACCTAACAACGAGATCGCTTATTATTTCTTCTTATGAAAAAAAGTTTCATTTAAATGAATAGTCAAATAGCTTTCTTTTAAAACATTTGTATCTCTCTAGTTTTACATTATCTTGAAACATTCCATTATATTTACATAACGATATTTAATTTTACATAACTTTATTACAATAATTAAAGCAATTATTTTAAAACTAGAAAGCGTAAACTAAATACAAAAATAAATAAATGTTTAATATTATATTTTTGTTTGTCAGATGTTTAATATTACATAAAATTTTAATGTTATATATTTGTTTGTAAAATATTTACTAAGTATATATTATATTATGTTATGTTATGTTATACTCAAAATTAACAATAAACGACTTGGCGAGAAACTGATTTTTATTGGTGTATAGAAGTCTTCTAGAACTATAAGGGGACGTTATACCACCGGAGAAACGTTTCAAGGCGAATTCTGTTTTTATCTATATTAGTAATTTTAAATTCAAAGTATTAAAAAAAGGAGTTCAGATATGCCAAAAGTCATGAATCATGAAGTTGCAAATTCTAAAAATGTTTTTTTTTTTTTTTTTTTTTTTGTAAATATTCAAAAAGGGGGGGGGGGGAGAGAATCGCAAGATAACTTAGGATTTCGCTCTGTAATCCAGTCGTAATTTGTTTGCATCTTGATATTTTGAAAAAAAAAAAAAAAATCAGCATTTGAAACTTTTTGGTTTACTCTCGGTTCACCTGAGACCCCTTTTTCCTACAAATAAAACTTTAAATTACCTCTGCAGGTGAAGTAAAATTTGTCAGGAAAAGTTTCTCCCGAAAGTATATGGCGTTCTCTTATTGAAGAGGTGAGTTTTAGAAGGGAAAAAAAATTTTAAAGGCAAATTTAATTTTTAAAATTATTTGAAAGAAAAATAAAACAATTTCATTCAAAAAAATTAAAAAAATTAAAATTAAGATTTAAAAAAAAGTTATTAAAAAAATTTAATTGAAAATCTAATTTAATTTAAAAAGTCAAAGTTTTATTAGTTAATTTAAAGTTAAAATTTTATTAGTTAATTTAAAGTTAAAAATAGTTTAGAGTTAAAATTACGTTCAAGGAAAAATAATTAATTAATAATTAAAAAACAAATTGAGAAATTGAAAAAAATAAATTTTGGAAATAAAAAATTTATTAAAATATCGCGAAATTAAGTTTCCTCTTTAGAAAACATCCTAAATCCATTGAATCACTTTTGCAGCTTTATTTAAATATGATAAACTTACAAAACTTGGATTATTTTTAAGGCATTCGCATGTAACACGAAAGATTTGAAACGCATGATTAGGAAGCTCGTATCTAAATACCAGACTCACGGATTCCATTAAGTGAGAGAAGGAGAGAGGTCAGTCGTTTCATCTCTTGATCGCCGAAGTGATATTCAGTGTCTTCCTGCGAATTACGTCAAAACAGGAAGCCAATTAGGGTGAAGAAGATTTAATTTGGAAGGCAACTGATAATCATAAACAAGTTGGGATAGAACATCGTTGTTTACCGGCACAGAATGAGATTTAAATTTCTTCTTTTCTTTTCGCATCTTTGTTGGGGTGAGTAACCCAAGGAATATATAAATATATATTTTTTTAAAAATTATTCTTTTATTCATAGTATATGCTAAGTGAGAAATACAGGTTAAATTTTTTCATTTTATAATTTTACATTTTAGTTTTCACAATGTTTTCCTTTCTGAACAAATATTTCATTGTATACATATTTCATCATATATTTATTTTTTACAAACTACAAAACACAAAATTTTTAATTTCTTAGGAAATAAGAAATAGCTGATGATAGATTTGTTTAAAGATATTTTTAGAAAGTTAACAACGATAAAATATTTAAAAAGTCTTTTTAATTGGTAGTGTCAAGTTTTTATAAATATTTATTTGTTTGAAAGCAATTAAATACTTGGTTTGAAATGCTTAAAATATTCTTTTTAATGCAAATTAAGCAAAAAGAGAAACATCAAAAATTTATGAATTGAAAAAAAATTTTATTTTAAATAATCAAACTTAAAATACTGTTATCTTATTTCCTGAAGAAGTTTAAAATACCATGCGTAATCTGTATTGATATTGTAAGACAATTTGAATGTTTCTGAATATATTGTTAAGTAGACTAATGAGTTAATATTAATTAATTCCCAAGTATTTAGCATAGATTAAAACGCATGATAGATGAATACAAACAAATTTAAAACTTTCTAGCCACATAGACTTCATTCTCAAAGAAAGAGCCCCCTTAAAGTATTGTGCATATATTAATCATTTCAAGTTTTCTGTCATGTACATTGCGCAAATAAAAAGAGAAGAGAACCTTACTAACTTTTGATCCACTAATCGTATTGTCACGTGCTAAGATGCACTCTTATTGGTTTAGAGAATAAACTCAATCAATCATCACAGAGAATAAGCACAATCATCAATGGCACAATCATCGGAAACGGCCATACTGTCCTCAACGTTGTTTCATACTCTGAGACTCAATGTATTAAATATTTTAAATTAAGCCTGACAAAATAAAGAGACCGAAAAAAGTTGGAAAGATTAAACAGGATATCCCAGGGACAGTCAATTTGTATTTACATAAAAAAGATAAAAATAATATAGAATAAAAATTTTGTGATAACAGATGAAAATGGTTTGTTGTCAGTTTAACAATTTAAGAATTGTCGGCCTAAAACCAACACGCTTTGATATGTTAGTAAATAACGACGGACCACCAGCTGCACTTTTTGTGTTTTATTAATAACAACAACATTAAGTATAAACAACAACAACAGCTGGAGATATTGTGGATTTCGAAAGGGTTTAAGAGATATTTATCCACATCTAATGTTTATCGAGTCTCATAGGAGAAGTGATGATTTAATCTCGTTCCGCTAGGGAATGGTGCGCATGCGCCAACACACCGCCCAGCCTTGCACTGTTCACATGCAAGAACTTGACACTTTTTTTTTGCACTTATACATTTAACATATAATTTCACAAAAACTTTAACATTATTGAGTATTATAACTTTAACATAACTAATACTCAATCAGAATCTTTGAGATACATTTAACATTTTTTACATGAAATTCTAATAAAATACAAGTGTTACATAAAATTTATACAAATATTTAGATGAATATACAACTATTTAATTTTCTATCGGCAGTACACTCAATCTGGAAACTGACCTTTTATATACTCCCTTACAAGTTTTTACTTCAACTACCCTTATTTGATTATCTTGTCCAGGATACAGTTTTACTACCCGACCCAAGACCCATTTGCATGGGAAAAGGTTTTCTTCTTTTATCAAAACCATATCCCCGAATTTTAAATTTTTTTGATTTTTTACCCATTTTTTTCTTTGCTGTAAGCTATTCAGGTAAGAAAGGCTCCATCGTTTCCAGATTGTTTGTACTGACTTCGTAATTCTCTGCCAAGAGTTTAAACGACTTGGCTCGATATCAGTTGGGGATGGTTCAACTATGGCCGTTATCGGCCTCCCTATTAAGAAATGCGCAGGTGTCAGCACTTCTAAATCTTCAATATCAGAACTAAGAGGAGTAAGAGGTCGAGAGTTCAATATTGCCTCTATTTGAGTTACGAGTGTTAAAAATTCTTCGTAATTAAATTTAGAGTTACCTGCTACACGCTTAAAATGAAATTTAAATGATTTAATGTTTGCTTCCCAAAGTCCTCCCCAATTTGGGCTCCTTGGGGGAATAAAGCTCCATTCAATTTTTTCTTCGCCAAAAAATGCAAATAATGATTCCTCTCGATCCCTTACCATCTTAAACAAACAATTAAGTTCTTTATTAGCCCCTACCATGTTAGTTCCGTTATCTGAAAAGATTTTACGACATTTACCCCTTCGGGCAATGAATCGTTTAAGCGTCGCTATGAGAGCTTGCGAAGTCAAGTCACTGATTGGCTCAAGGTGTATAGCCTTTGTTACTAAACAGATAAATATACAAACGTAGATTTTAATTTCAGGACCTTTCCTCTGATATTTATTTTTAATAAAGAATGGTCCGCATAAATCCATTCCAGTAGAACTGAAAACTTTATCAGGTGTTATTCTTTCTTTTGGCAAATTACCCATCTTTTGATTATACTCCTTAGGATTTGCTTTAAAGCAAACTACGCAACTGTGCACGATTTTTTTGCACAAATTCCTACCATGAATGGGCCAATATTTTTGTCTAACCTGAAAAAGTAGATGTTGTGCACCAACATGAAAATACTTAACATGATAGTATTTAACGATAATTTCAGTTAACTTACATTTAGATGGCAATAAAATGGGATGTTTACTCGAGTACGATAATTGAGAATTTTCTAGTCTGCCACCCACTCTCAATAACCCCTCTTCATCTAGAATAGGTGATAGATTAAAGATCTTACTTTTATTGGAAACGCTACCTCCTGACTTTAGAGCAGTTAATTCTTTTGGAAACTCTTGCTCCTGCAAGCAGCGAATTAGATAGGTTTCAGCAATGGAAAATTCTTCTACCTTCAGAGGACCAAGAATCCTTTTCTCTGGATTTCTCAAGTTATGAATGTACCTGAAAAGATAACTACAAATTCGAACTATAGTTAAAAATCTATTGCTACGATTAATCAGATTATCAAAAATGGTTTTGTCATGATTTAAAGTCAAGACTGTAGTTTCTACTGAGTTTTTGGATTTTGGTTCTGGTAAATATTTTTCTTCATTTGGCACTGGACAGTCAAATTCACTCACGAGTTCATCGGACAACAAAAATGGAGGACCATGCCACCACTTTTTGCTGTGCAGAAGCGACTCTGCACTGAGACCTCTTGTCAACAAGTCTGCGGGATTTTCTTTACCGGCGCAGTGAAACCAAGTATTAGGATCAGTCAGCTTAGTGATTTCTCGAACACGAGCGACGAATTGTTTCCATTTTTTCTGAGATCCTCTAATCCAAAACAAAACTACTTTTGAATCGGTCCAATGAAACACTGTGCACTGTCTTTTCTGATTGAAGATTTTCAGCACTTTGGAACTCAGACGTGCAGCTACTAAGGCTCCTAGAAGCTCAAGTCGAGGCAAAGTAACTCCTTTTAGTGGTGCAACTCTGCTTTTCGAAGTAACGAAATTTACATACACTTTGTCTTGTATTTTAAGTTTCACATAAATGGTAGCTCCGTATGCAAGTTTCGAGGAATCACAGAAAACATGCATTTCTACGATGTCACTATTACTGTTAGAATCTAGCACAAGTCTTGGAATTTTAAGTTCTCCCAGGAGTGGTAACTCTTTACACCAATTTTTCCAACTTTCCATAATGCTGGGTGGGAGATTCTCATCCCACGAAACTTTCTTTTCCCAAAGTTTTTGAATGAGGCATTTCATCCGTATAGTGAAGGGAGTAAGCAATCCCATTGGATCGAAAATCTTTCCGATGGTCTGCAGAAGAAATCTTTTGGTATTTCGGCAGTTTGAAACGAATTCTAAAATACCTTTTGTGTCTAATATCAAGCAATCATCTTCAGTTTGCCAGGTCATGCCTAATACCTTAGCATTATTAGTTCCTAAGTTTATAGGAATATCAACTGGATAAGTGTCAAAGGCTTCTTCTGACCACTGACTCATCAAGGTGGAGTCGTTGCTAATCCATTTTCTCATCTCCATTCCAGCTTCCTTCATGATTTTCTTCGCACTTCGGGATATTATAAGTGCCTCTTCTCGGGTATCTTGACCTGTTATCCAATCGTCTACGTACATGTAAGAATCTAGATGATGTACAGTCGTGGGATATTCCTCTCTGTATTTTTCAATGTGATGTTTGATGGTGGCTGCTAGTTGGAAAGGGCTAGTATTAAGTCCAAAGAGTAATCTCTTGAAACGATAAATTCGAAGTTTTGATTTTGAGTCTAAACGAGGATCACTGTCTGTCCACAGAAATCGTACTGCATCCTTGTGCTTATCCGCAATGCAAATTTGTAAAAAGGCCTGACGAATATCTGATGAAATAGCCACTCGGCTTAGTCTAAAGTTGATAAGTATATCGAAAAGGTTAGGGTAAAGGTTTGGACCTGGCCATAAACAGTCATTCAATGAAAGTTCGTCTACCTGGTGAGATGCTGCGTCAAACACTATTCGAGTTGAAGTTGTAACGCGACCTTCCTTTTTAATGGCCTGATGTGGTAAATAGAACAAGGGTCTATCAAAGTCCGATTCAGAACTCTCTACTTCTTCGATTATTCCTTGGTCCAAATAGTCCCGAATGATATTTTGGTACTGAGAATATAATTCATTATCGAACCGCAATCTTCTCCATAAATTAAGAAAACGTTGTTTTGCAACGCAAACGTTATTCGATAATTCTTTCCAGTGTTTACGGAATGGTAGTTCAACTATATCGACCATCTTTATATTGTACAGTTTGTTCAAAAATGTTCATGGCTTGATCTTCTTCTCGAAGACAAGGGTCGTCTTTTATACCGAGAGATTCAAGTTCAAAAAAGCGTTTTAAGGTATCGTCTATAGAATCATCGTTTTTGAGAAGAAGACACGAATTTTCATTATTAATTTTTGATCCTTCGAATGCTGAGTCAGCGATTTGATTTTCTGACGCCAGCTGTTTTCTGTTCTCAGCGATAGCTCGTCTGAAACATAATGTATTCGAATGGCGTTGACCACAATTACATACAAAAGACGATTTACATTCCCACTTTTTATGATTTTTTTTCAAACAAATTTCACATAGTTTATGATATTTAACAAGATCAAATCTTTTATGCGGTGTTAATTTCAAAAATTTATCACAGCGAAATATAGGATGTGATTCTTTCAAACAAATTACACAGTTTTTATTCTCTATATTTTCATTCATCAAAACAGTTTTGTTTTTAAATGGGAAATTAGTTGTTTTCTTAATTGTTTTCGTTTCTGAATAACAATTTCGATTTACCGATAAGAGAACAGCTTCGCGTTGTTCTAAAAATGTAATGAATTGTTCGTCTTTGGTTTTTTGTATTAATTCGAAGTTCTTTCGAGTTTCTTTATCTAATTTGTTAAGCATTATGTTTTGAAGAAAAATGTCAAATAAATCATTTCGTTCATATTTTAACACTTTTAAAGCTCGTAAATTCTTTTGAATGCAATCTATCATTGCACGAATTTCTGTAGCATTTTCACGTTCTATATTTTTAAAATTTAGGATGGAATTTACATGCACATCAACGATTAATCTTTTATTATCGTAACGTGAATCGAGTGCTTCATACAATGAAGAAAATGTGTCAAATGTGGAAGCAAATTCTTTTACTTCATTTGAGAGACATGAGTTTAAATAATAAAGTTTTTGCGACTGCGTGAGTTGATCATTAGAGGTGATCAAGTCATCAAACTGATTTTTAAAGGTACTAAAGTGTTCATATCTTCCCGAGAATGTTGGAAGTATAATAGGTGGAATTTTTGTGTTAGTTATATTTTCAGTTTGATTACTGTATTTAACATCTTTTACAGTTGATACAGTTTCTTTTTTAGAATCAATTATAAGTTTGAGGCTTACCTCCAAATCTTCTAGACGAGATTCGCATTGTTCGATTTCTTTTTCGAATTCCTCTAATTCTTGATCAGTTATTTTTTCAATACCGAAAGAATGCACTCTCAATTCATCAAGCTTAATTTGTAATTGCTCGACTTTTTTCAATTTCACTTCAAGTATGGTATTATTAGGAATATCTTCAGATACACTATCGACAAAGGTTTGTATTCGAGTAATATTTCCTTTCAAGGAAATTTTTGCTTTATTTAGTTTCACTATAGTATCCATAGTTGTAGTTTGATTCGAGCGCTCCGTGTGCTCGACGTGCCAGACAATGTCGGCCTAAAACCAACACGCTTTGATATGTTAGTAAATAACGACGGACCACCAGCTGCACTTTTTGTGTTTTATTAATAACAACAACATTAAGTATAAACAACAACAACAGCTGGAGATATTGTGGATTTCGAAAGGGTTTAAGAGATATTTATCCACATCTAATGTTTATCGAGTCTCATAGGAGAAGTGATGATTTAATCTCGTTCCGCTAGGGAATGGCGCGCATGCGCCAACAAGAATCATGATTATTTTCCTTAGAAAACAAGAAGAATTTACCTTTACGTACAAGAATTTCTTTTTAAAGTTAATGTACATTGTGAAACAGACTAACTTTATTATGACTGAAATACTGGTTTGATCAGAATTTGATTTATTCTGTACATTTGAGAGCTTCAAATGTAATTACAGATTTTGTTTTTAGAAGAAGAATATTAGCCTTAGCAAATGTGAACATGAAAGTTATGAAGGAAAATTATATGATCTTTCATTACAATTAAGTTAAAGATTAAGTTATTAATTTAAAGATTAAGTAAGTTGAGTGTTAATGTTCAGTGCCATGGGTGTCCCTAAAGCAAGAGGAAGAAAAAGAATTTGAAACATATTTTAAAGAAAAACCGAAAGAAATATCGGCTTGCTATATGTCGTTGCTAAGGATACCGAAGCACTCTTCTCAATGAGTACATTCTCTACATTTTTGATCTTCAAATGTAATTAAAGATTTCGTTTTTGGAAGAATATTAGCCTTAGCAAATATGGAGTTTCTTCATAACTTCATAAACATTAAAGTTATGAAGAAAAAATATGTATCTGTTTATTAATATTAAGTTAAGTTAAAGATTAAGTAAGTTGAGTGTTAATGCGAAGTTATCACGGGTGTCCGTAAAATGAAAGGATGAAAATAAATATGAAACATTTATTTTAAAAAAAAAAAAAGAAAGAAAGAAATGAGAGATTTGCTGTATGCGGTTGCTATGGAAACCAATGCATTCTTTTAAATGAGTTTTAAAATTAGTTACAACTTCCTTTAACACATGGCACTTTCTAAGAAAAATTAAAAAATGCAAAATGAGATTTTCTTAAAAATTTAGAAATTTTTTCAGTTGAGCATTCATTAAAACAAGGAAATTTAAATTTAATTGCCCAATATCTTAGTATTATTAAAATTTCCTGCGCTATTGTTTTATTTTTTAGTTATCAGTGAGAATATTTTTTATTGGTTTGTTCAGAAAGTAGTTACGTTCCCCCCCTCCTCCAATAGAGACTTAAATGTATTTTTCACAGACAACTTAAGTCACACTTAAGTTACATAATATTTTAAAGTTAGGAAGAAACATTAAAGTTAGGAAGAAAAAATATGTATCTGCTTATTAATATTAAGTTAAGTTAAAGATTAAGTAAGTTGAGTGTTAATACGAAGTTATCACGGGTGTCCGTAAAATGAAAGGATGAAAATAAATATGAAACATTTATTAAAAAAAAAAAAAAAAGAAAGAAAGAAATGAGAGATTTGCTGTATGCGGTTGCTATGGAAACCAATGCATTCTTTTAAATGAGTTTTAAAATTAGTTACAACTTCCTTTAACACATGGCACTTTCTAAGAAAAATTAAAAAATGCAAAATGAAATTTTCTTAAAAATTTAGAAATTTTTTCAGTTGAGCATTCATTAAAACAAGGAAATTTAAATTTAATTGCCCAATATCCTAGTATTATTAAAATTTCCTGTGCTATTATTTTATTTTTTAGTTATCAGTGAGAATATTTTTTATTGGTTTGTTCAGAAAGTAGTTACGTTCCCTGCCCCCCTCCAATAGAGACTTAAATGTATTTTTCACAGACAACTTAAGTCACACTTAAGATACATAATATTTTACATTTTGACAGCTGATATAGCAAAGGTTATGCTTGCGAAAATGTTCGCTAGATTCTACGCAGTAGTTTTCGGTTGAAACCCATTCAAATAGGTAAAGTTAATGCTGCATTTTTGCCGTATATATTTTTTTATTTTTAAAAAAATGCTGTTCAAGCAAGAAAAAAAAATAATCCGATGTGTATGGAGATGATGCATTGACAGCAGTGACGGCGGAAGTATCTCAAAGAAAGGGGGGGGGGAGCTCTCTATCTTTTATATATATATATATATATATATATATATATATATATATATATATATATATATATATATATATATATATATATATATATATATATACAGTGGAGCATCGTTTATACGACGCCGAAAGGACCACCGAAAAACGTCGTATAATCGATTTTTACTTCTAAAACGGAAACTAACTCTGTTTTCAGTTAATTTTAATGTTTAACGTGTTGATTTACATAAATTTCTAAATTAGACAAAGCAAAATAAACAAATAACCAAAGGAGAAAAATTGCAGTGAGCCATTTGAATGTATGTTACCTGTAATTATATTTTCTTGCTATTATTCTCTACAATGCTTTGAATAGCGAGTTGAAGTTACTGCTTTCTATGATGCAATTTTAAATTTCTAATCACGGCCAAATCTAATGGCTGAAGCGCACTTGTGCAATTTGCAGGAAAAAAGAGTGCTTTTACATTTTCCAAAATAATTAGTATCGATGGGTGCGCTGGACATTTGTCGATGAATAGCAAAATTTTTCATTTTTTCCTTTTCATAACATTGTCTAGTTTTTTCAGTCATCTAGCAAAAATTACGATCGTCATCCAAGCATTCATGTTGGCAAATTCCGCCCTTTTTTAAAATACACAAGAAAAAATAAAAAATTAAATAAAGAATAAAATCTAAAAATCGACGTATAACCGATTCTGTGCGTCGTATAAACGATATATTTTTACGTTAAAATGAATAGGAATGATTTGGGACCACACTAAAACGTCGTATAAATGTAAACGTCGTATAAGTGATCGTCGTATAAACGATGCTCCACTGTATATTGTATATATATATATATATATATATATATATAAGTATTTTAAGATTAAATAAAATCGGTACAGAAGAAGAAAATCAAAATCAATTAACAAACTACCTATCACCTTGTGAAAGGAGCACTACTTTGCATAGCATCCTAACTATCAAAAAAGAAAAAATATTAAAAAGAAATTGAAGTGAATGCGCTAACATACATGGCAGCATCGTCAATGGATCGTTATGACGCAGTCAGAGCAGGGGCAGTTTTAGCGATTGGCGGTATACTACCTGTTCCAAAAAAAAAAACAAAAAAAAAATAAACCAATTGAAAGTCAGACATTGACTATATACCGAAGATGAAGTGCATAGAATCACCAGACGGGAAGCAGAATTTATCGGATGGATTTAGAAAGTTGAAGGATCGTGTACCAAACAAGTATGTGGTTCCGAGAATGCGTAAAAAGATGAAGAAAAAAAAATCTGTAAAAACAAAACAAAAGAAAAAAGTTCTAAAAACATTAAATATAATAAATGAACCTTAATAAAACGTATAAATATGTAGACAGGCACCCGATTATATTCCAAAATAATCCAAACGAGAACCTTCAATGCTTAGGTGGCCCTTCCATATTTTTATAGCTACGTATTACTTCGCCTCGGAAGGCAGGCATTCTTCTACTGTATCTCAGGTACATAGTCTTATATCGGTATATAGCCGTCGTTTGCTTGAAGTCAGTATAAAGTTTTATCTGAAATTTATCTCAGGAATATGAATTTTTTACTGGAGTTAAACATAATCACAGAAATTATTAAAACACAAACACTTTTGTGAGATAATGCAAAGAACTTTTATAATTTAATTTTCTTTTAAGCTAAAATTGGAAGAAGTGGAAAAGAAATACTAGGTCATAAAAATCATGTTAAAGGTTTGAAGTAACTTTTGATAGACAGTGAAATGTGTTTTTTTTTTAAAAACTATATTAGCTCAAAGAAATTGAAAAATAAAAAGTTTTTTTTTCAAATTAAAAAAGAAATGTAAATAAGTAATAATCACTTTTTATAAGGAATTTTTATTTCGACCAAAAAAAGTACAAAATATTTTCCAATATTCAACTACTGGTATGAATTTAAGTAGTATGCTATACTCAAACCAATTACTGAATTTTAACTCATAATAATACTAAATCTTAATCTCTTAATTAATCTCTTAAATAAGTCTCTTGCAATAAGGAAAACTCTCAGTCCTATGAAAAATACAGATAAAAAGAATATATGCGTTATAATGAGTGTTAATAAAATTCATATTACTTCACATCGCACAATTTTAGATTATAAAAAAAATATTAATCTTGGAAATACTGAATCTTGATATGGATTTACGGTTTTATTGAAATTAGGTTTTGTTAAAATTCTGTGAATAAAAGGTCATGAACTAAGCATAAATGTATGTTATCAATGCTCATCAAACTAGTTGCATAATACAACATATTTATAAACATTCTAGATTACTTTTCGTTTTTTTTTTCACTGTTCGATAAAATTTTAGTATGATGTAATAGATTAAAAGAAATCTTAACTTACAAAATTAAAAAAATTAAACTTAACGGACTATTTTCATTTTTAAATTCAATTTTTGTAATTGGGATTATATTTTTTTGGTGCAACTGAGAAGAAAATATGAAGAAATAAATGCTGGAAATAAACAGTTAAAAGAAAAAGAAATATTAAAGAGGAAAAAAAAAATCATTTTTTAGTTCAAATAGTTTTTATTCTGAATAAGTTTTATTTTGAATAATTTACGATTTGTTTTTATTAATATTGATTTTTATTATATTTACAATGATTAATTTTTATCTTTATCAGTTTTTCAGATAAATTCTGCTGAAGTAGTTTGTAGTGAAGATATTCATATTGTTTGCCCAAATAAAGACATTTACGAGATTTTCAGTGAAAGCAGTTTTTCAATTCTAAAGGATGAGATGCTGATTAAGCACTGCAGGTCAGTAGAGATATTGTATTTCAAATGACTCTGTTTGACATTTGTTTAACATGTGTTTAATTTTGATAGGGACATAATTATGGACATCGAGTGCAAAAGCAACTTTTTATTAACATGCCAAGAACAGTCGCATCCTTCTTATGTAACGATGACCAATGGCATCAAAGGAGTATTTACTGACATGTGTAATGAAACATCTAGTTTACGAAGAGGTCAGTAAGCATTAAATACTCTGTAGAATGTTCTCTAATCCCTGCCCTTTACACTATGAGTGTTTAAACACTGTATTTTGCCTCACTAGTAAAAACAAAGCAAAATTATCGTGTTTTGGATGGAATTCATCTTATCTATTCCCTATCTTACTTATTCCCATATTTAAACTTCTCCGCCCTAAACCGGGTAATTTCCAGTCTTTTTAACATTACTTAAATTATACTTGTATAATACACGGAATATATTCCGTAACTATCGTCTTTAATATATATTTTGGAGACCTTAAATAAATAAATAAATAAATAAAAATATGTGCATACACAAAAGGTTGCAAATTAATATTGAAGCGAGGAAGAAACAAAAACAATATCAAATTCTGACGAAGCACTAATAAGGAAAGCAGGGAGAATGATGTTAAAACCTGGTTGATTGTCAGATTTCAATACTGCTCCTCTTTGTTTCCTTTAACAATTAAACAGGTTTTGATGTTTTCAGTCTCGCTTCCCTTAGTAGTAAATTGTTAGATATAGATAGCGTTTACCTCTCCCCCCCACCCTTAAATGTTAATTTACGACTCCTAAAGTTAAGATTGTTTTATTTCATGAAATAAAAAGTGGCAATACGCAGCCTGCCACATGTGAAGTACAATTCACATATATTAGATTCCTTATTCCTCGAGAAAGACAAGTGCTCGTCGGCGCCAATCTACGGCTATTCTATAAAGAACTTCTGCTTTCAACATTTTACCAATTGAAGCTGTCTATTTCCATCAATTTATGTTTTATAGAACAAAAATAGAGAAAGTAAGAAGATCACCAGTAGGTTGTTAAAGAAGAAAGAACAAAAATAGCTTTAAACAAAGTAGACAAGAAAATTGATGTATAATGTATATTGTTTATATTCGCCATGAACCCGTAAGTTAAAATTCTATCAGCTGTCAGGATAAGACCTTCCGGCAAGCCACAGTAGGCCCATCTCTGGTTTATAGAGTTTAAATAAAAAGTTGTCGATTTTTTGAAAAAAAAATTACTTTATGACCTTTTCTATACTTGATATATTGTTTGACTCAAAGTATAGAATAATATTCAAAAAACTACTAAATTTAAATCAAAAATACTAAAACCCACTAACTGGAAACAAAAAATATTGCTCCCATTTTCTTAAACGACATCGTCTACAAACTCACGTGTTTTGTTTAAATTCATTTATTCAAAGTTTCGTCTTTCAATCTATTTTTCTCAATTTGAATTTTTTTCATCTTGTGCGTAAGATTATTCGACTTCTATTTAACCTTCTAAGTTAAAACTTGGTTATTGGTTCGAGTTCAGCATACTACTTAAATTCATTCTAGCATTTGAATCACGTTGATAAATATTTTATTTATTTTTTGGTCGAAATAAATTTTGTATAGAAATCCAAACAATTAAATTTTTTCTAATTTGAAAAAAAAAAATTTTTTTTTTCAATTTCTTTGAGCTAGTATTGTTTAAAAAAGAACATATTTGACTGCATATTAAAAATTATTTCAAGTCTTTAACATGATTTTTATCAGCTTTATCATGCGTGCAAAATGGGATTATTTCCCTTTTTTTATTCAAATTTTATCCCCAAGAAGAATTTAATCATGAAAGTTCTTTGCATCATTTAACATAAACATGTATGCTAAATATAAAAATGCGATGATGGCGTCACAAGATCTAATGAAATTGTTGACGATACGAAAGTTTGACTCTTCAGAAACATCAACCATCCAATCAGAGATTCGAATGTTATTAAATCAGAAATTATCGTTACTTTAACGAATCTTTTCAAATACGAGCTATAAATCTCTATATAACACATAAACAGAATGCATTGCAGTCAGTACATTCCTATTAATTATGGTGGGATTCATGGCGAGATACAGTTTTCACACCAGTAATAATTATTTTTCTTATTCTAATTTGCTATCATTACGCTTTTGAATTTGATTGTTTTCTAAATTTAGAGTTTAAAACTAAAAAGTTGCTTATTTTTTATAATCTAATTTTATGATACATTTTAATACGCTACATTTTAAGGTAATTTATTTAAATCGGAATCTAAATTTATTGACCGCTTTACAATTATTATTTTTTGGCGTAAATCACATTAATATGCTAATTTAAATTAAATGATTCAGAATTTAACGATCAGCTTCATGCACAAATTGTATTAAATATATCAGCCTCCGTAATGAACGAAAATATTAAATTACGGTAGTACACTCTCCAAATTTGTAATAATAATATACCTATTATTTTAAATGTTATTTTAAAAAATGATTACCAAGCAAAATTATTTATACTTTATAATAGATTTTACTAAAATCATCGGGGAAATGTTTTGATAGTGGGGGAAAATAGAATTTTCTTTGGTACGTATTCTTTAAGTAATTATTAAAGCTATCGTAGAAGAAACTGTTTTCTGTCAAGGAAAAGAATTATTGCGAAACAGTCATCCGGGATTGGTGAGCGTTAGTGAGCAGGAGCGTTGCTCCCTAGAGTATATAAATAATGTTTGTGCTAATGTTAAACTCATGTAAAAAATTCAGAATAAGTTACGTTTTAGAAAAGTTATGGAAAGTTAAAATCAAAAACTGCATATTGATGATTTCTGAATGAAATCAGAACCACCAGCACATTTTTTATATTTGATAGTTTATTTATAGTTTAGTTATTTATAGTTTATAGTTTAAGAAATACTTTAATACACACATTTTGGTAAAATTTTCGTTTTAAACTTAATAACAAACTTTAAATTAATTTTAATAATATTTCTTAAATAAATTATTTCCGTTTCTTTTGACTTGTATAAAACATTTTCGACTAAATTTTTACATATAACTATTAATTCCCCCCCCCCAAAAAAAAATAAAACTAAATATTATTAAAAATAAATTATATTTATCCTTATTAAATGATATATTACATTGATTATTTCGAATTATTTGAAATAATTACTTGAAATTGACTGTTATTAAATGATAAATTACGAAAAAATATTAAAGAGAAATTGCATTGACTATTATTAAGTATTAAATTAAATTGATTTTTTGTTAAATAATACTTTGCATTGGTTGTTAAATAACAAATTATCTTGAATATTTATTTTATAAAAAATCACTTTAAACATTAATAAATATTGAGCATCTTAGAATGTAGTTAAATAGCCAATTAAATTCAATACTATGAAATAATAATCATCTTAAAAGTTATGAAATAATAATTGAAATTTAATATGATTAAAACAGGAATTGCTTTGCATATAATTAAATGATAAATTTATTTAGTGTTATTAATAAAAAATTGTAACGAATAAATTGAATGATAAATCACTCTGAATATCGAAGGAAAATTCTTTATTACGACAAGTCTTGATATCTGATGGAATTGTTACTGTAGCAAGCTAGTCATTATAAACGATACATTAAGTTATTGTTAAAATAACAGTAATTAGAACGAATATTTTTCTTATGTTGTCTCATTAATTTAATTTTTGTTCTTAAGATCAACGTTCTTAACTAATCGTTAGGAACGTTGATGTAGGATTTCCATATTTCTACATTATATCACGTTTTAAAGGTTTATTTTTTCACGTTTAAAAATTTCGAATTTTGTTTTAATTGCTGGAGTATAACATGGTTGCCGACCGGCCTGTGTAGGGGGCAGAAACTGTCCTTGCATCAGAAAGGTCCTGGGTTCGAATCCCGGGATCTTTCTTTCGCTCTCTGTGTGTTCTATGTCCTTTCTCCTTTGTGTGTGAATGTGACCCGCCCTATAAACGGGTTGTGGTTGTGTGAATGGCGTGGCAGAAGTTGAATTCCTGGCCATAGATGGCGCCACTGAAAAACAGGAACAATCTCTCTCTCACTGTCTAAACAGGCATACGACAAAAAAAAAAAAAAATACAAGGTTACTTTACCACCACTTTTTAATCGGAAAAAAATAATTTGGTCGATAGTAACCCTTTATAAACACATACATAGAGGGTAACCAACATAACTCTTAATATTTATAACATAAAGTTTGCTTTATAAACATTAAGGTTTAAGTTTATAAAAAGCAAATAAGGTGAAATAATGCTAATTTTTTATTTTTTCTACATTAATACCAGAAATAAATAAAAAAAAAAAAGCCTTTCATTTTGCTCTTTTTTTCATAAATTGCTCACATAAGCAGTAGAAAAATACATTTCTCTCTATTACTCTCTCAAAATAAAAATGACAAAATAGAGGACGCTAATTAATTCTCAACTAGGGGTAAAGATACACTTTTCATATCTTTAATATCAGCATCTTGAAACTTGTGAAAATAGCAGAATATTCTCGTAATATATGCTTAATATATTACGAAAATATATTTTTGCAATATATAATTCTCGTAATACTCGTTACGTTAAACTTCTATTATAGTTGTAATAGTGTTTTTAAACAAAATATTTACGTTTCGCGCATATGTTGATGATGTCATAAATAACTTTCGATTCTTCTTTAGATTATCTGCTTCATGGTCCATGTATGAGTAATCAAACTGAAGAATACGATGAATGTCTCTTAAATTCTATTGTGAGTGTGGCACATGATGAAAGCGAAAATTTCGTAGACAAAATGAGTTCCAAAAAGATAATCGAAAGATTTTGCAGGTTAATTTTTTTTATCAATAGTAATTTCTCACTGATTTCTTAATTTTTTAAACAAAAGTATTATTTTACAAGCTTATGACACTGTCAACATCTTTATCTGAGAAACCTTGTTCGAAAGATTAATTCATTTTATTTACTTTTAATATTTTAATGGATTTAATTTATGACTCTCATGTAGGAAGTATTTACACTTACATTTTTGATTTAGAAACTAGAGTTGCAAAACTAGGTGAATACCTGTTCTTCGTACTGGGGGAATAAAAAAAAAATTAATTAATCAGTACTGAACAACATTGCGAAATCTTGCACAAAATTAATAGACATGTACCGACACAAATGAAATGTTTACTAGAAGAACCAGGTAAGTGACATTTTTAGGAGTAATAATAAATCAGGGAAAATAACATTAAGTGGTTACAATATGAGCATGCATAATGTAACAAAATTATTTTTACTTTCACTTTAATCTTAACATAACTAATCCGCATTATTTTCATTTTCAAATTAGACAGTGGTTAATAAACCAAAACAAAGAATTGTTAGTTTTCCTTCAAATAAATCGGTAATAAAATAGTTCGGAAACCAATTTCTTCCATCGTACCCTGATTATCTGAAAAGCAACAAACTGAACCCTGATTACACTTCTTACCATGCCTCTCTGAAAATGTCACTTACCTAGTTTTTTCACTAAGCTCTTCAATTAAGCTAAAATAATGTCCTCTTTTTAAATTTATTATTACTTGTGGCTCCTCCCGGTTGCTTTACGTTATTATAAGAAGAAAACACGCTTTTTGTTGCTCATCCTATCTGAATTTAGATTAACTGTATTTAGCACCACTTGGATTGATGATATTGCTCGTGATCAACTCATGATATCATCACTATCAAATAATCTTTTCCGGTACATATCCATTTCCAGAGGCCGTAAGACGCTTATTTCCGCATTATTGAAGTATTGATGAACTTTTAATAATCGCCAAATATATCAGTATGATATTTTATACTTATGTTTGTACATTCGGTACTTTTTAAATAACTCTAAAACACTTGAGTGTTGCGCAAAATTCATTTTTCAATGGCAGCAAACTAAAACTGAAATTTTAAAAATAAATAGAATTCTAACAAGACGTTGATAAGAACTTTAGAGTATGATCATTTTTTTAATCTAACCTTTAATTTACTGTTTAAAATATGTATAAATATTGGTGAAAAAATTCTTTCAATTCTAATTCTTTAAATATTCAAACACTAGGTTTGAATAACATTGGAGAAATATTTTTTGTAATTACGGAAAGCCCATTGTAGAATTTTATTAAAACTGCACCAATTACCGCAATACCAGCAGTACATAGTTCCAAAATTAATTAAGCACCGTCTGCATATGGCGATTTTTTGCGGTTCCCCCAAGTGAATTTCTCATTAACTTCTTCTCCATCATTGATTTTCTTTTTTAGCACGTAGCTTACTTTTTTTTATTTCAATCAATAAGTATTACTAAAATTAATTAAGCACTAGAATAATATAGCGAATAATATCCCCAAAGCGAATAAGCATTTCTTTTTTCCATTTATTTTGCATTTTAGTTGATATATTTTTTTTAAAATTTCAATTAATGCATATTATTTACATTAATTAAGCATCCTTGTTGTCAATAATAGTATGGTAATATTTTACTGTTCCTCTAAACGAACAAGTCCTTTACTCCATTAAATTTACCTTTTAGTGCATAGCTTATTTCGTTTATTTCAATATGCATATATTACCTAAATTAATTAAGAATCTCTGGCGTCAATAATAGTATAATTTTTTACATTTCTTCACAGCGAATTAGTACCATTTTCCAATAATTTTGCCTTTTTAGTACATAACTAATTATTTTCACTTCAATTACCGTTGATTTTAAATTATTTACTTTTATTGAAGCATATTTCAATAGAACTACTATGGGTCAAATGAACACGTGGTATCAGATAATTTTAGACTGCTACCACATTAGTGTTGTTCATTAAATTTGTCTGACATATAGAATAAAAAATAATTAATTATTAAAATATGTGCAATAAATGTTTGATAAAATAGAGCTATAAGCTGGGAAATATCACTGTTGTTATTTTTAAAATATTTGAAAAATTTCGCTGTCTACAGTTAAATTTGAAATATTGGCTAAGGAATAACCAATCAGAAATCTTCTTCTGATGATTGAGGGAACTATTTTTAACTTTTCCATTGTTGGCAAATTCAACAATTATTTTTGCTTTTGGCAACTTATTTGTTGAGTATTAACACAGATTAACACATCTTCTTCTGATGATTGTGGGAATTATTTTAACTTTTTCATTGTTGGCAAATTCAACAATTATTCATGCCTTTGGCAATTTAATTGTTGAGTATTAACACATTGAGTATTAACACAGATTTATAGTAATTTCTCTAAACAATAATTTTGCAGTTGAACATCAAAAACTATTCTGTTTTCAATAAATCTACTTAAAAGCAACCATGACTCATTGAGTATTAACACAGATTTATAGTTGTTTGCTAAAATGAGTCTTAATGCCTTATTCTCTGACTAGTAGATAAAAATTTTCAATGATAAGTTGTGTTAAAATGATATCACACGTAAGATCTGTGAATAGAAAAAGTGCTCAAGAAGTAGTTTGGAATTTTTGAAACAATCGTAGAAAAAATGCCGACAGAAGTGACACTACTTATAATTGTACTAAATATTTGTGCGGTGATTTATTATTATTTTTAAATTTAACTTTAATCATTCTTTTGCATTTGAGATAAAGGACTTAAGTTTAGAGAGAGAAATCCCCCTAAAAATTCATCTTTTATACGTAAAATTGTATTCTCTTAAATAATCACCAAAACTTGCAAAAAGAGTTTCTTTGAAAAAAAACGAGGAATAATTAATAAAGAAAAATCGAGTGTTGAACTACAATAACTGTACTTCAATGCAATTGATATGTTCCAAATTTTGAGAGCAATGCATAACTTTTTTTTTATCACTAATTTCATTCAAGTCTAAATATCCTTTCAAATTTCTACCCATTCGTTTCCTCTATGGTTTTCTCCAAAACTGAATTGTTATATTTTAGCTGCATTATAAAGATTTATTTGTTACTTTTTTTTTAATATCATGCCATCTCATTTCACTAAAAGTTCAAAATTTAGAATGATGTGATAATAATAAAGCTTTTTAACGTGTAAAGAAACATAGCATTGTTTTAAACTTTGTTAAATGATTCTATTTATTATTCTTATCGAGTAAATAAATTTTACGACGGGTCATATTTAAGCATATGTCATTTAGCAGGAATCATTATAATTAAATACAACATTACATTTAAACCTGTCAATTGGTTTTTAATCTACCAAGTTCAATTTTCAGGATGTTCTGTAACCTCAACTCTTAATAGATATTTCTAGAAGCCTAATAAAAAAATTAAAAAAACTTTTAAAAAAAACTATAAAAATTATTCAAAGTTAGAAAAAAATAAAAATTAATTAAAGTAAGAAAAATAAAATTGAAAGGATATAAATATCATCTTCAGCTCACCCGATTATATTCACAAAAATAGTGTTTTCAGATATTGTATTAATAAAAACCAAAGCAAATAATATAAATACAACAGTGTGGAAGAACACCAAAGAAAAAAGAAAGAAGGAAATCGACATGTAAAAACATTTTATCAAGTGAAAATCACAATAATACAAGAAAAATACAAGATAAACACAAATAGAAACATATAAAGAGAGGGGAAGATGCATGTCCTGTACGTTCGAAATTCCAGCAAAAATTATTTAAAAATATATTCATAACTAAGAACTTTAAAAATATATTCGTAAGTTCAAAATGTAGAAAAAATATAATTCAAAATTATTTTTTTAGTGCTCCTCACACTATTGTATTGATATATTTTGCTTTGGCTACATTGATACATTATTAGAAAGCACTCCTTTTTGCGGAAATAATCGTGTGAACTGATGAAAAGATTATATCTTTTTTTTCCGGATTTCTATTACTTTTTTTCGGATTTTTATTTTTTTTTCTTCCCCTTTTTTTCACTGTTCTGTAATTTTTTCATGTTTTCTCCACATTCTGAACTTATTTTATGAGTTCTATTTACCTGCAGCCTATGCGCTGTAAATTATTCTTTTTCCTGATTTTCTTCGTTTTTTTTTCTTTATATATATATATATATATATATATATATATATATATATATATATATATATATATATATATATATATATATATATATATATATATATATATATATATATATATATATATATATATACAGTACTGGTCAAAAGTTTAGACTCACTCTAACGTAAAAATCACAACAAATTAACTTTATTTTGGCAAATAAAGTTAACACACTACACTATATTTGCAAAAATAAACTTGTCTAAAAATACACTTATGCGGGAAGAACTATAATGTTGTGTATAACTTATGAATGTCGCCCAAACTCGGATTCTTCGAAATATCCTTCTTTAACTGTAATCACAGCAGTGCATAATTTTTGGCATCCTTTCTATTAGTTTTTGCAATGTTTTAGTTGAGATCTGGTTAAAGCAACTAATTGAAGATTCTCAAAGTTTATTTTGATTGGTACATAGCATTTTTCTAACATTTTTATCAAATTCATCCCACAATAGGATTAATATAGGGGGATTGAGGGGACCAATCCATATATTTCAGTACTTTTTTTCTTTTCTTTTGATGCAATGCAGTTTCTACACAATTTCGATGAATGTGTCAGATCGTTATCTTGCTGAAAACTGAATCCGTGTTCAACGATTCTGCGTCCACATGGAAAAACGCAACTCTGCAATATTCTGTGATAATATTTTTTATCCACAATTCCCTCTATTCTTACAAGATCTCCTTCTTAGTTCACGCAAAACATCCCCAAACCATGACTGAACCTCCACCATGCTTCACTACTGGTAGTAAACAGTGATATGTCATATGTTCACCAACTAAACGAAGTGCATACTGCCTTCGTTTGCTTTTAAACAACTCAAATATGACTCGTCAATAAAAAAACGTTTGACCTCTGTTCTAAAGACCAGTAAAAATGTTTTTTAGCACATTCAGAAGAGTGTTTTTTAGTAGCTACACAACCTTTTAAATTACAGTCACGAACTCGACGTTGTACAGCAGTTAATGACACTGTTTTCTGCCCAATAGTTTTCAATTCCTCACGGATTTCTGGTACTGTTCGCGTCCTTACTTTGAATGCAGATAAACTTATCCACCTTTGGACGTTATTCTAAGTCACCCTGATTGTTGCCGGCTCTTATTTTGTCCAGTTTCTTACTTCCTTTGAAAAGTTCCGACAACAGTGGTCAAAGAAACATTAGTTTTAGAGGCAATTTATCTACTTGAATAGCCTACTCTATCAATTGCAATAATAACTGCACTTTTTTACACAGTTATTTCTGGTTTTTGACCCATATTTCTGTATTAAATTGTATAAAAAAATTTAAACTTTTGTTTTTAATGTGCCCAGGTTATTCTGGTAAAATAAGGCTACAATATCAATATTTTAAACGTTTTATGTACATGAATTTAACTTAAAATTAACATTGCAAAAGATGAAAAGTAAATTGTTTATAAACTGAAAATTGGTGAAATCTCTTAAATAAATTAATTTTTTTTATAGATTGGGTATTTACATGCACTTTCGTTTATTTCGTAACCAACTACAGAATAGACCCAAAATAAAAATAAAATTAATGAATAGTTTTAAATGGAAACAGCATTTTGAGAAGTTTGTTGATGTTTATGTTTCATAAATTACATGTTTAAATCAGAAATATTTAACTAGTTTTGAAAGTTTTCAGATAAATACGAGTGAGTCTAAACTTTTGACCGGTAATATATATATATATTACTTTAGGAGTCGCAGATAAATATTTAGTTACATAAGGACTTTAAAGTTAATAAGTTCAAATAGCAAATGGGGGTTTAAAATGCTTAAAAATCTAAATCTGGAATGCATTCATTTTTACCCCAAAACCATTTTCAAGCATCCTTCACCAAAAAACAGTTGGATTTAAATTATTTTAATTATTTTAATGATTTTAATCCTTTGCTCTTAATGATATTGAAAGTGGTTGGTTTAAATGTAAAATACGATTTCGCTTTTTATGACTAAAATAGGAATTTGTAACTCCTAATGTAAATAGTTTTTTGAAATCATATTTTCATCGTGAAATTGTATAATAAGAGCCATCTTTACACAACAACTTACATTCCCTCTTCTTTTTTCATATATTTTCGACGACCTTACTCTTAACTCTAAATCTTAAATGAGCTCTAAATCTTAAAAAAAAAATAGCGTATATGTACCAAACATACATATTACATTTTAAAATTTATTTAGAATTCAGGGCAAGTTCATTTTATGATTTTAATTTCTATTTGACACTAGATTGTATAGTTTGTTCAAAGATTGTGCGATCACTAAAACTCGAGAAAACTTTGCACTAAAACTGCAGCTCATTTTGAAACTCTCGTGACAACAGCAATTTATGGTTTAAAAAATGCTAAATGCTCATATATGGATATTTGATTTATATAGAATATTCTGCAAGTTCAATTTATTTTGATTTCTATTGGACTCTAGGTTGTATCGTTTGTTCAAAGATTGTGCGACCACTAAAACTCGAGAGAATTGTGGTGATGCCGCAGCAGATCATTTTGATATTCTCATGACAAGAGCAATTCAAGATTTACAAAATGCTAAGTGCTCATATCTAGATATATGATTTAAATTCGTCAATCAATTTTGTAATCTCATCTATTTTCATAGTTATATGATCATGAACTGCATTGTGTATATTCATTAATTTGTAAAATAAAATATCAACAAAATATGTCATTACTTTGTGTAAAAAATCATTTCTGTCAGCTGTGAGCAGTCACTCATTCATTTAACAAATATTTTCATAGGTATAATAAACAAAAAAATAATAAATTGTAAGCAAATTTTTTAGAATTTTAACAGTTGGTTTTTATCTGTTAAAATAGTTTTCAAATATACATTTAAGTCGTTTAAATAAAAAAAAAAAAAAAAAAAAAAATATACATTATTCGTACAAATAATAGAAGTTATAGCATTTTTCAGATGCATATTTTACAGATTACTGACGAGATGTATTTAGAACTTGCCAGTGATAAATATGAGATTTGACGATTTTCTTACGTACAAATATTTTAAAAATTACATATATATATATATATATATATATATATATATATATATATATATATATATATATATATATATATATATATATATATATATATATATATATATATATATATATATATATATATATATATATATATATAAACTGCTGTTTGTAGAAAATGCAACACCATGAAGGAATCAACAGAATCAAATGAAATTCGCAGCAAATGTCAATTATAGGATATTATGCAAATTAATAAAGTTTCAGAGCCATCGCGCGTGCGTGGCGCGCGCAGCGCCCTCTGAATTGATGCTGAAAGCGTATAAATAAAGTGCTGTAGCGGGACGTTGAAAATAGTCTATGATTATTTGTTAGTGGCAAACGTTTAGTGAGACCTGAGTATGCCTCCACGACGGAAGAATAAGAAATTCAAGCAACTTACGGAGTTTGAACGAGGGAGGATAATCGGCCTTCGAGAAGGAGGATTTTCCTATCGCGCAATAGCAGCTCGTATGCAGCGGAACAGTTCCACAGTGATGCGAGTTTGGAAGCAGTGGACCGACGAGCACCGAACAACTCGAAAAACAGGCACTGGACGACAGAAGGTGACGTCAGAGCGCGATGATCGACACCTGCTCCGCATGGCGGTGAATGATCGCACAGCTTCCTCCAGGCAGCTGGCAGCACATTGGTCTACTGCTACAGGTGTACAATTGTCGGCTTCGTCAATTCGTCGTCGTCTGCTGCGCCGTGGATTGCGTGCAAGGGTGCCATTATACAGGATTCCCCTCACGGCGGATCATCGACGGCTGCGTCGGCAGTGGGCTCTTGAGCACAGAGACTGGCGAGCTGATTGGCACCAAGTTGTCTTTTCAGATGAATCACGCTTCAATTTGTGGACCCATGATGGCCGTGTTCGTGTTAGACGTTATGCCGGTCAACGCTGCCTTCCTGAGTGTATTATTGAACGACATAGTGGTCGAACACCCGGAGTTATGGTCTGGGGTGCGATTTCGTATCATGGACGATCCAATTTGATACGAATTGAGGGTAATCTCAATAGCAACAGATACGTCCGTGAAGTGCTACAGCCCGAAGTCGTTCCTTTCCTTCAAGGCATCCCTGGAGCTATCTTTCAGCAGGATAATACACGCCCACATGTTGCGCGGACTGTTAGAGACTTCTGTTCAGCACAACGCATGCAACTTCTTCCTTGGCCTGCTTATTCGCCGGATATGTCGCCTATTGAGCACGTGTGGGATATGGTTGGTCGGCGTCTCACTCGTGATCCGCGTCCTGCAGTTTCCAAAAACGAACTTTGGTTGCGCATACAAGCGATATGGAATTCTCTTCCTCAAGCAGATATTCAACATCTGTTTGACTCCATGCCACGTCGTATAGCAGCACTTATTGCAGGGCGTGGTGGCTGCACCAAATACTGATTTCGGACGCTTAATTTGTTTCTTTTGTTTTGAAAATTTCATCATTTATTTGTATCAGTACAAGTCGTTTCTGCATTAAATTTCATTTGATTCTGATGATTCTTTCATGGTGTTGCATTTTCTACAAACAGCAGTTTATATATATATATATATATATATATATATATATATATATATATATATATATATATATATATATATATATATATATATATATATATATATATATATATATATATATATATATATATATATATATATATATATACTTTTAGAATGTTCTGCTTGTCCTTAAAATATCACATTAAAGCAAATTACGTTTTGAAACGCTTAGGATTTTAGAATGAAGAAAATTGCATGCAAAAAATTTCATTTTATTCATTCTAAAATTCAAATTTATACTTTTAAAACTATCTTACTGATAAAGGAATAAATCAACTTAACCATAAAGATATAATTATGTAGAATTATTAATTATCGAAGCATCATTTTTTAAATCTTAGTGCCAAAACGTAGTAGGCAAAGTTTGGGCGTCAATGTTGTTTCTCTCCTTCTTTGTTTCTTTATACTCTCTATAATGATTTTGAAAGAATAAATTTCTCAATATTGTTTTAATTCTAGAAAATTGCTTTGAATTAATTTAGTTAATTAAAAACCTTTGCTCTAAGAGAAATGGAGTTTTGAAAAATTATTACCAAACTCTTCGATAAATATGACAACGTTGTAATAATAATTATATGATCTCTGATGACATAGTCAAATATTTTTAAATTAAAATCATCGGCTCTTTTTTTTAATTGCACTAATACATAAAAAAATTGAGAATAATAGTAGTTAGTGAGTGGAATTAAAGCTGGTTAACCTTACCATTCCAGGCGTAAATTTTAAATAAAATAGGAATATTTAAAAAGAGGAAAGCAGACTTTCTTAAAAGTTCTGGTGATGCATCCTTTTTCATTTTTTTTTATTTCCAATTTTCATATTTCATTTCCAATTTTTATTTCGACTCCTTAGCGTGTTTGAAATTATTTCTTATGAATATTTTCATAAATTCTAAATACCTGAAAATGTGTCCGTGATTTTACAAGATGCAGAACCATTTTATTTTCCCTATTATTTTATAACCGTCGTTCAACAGCCAGCCCAATTTTGAATTAACGACTACTAATGTTCAACTCCGTTGCCTTGTAAATTTGAAACCAATCCAGATGACAAGGGAACTCCTGGATCAAGTATTGGGAGAAAAATTGCCTTCGTGGAGTACTTTTTGATGGAACTAACCCGCATTTGCGTTACATGGAGAGAAAAACCACGAAAACCCCCAGGGATAGTCTGACGGCAAGGGGACTCTGACCCATGATCCGTCTACAACTGAGGATATTTTTAAGTCAGCCCTGTGGTCAGTGCGAGACGGTTTCGGGATTCGTATCGACCAGACATCACCGGGATTCGAACCCGGTTCATCTCATTTGGAGGCAAACGCTCTATCCCCTGGGCCACAACGACTCAACATTCTTTCATTGCCTTTATAAAAACAAAGCACGAATCTAACAAAAAAGAACTCATCACAACTGTCACATCTCTGACAAAATCGCCAAACAGCAGGGTGTACGTGACAGAGGGAATTTTGATGTCTCAGACGAAAAGAGATGGGGCAAAATGAAAGTGAGCATGCTTTATTGATATTGCAGCTCTAAACATTAAATCATTAAGATTTAGTCCAAATGCGTGAAAATCCGATGATTGGATAAAAAGTTATTCATAGTGTTCCGTTTTCTTTTTTTCTGCTCACACATTATTTACATTAATTAGCACATTGATTAGTTCTTTCTATCAAACCATTAAGTTTGCATACTATTTATCTGCTGCTCTGATTTATAGTTATGGAAGTGTTCTAATTTTTTTTTCATCGCATAATACATATAACAATATAAACTTCGTGAACACGTATTTTAAGCAGTGCTCTTTTCTTAAATTCTGCTAATATTTTCTGCTAATATTTTGCTTATAAACACCAATTTTTTTAATAATACTATATAATTTATATTTTAACAGGAAAAATATATTTTCTTAAGCCTTGCTTTTCCAAATATCAAACTTAATCCAAAAAGGGAGGGGATGAGGACTAACATTGACCTATAAATAATGCAGGACCATTTTACCCATTTCGCCTTAATTTGTGACTTTCAACTGCAACATATAAGCATAAAGATAAAGTAGACCAAAGTGATTTCAAATAAGGGCAAAAGCATACATTTTTAGTCAATAAGCAATGATTTATAAGTTGATTGACACATTTTATCCGGCAGCTGCGTTAATCTTTAAACAGAACTTCTCTTCGATGGTTTTGTCGATATATGTACTTATTTATCATAAATGCTCCCAAATCTGCTGTTACTTACAACACAGAAATTTGTTATATTATATTTTTTAAATATATTTGTTTAACTGGCTTTCATGTATTAAATATAATTTATGGTTTGAATCACAAAATTTTAAATAAAATTGAGTTACAAATAAAATATATTTAATCAACAAACAATTAAATTACTTATTAATCAAATGACAATTTCAAAAAAAAAATCTGAATTTTATTTCCTTTTTGCAATATTTTAAATATTAAAGAAACATCTGTATTTGTTACCCTTTCTATATATTCAAAATTGTAAAAAATGACTCTGAATATAGGGGTTAATATAGTATATAGGGATAGTATATAGGGAGTATAGTATATAGGGATAGTATATAGGGAATATAGTACATAGGGTTTATATAATAATATTAGGGATCCTAAAATGAATAAAAAATGTGACTAATCATTATAAAAGATCAATAAGAGCAAAGAGGGGATTAAAATTATCTTTAACTTATTTTTTTAACACATTCTAGTGTGACTGGCAAAATAAACTGACTTATTATTTTAATTCTCTTTTAAATCTCAATTATGCTGAATCAGAATTCGAGAACGTCTTGGATTTTTTTTTTACTTGAATATTAATTATGAGCTATAATTTTCTGACTTTTATTTTGCAAGGATTGTAAAATTCAAAATTCCAAATGCCCAAAAAGTATGGAAAACAATAAATATCATAAGAAATATGGATCAAATCAGAAGCCTAATTGTTGGGAAAATGAACTTTTGTCTTCATTAACAAATGACTTACTTGAAGAATTATAACATCTGATAATTTTAAGGAACTAAAATAAAACAAATAACAAAAAGATTAGAGCGAATTTATTTTGAAAATTCAATTAAAATAGAAAATTATTAACTCAACAATCGAAATAGTAAAGTTTTTTCTTACTACGAACGTTACGACAACTATTACTTCAGGATATTACGTAAGGATCGCGATATTTTTTTTAAAAGTTTCTTCTAGCCTAACGAACTAAGAGTTCTTTAGCAAAACTTGAAGGAAATAGTTAGTTGATACAGTTGATTTGAAAAGTTGAATAATGACACTTTACTGTTAATAATTTAGTGTCTCTGTCTTATTTTTGCTAACTTCCTTACGATTAAATCGGTGCTGCCATCTAGTGTGGCAGAAACTAGACGTCCAAATTAACACGTCTAGTATCTCACCCATTGTGGTGGTCCTGAAAGAGTGGATACCACTTCTGGTGGACGCACTAGGTCTGCCCATGAGTGCGCACTTGTGCAGCTCATTGGAAATTAAAAAAAAAATCTTTGCGATTAACCTGAACTAATAAATTTCTGTATGGTTTATTGTTTAAAGTTATATTTTTGTGCTTTATTTCAATAAAAATTACTGAATAAAAATTAAATCGAGTGGATTTATGTTAATGCTTTGAAATTTTTTCATAATTACAAATATCGAGATGAAACTATTCAAATTTTTTCTTTTTCTGTCTCATAAGGAACACATTGTCCAAATTTGAGACTTACATCCTGGTAAAAACGTATTATTTAACAATATTGTCAATTATGGGCTAATTGACCTGAAAATTACAAAATATTAAAATGAAATCTTTTTAGTTTTTTCTTATATCTAATAAAGAACACATGGTCTAGATCAGAAATTATAATTTTTCTTGTTATTAAGCTTTGCAGTAAATTTGTCTAATTACTCTGATTATTACAAAATATTCTGATAATTGGAGTTGAACCATTTAGGCAAAAGTGTTGCCTCTTTACCACGCTTAGGAAACAAAAAACCTAGTACTTTTTATGCGCTTTTGCATCACAGTGAAATTTCTTTATGTAAAAATTCTCTGTAGCATTAATCAAACGAGTAATAAATTACATTTGAATACATAATAAATTACCTAAATTTTTTATTGTAGCGTAGCGTTCTCAGAGAGAGAAATGTATAAAGAGTTTTCACTCTAATACTAGAGCATATAAAATATGCTTTTTTTTTATTTTTCAATGCGTACCAAAATGACAAAAACTGGTTCAAACGATTTTAGCGCCACGCTACGGCATAAAGCTTATCTGTTAGATTGATTAATTGATGAGTTCATCATTTTCTTTTATTATTTTTAATTGTATTTTTTATAAAGTTCTTTGGTCATTCGTTTGGTCATTTGCTTCATTTTAGTTCTATGAAATGCCCAGATGTTAATCCGATGAGGATGTCGTTTTTGATGAAGACAAAATTACAGTTTGCAAAGTAAATTATGATTTATTTTAAATATTTCAATTCCTCACCATTTTTTCGTTCCTAAATTTATTTAAACGTTGAAAAAATGTGGATTTATATGAATAAGATGCACTATTACTCCTTTTACATTATAGAATAAATAGTGAAAAGTGTTAGTCGTGTAGATTTTTATTTTATTTTCTATGTTTACAGTAGAATTAATTATATGAGTGACTGAAATAAATAAGAGTAAATCAAAATATGATAAAAATACTTTGTACGTATTATAGAACTAAAATGTAAAATAAAAGATTTGGAGTTGATTAGAAAATTACATAAATGCGCAATATGAAAAATAGTTTTTACATAAAAATGTGAAAAATAGATTTTACATATGAAAAATAGTTTTTACATAAATGTGCAATCTGAAAAAACTTCGAAACCATATTATAAATTCACGATATCCAATCTTAATTCATAAATTTTCGTAGAAATGAAGCATAAAAACTCAACTTTGAAGCAATAAATCACAAAATATTATTATTTATTTATTCAGGCTACAAATATAATCGTGCGGAAGTAAGTAAAATATGACAGAGAAACAAAATAATTGTGTTGTACATTAAATTAATTGACGGTACATTAATGTACCACGGAATGTCAACTATTCACACTTACTTAATTGAATAAATGTTTTCGTTAAGTGTTGCTACAGGCTTTGTTGACAATTGGGCCAACAAAAACTTTAAGAAAATCGTTGTGATGATTCCAAAGAGGATCGTCTTCAAATGTGTACTACGTTCATGATTGCGCTGAAACCGTTTAGCCATATTGCCATTTTGGCATGATTTGAAGAAGAAATAAAATTCGTTGTACTTATCATATGCTCGAGCAGATTGGAAATTCCTCAAATATTTCGTTGTTTATAACAATAGCTAGTTTTAAACCAATGAGAAAATTGCATTTATTAAATATCTAACTCAAACGACGTGGTTGAAAATTTTAAATGATTTTTGGGATTGGGGTTTATAAATTTGACTACGAACAATTGGCAGCAACATTGACGAAAAATAATCACCCGTGTATAGTAATGGAAACATTTTATTGATAAACAGGTACAAAGGGAATGGGAATGACAAATGCTCATTCTTCGTTGTTACAAGTCTTGAGTCCTGTAGATGGTGAATAGAGCAAAGCTTTACGAACGAATGTCGCTGTTTGCATTCCACACTTTTCAACTCCTGTGCTCATGAGGCATGCTCTCAACATCATCTCAAAACTATAAAAAGGCACATTTAACATTCACCCTTTAGGATACATTTAACATTGAAGGGATTTAATTATCGGCTATGTCAACCATCATCTACACAAAAGGTACCTCTAGATAGAATCAAGTTAACATGTCTTATATACTAGTGATTTGGTATTTAATATTTATAGTGGTAGTTACGCCACTTTACTCCCCTTCCAGAATTTTATCTGTGATAGAATTCGATGAACGATTACCACTAGTTGATTCATGCTGTTAATATAATTAGATCAATTTTGTTCATTATATTTTTTCCCTTTATTTTTTGTTTATAGCATTTCGCTCATTTTTTTCTATATTGTTTATTACCGGGAGACTTTATTTAATTCGCCGGATCTTTTTTTTTTTTATCTTTGAGCAGTTTATATTAAGCAAATCAACTGTTTTAATGTGGACCATCCATTATGTTACCGAGTTCATATCACGTCCACAGGTCACCAATGAAGGGAATTATAAATCGACCATGTCAACCATCATCTACCAAAAGGTACCTCTAGATAGAATCAAGTAAACATATCATATATACTAGTGATTTGGTATTTAATATTTATAGTGGTAGTTACGTCACAACATCATTATTCTTTAGGGTACATTTTACATTCACTACACGTTTAAATACTCTTAACGTAATTACTAGTTAAGATATAATTAACGTCAGGCTAGCAGGAATGAAGATTATGGATTTTAGAAGAAAAAATTATGATTTTTTATTATCAGGCTGTTATAAACATTTTTTTAATGAAAATATGCTAAAAAATATGCCAAGTGCTACGAAAATGATTACATTTCTTTTTTCAAAAATCGATGACAAAAAGAAGAAAAAAATGCAAGTTTAACAATATGTTATTAAGTTCGTCAACAGATGGCGATGATAACTGAGAAAAGAAATAGCACAATGTTTTCAAAATAACCATAAATATTATCTACAATATATTGCAGTCTTAAAACAACGTTTACAAACGCTTGTCCAAACATTTCAGATGGAGTCGTTTGACATTCAACAGAAAGCATTGTTTTACAGTTTTTTCAGGAAGCTGCTTCATTTGTTAATTGGCTTTATAACTAACTTTGAAATTCAAAAAAAAAATCTGGCTTCTTAATTCGAGCACAGTGAACCATGTATTTCTCTGAACCTATCTCTTATCATTTTTTTAATAAGCCTCCAGTGATTTTCGCTGAGTATCAAAACACTGAGTATCAAAAAATATAAATTTCGATACATTCGAAACGTAATTTCTATCTAAAACTGTTTAAAGGGCAACAAATGTTTTTTTTTGGGGGGGGGGGGAAGCTAACTTCGATGCATTCAAAACCTAATTTTTGTCTAAATATGTTTAAGGGTCACCTCACCACTGTGGAAATATAACGTGATTTCCTTAATTAGCATCCTTCTAATTTTTTTAAAAACTTTAAATATATTTTTGATTTTGTTTTTGTTTTAATGTTAATTTTTTTTAACAATTCTTGATTAAAAAAAATAAATATTCTGCGAGCTTATTTAGGCTGTAAGGCCTGTAGAGTTTAGGAAAATTCTCCTTAAACCCTGTAGCGAGTCCTGTCCTTAAACCCTGCCCTGTATAATTAAATATTTTTGAGTTTTTCATCGTACTTCGAAAATTAAATTAGAATATAAAAACTGTGCATACGAAATAAAAATATCTCATTTAATTTCATGAATATTTTTTTCGTACTTTTCTTAGTTACTTTGCATAATAATCGAAAACATTATTTTGGCTTATAAAGTATGCATTTTGTTTAATCTTGTTAAATTACGTAATTTTAAATTAGTGATGTGTTTTCAAAAACTAAATAGACATTTTTTAGATGAATAACATTTAATAGTAGGGAATAGTTGGACAAAATCATGCAGGTAGGTAGGACCGGAACTCTGATATTTTTGACTTAACTATTGCATCCACTTAAGAGAAGTCACATGAAACTAGTTGTTGACAGACGTCATGCTATTTGGAATCATGCTATTTATTCATCTAATTGAGTCCAGCAGTGGGTTGATCGTTAAAACACGGCTCCCAGGAAGTCAAGCATCACTGGCGTCAAGCATCACTGACTGCGGTCAGTGCGTTGGTGGGAGACTACTGGGATTAGTCTTGGAAGGGACCGAGGGAGTACGTTATCGGTCCTCCTTAAACTGTTCTACCGTAAAGTACTCGACTTCGCGTGCGGGTCGTCGAGTTACTGAAGCTGGGTTGCCATCCCCTCTATAGAGGATCAAAATTGTGATGGTATTTCTTCGGATCATCTTAAGGGATGTTTCTCAGTAAATGAACAACAACAATCATCCAGTTGAATGAAAACAGAATCGGTTGTTTGTCGACTGCAGCACTTTTCAAAATCTGATTATGAAAGTTATGATTTTCATTCCGTCAATTTAATTCTGTTACTTCTAGTTGCTTAAAGACTTATTTTAGGTGAATTCAACACCTAATTACCACTATTTTTTTCGATTGTTAAAACAGGTTTTACAAGGCGTTTTAAATAAGTTAAGCCTCTTTTCTATTAAATGATGTGGTTGAATAAACCCGGAAGTGTTTTAGTCGGACGTAAGGGGGTAACTATTTTGCAAATAATACAAACTTTCTGGAAGGTTGGATACGGTGGATATAAACAACGGGTACATGTAGCGGTGTAGAGGTACATGATCAAAATTTTCATTATGATTTCTATTCTGAAATCCAGCCATTTTGTGGTTTGTCTTGATGATTTGATGGAAAATTCGCCTATTATTCCTTTCGCCTATTTCATTACAGCCCCATTAATCTCATGGGGAGTAAAATAATCATTATAATCTCATTCATTCAAGATAATCTTTATTTTAAGAAAGGGAACATGATTTGGGATCAGATTTGCCTAGCAGATAAGTAGATTCACCCTTGTCACATCCACCGTATCCAACCATAGCAATTTGAAAGCTGGGTGAATGGTTTACTGGCCGCCTCAGACACTCTGGTAGAAACTTGACAGCTGGGTGAATGGACTACTGACCGAACGGATCCAAACATCGTCTAGGACTAGCAGTATTTTGCTGCATCAAAAAGCAGCAAAGGTAAAATGTTTCAAGCTAGGGAAGGTGAGAAGCAAATTGTTCAGAACTCCAAAGATTATCTTTTCGTGCTAAGATGGTATTCTGTGCTTATCATTTGCTGACAAAATGTGAGGGTTTTCAAATACTGGTTTTCTTTTTAACTCCTTCCTTGTATTTTAGGTTGTTTTTTTTTCACACAAAAAAAAATGAAGCTCTGCTTTTTCCATACATTTTCAGACATCATGAATACCCACGCTTATTTAAGTTTCAAGTTTATTTTTATCTCTTTTTTGCCTAGATATAATTTTTTACTCAAATCAAATTTTCAAAATGGAATATATATTTTTAAACAATTTTTTTTTATTTGTATCGAAGAATTATTTACATTAGTTAAGTTACCTTAAACCATTTTTTATATTAAAAATTAAGTAGTGACACGAATCAGCAAAAATGCAAAAGTTTAAAAGTCTCAATTTATTTGTTCCGTATTGCACTGCTCTATTAGCTGGAGAAGTAACAATAATTTCTAAACTTGGTAGAGGCATATAGAATTAATTTACTGAGTTCAAATACAGTTTCTTTGCTATATTTTTCAGAAAAAATTCAAATTCAAAGTTATACAGACAACAGGGGAATTTCGATGAATATCTGATTACTTGGTTTAATTTTATTCACAGTGTAATTTATTATTATTATTATCTTTTTTGACCTCATGCGTAATAGGGTTGAACAACAACTATCATAAGTTTAAGAAAAATCACTATTAAAATTTATGTAGAAACTCTATACAACGTGTAAAACTAAAAATTTTCTATGTAGAAGATTACATATTGTTACTGTATGGATAAATGCATTTTTATTGCATAGAAAATCTCAAATAATAAATTATTTTAGTAAATTAACAAATTCTTTTAGTTAATTTGATTAATATTTAATTTTTTTTTCATTCATAAAGAAGATATTTAGAATGCCATTTATAATGTGGTAAGCATGATAATCTTTATATTTATAATTTTGTATCTTTTTTGAATGGTTTAAAACATGTAAACTTACATGCATGTCAGCGTATGTTCTTTGTCGCTAGTATCAGCTGCAAATTCAGCGAGAAATTCTTGAACTTTAGTGGAGCATATTTCGAAATCTTCGGCATGTTCTAGTAAGCAGGGCGATGCCTTCAAATACTCTGAAAAAAAAAACGTAATTAAGCATAACAAATAACCACTGTAATCGCACAAGTGATCTCAATAACGTTAAATATATATTTTTTAATATGTTTTATAAGAAATATAATCTTAATACTAAAACAATATTATTATACTATTCAAGTATATAGAAAGACTAGCGTCTGTTGAAAATCTCATATTTGACTTAAGAAAGGGAAAGAAAGAATTGGCACATTTTAGTAATTGCTTTTTATTTTCAATTGCAGCAAATATGTTAGAATCGACTACATTTTATGAAGCAGAAACTTGGAATGCTTAGCCATGATTGAGCATAACAAATAATCAGCATAAGCACACAAATGAACTCAATAACGTTAAATATAATTTCCTTTATATGTTTTATAAGAAGTATAATCTTGGTACTAAAACAATACTATTATACTATTCAAGTATATAGAAAAACTAGTTTCTATTTAAAATCTCATAATCTGCTTTAGTTTTTTTTTAAAATAATTAAAAGGTAAAATACTAAAAATTAGTTCAACATCCACAAACTGTATTTAAAAGTTTTTTTTTTTTTTTAGTCTTTAAAAGACAGAAGAACTAAAAGTTGTAACGAAATTTGAATTTTGCGCCATCTGTGCTATAATAAGTTGCCAGCTGAAAAAAGCACAGCTGGTAGTTCAGGGTAATTAGAAATGGAAAGCTTCAAAAAACCACAAGGCGTTTTAATTTAGTCATATTTAGAGAAACGTGTCGTTACTGTTTCAGGACGTATTATCCATTTGAGAGATCAGAATTTGCCGAATAGATCATGTAATTTAACGCTGTTAATCTTTTTCGTAATTAGAAATTGTTTATATCATAATTTTATATCGTATTTTATATTGCCAATAAGCCCATTGTTACTTACGTTTTGAAATATGAAATCGAGTGCCGATTGAGGAAAAGTAAACTACATCCGTGGAAAATGGTCATTGAAAATTTTAATAAAATAATACTTATGTGGCGGCAAATCTCTATTCTCCCGAATTATTCGATACATTGTTCCATATTCTATTCCCTGTATAGCATTTTTTATGAATCAATTAAAAAATAACTATTTTTAGTATCCGACTAATTTCGAATTTTTCTTTTTAATAGTGATATAAAATTTTAAAAACTAGTTTATTTGTTTTATTATGTGTAAAAATTTATGAAACTAACAAAAAATTATTAATATTATTATTGCTTTAAATGGCCATTTTTATGTAAAAATACCCAATTTTTTGCATAACTCGGGAAACACTCGTACAAAAATTCTATCGCCTAAAACAAAAAATCCTTTGAAGATTTTATTTAGAAAGCTGGCAACTGCAAATGCATATACTAAATGCATATATAAAAAAAGAAAATTTTTGTCTTTGTTAAAAAACATGCATGAAAAATAAAATTCTACTCTTTTCTCTAAGTTTGTAGTTCAAAACATGTGTTCTATAATCGTAAACACTCGTGAAAAATTTAAGACAATTATTTCAAAAACAACATGAGATATCGTGCTTAAGGTAGTGTAAAATGCGAAAAAATCTGATTTTGAGATAAATGCATTTAAAGACTTTAAATCATTTGTCTATCCACTGTTATCACCTTGCACAAAAACTGCTATAACTTAGTAAATAATTGAGGTAAAAACAAAAGTAAAGTGTTTTTAGAAAGCTAAGAGTGCAAGAATTCTAAATTTATAATAAAGTCAATTTCGAAAATTTTGCCCTAAAATCATGTTTTTGCAATAGTTTTGCCTTAATAAGCTTTGTTTTCTGCAAAAATTATTTCTTGCGAAAATTTTGGAGCAGAATATGTTGATTTTCTTATATTTTTTAAAGTATTACTATTTTGTATATTATTATTGTATTTTTTTAATATAATACATGATATAATTAAAATTATTGCTAATATAAATTGAAAATACACAATATTAATTATAGTATCCTTTATTTATATTTTTGTTTCAACCAGAATTTAATATTCTTGTAGTAAAGAACTAAACGAACTTTTAATACTTATTAAAGAAGGATACTAACGAGAACAATTTCGTCTTATTATGTTCTAGTTGCATTTTAACTTCATAAAAATACCTCATAAAAAGATTGTGATAATTGGAACTACCGTTCCGTGTTGGCATCAGAAAAAAATGCAATCGATAACTAAAAGGTGATGACAAGAACTCAGGAAACCATTATATAACTTATCTTTTCATTTCTCTGAAAAAAATTGTACAAATTGAGGCTTAAATCAGATCTCTAGACTAGAAAGCCACTTTAAGTTTTAGGTTTACTTCACTGAATTATTCCTTTTAAATTTATGAATTCGAGAAAGACGTGCAGTATGTTCCAGGAATCACAGATTGATGGTAAATTCCAAAGCACCAAAGAAGAATGATATAAAACTTTAACCAGGATTTCTCAAAAAGCATTTTTTGTGTGTGTGCGTGTTTTGATTACAAAAAAAAAAATCAGTCTATTGCTCTTGATGTCGCTGGCGAAATTTATAGAGAACAGATGTTACTGTGGTTGGAACCAGTAAAAATATTTCACGTCGTTTAAATCCTAAAAAAGTTGAGTTTTGTTATCTTTCATTCAGATGACAACCATTTTGTAAAAAAAAGGAGGCATTTTTTATAATTGTTTGGTTTCAAACACTCATACATAATCGTTAAATTTTGGTTTTGTCTCTTTTAGATTATACAGTATGGAGATCGAGCTACACCCGTCCATCAGTGCTCGGCATCAGAAAAAAATGCAATCGCTAACTAATGTCTTTGGCGAACTTTATAGAGAACTGATGTTACTGTGATTGGAACCAAGAAAAATATTTTCTGTCGTTTAATCCTAAAAAAGTTGATTTTCGTTATCGCTCAATCCAATAAAAGCCATTTTGTAAAAAAAAAAATTCATTTCTTAAATTTGTTTGGTTTTAATCATTTTATCATTGCTACATTCATAAATAATCGTTGAACTTTTCTCGTCTCTTTCAGATTATACAGTATGGAGATCGAGCTACACCCGTCCCAATTTTATGAAATATTTATCAATTTATGAATATTTTATCATTGCCACCTACAGTTGCTTAGACGTGTGACAAGTCTCGAAAATGGGCGTCTATTTTTGAGCGCTTGAAACATGTCGTCTGTTATTTCCATTCTGTATATTTTAGAGACGAGTGAATGCTTTAATCAAATAATACACTGGTTATCATAAATTAAGGAAAATTCACAAAAATCGCGATAACTCAAGAAATTACACATGGAATTTTATGAAACTTACCCACAATATACAACACATAGTAAGGTATTAAACAACATAAAAAGAAATTATCAGACATTAATAGTAGTATAGAAATTAGCACATGTATAAAATAAACAAATTGGAAGTATCGGTTTGCAATAGAAAAAGTACCTTTAATATGGAATATGATTGCCTCTAGAAGCAATACAGCACAAACAGCGATGTGTGATGCTTTCAATTATGCGGTCTATCAGTTCAATAGGAAGTGAGAGCCATTGCTCTTGTAAAGCAGTTGCAAGCGTGGCAAGGGTCTGAGGGGGCGGATTGATGGCAGATACACGCCTCCCTAGAGCATCCCAAACGTGCTCGATAGGATTCAAGTCCGGGGATCGAGCTGGCCACTCCATGCGAGTAATTGTTTCCTGTTGAAGATAATCATCAACAATGCGAGCTCTGTGTGATCTTGCATTATCGTCCTGTAACAGGAAGCAATCACCAATTGCCCCGGCATATGGGCGCACATAAGCATCAAGGATGTTGTCTCGATAAACCTGAGCATTCACGGTTCCCCTTGGAAAGACATGGAGGTATGTGCGCCCTCCTAAGGATATGCCTCCCCAAACACAGACACTGCCTCTTCCGTATGCATCTCTTTCACGGATGTTTGATGGATGATAACGGGTCCCAGGTTCTCTCCATATCAAATAACGTCTACTGTCACTTTCTAGACTAAACCTGGACTCATCCGTAAAGAGAACAGGCCTCCATTGATCTGACGTCCAGTGGACATGTTGTCGGGCCCACTGCAAACGGTCTCTCCTATGGCGTGATGTGAGCGGCACGCAAATGGCTGGTCGTCTCGCATACAGACCACCTTCGTGGAGCCTTCTGCGCACAGTTGACGTTGACACCAACCTTCCGGTGGCTGCAGCAAGAGAGGATCTAAGATGTGTCGGAGTAGCGGTTCTATTCCTGCGTGCACTTAATGTCAAATATCGGTCATCGGCACTGGTCGTAACAGTTGGCCGTCCTTGACTGAACCTCCTAGATGCCGAATCTGTGGTTTGAAATTGCCTCCAAAGTCTATGAACCACAGATGGACTCATATTTAGCCATCTGGCCACTTCTGATTGACTCTGCCCTGCCTCTAGTCTCCCGATGGCTCTCCATCGTAGTTCTTCAGGCAAATGATGCCTAGAGGTCATTATTACGAATTGGCTATCTCAGATTTTCAATGTCGCAATCACAGTAAAATTTGTGTGCTTTCTCTCAAACTTGGACTTTTATGCTCCAGGCAGATGACGTAAGCCGAGTGCAGCGCCACTAATTTGCATATTGCAATTTTACTCAGCTACTCTTAGTGGACAACATATGCAAATTTTGCACGGTTTGGCTTACTTTTGAAAGAGTTATCGCTATTTTTGTGATTTTTCCTTAATTTATGATAACCAGTGTATATCAGTTTCTTGCGATTATTTATTTAATATTTCTAACGTTGTTGAAGTACGGTACTTATTTGACGATTTAAATATACAGGGTGTTTATAAAGTCCCGGACCCATTTCGATGTTTGATAACTCATAAAATAATAAAGATAGATTAAAATTAATAACATAAATGGTTAGTTAGAATTAAAAAGTTTCATGACCCTTGTCAATGAACTTCCACGTGTGTCCTTTTCTTTTTTAGAGGTTTACAACAGATATGGTAGGAAGGATAGAAGATGCTGCTGATTTTCTGAAGCGCATAATGTTCTCCGACGAAGCATCCTTTCATGTTTCTGGCATTGTTAATAGCCATAATGTGCGCATATGGGGATCTGAAAAACCCCATGAATACCGTGAGACACAAAGGGATTCCCCAAAGGTTAATGTGTGGTGTGGACTAATGCACGAACGAGTCATTGGGCCTTTCTTTTTTACAGAAAAGACGGTCTCATCAGTCGTATACTCAGATATGTTGGAAAACTTCTTATTTCCACAACTAGAAGAGCTTCAGTCACATGTCTTTTTGCAACAAGGTGGTGCCCCACCTCATTAGGGTATCATCGTTCGTAGTTCTTTGAATGACCATTTTCCAGGAAGATGGATTGGTCGAGGAGGTCCAATTCCTTGGCCACCCAGATCACCTGATATAACGTCGCTGGACTTTTTTCTTTGAGGATTTATAAAGGCAATGTTTACAGGAGGATCGTGTCGAACATTGATGACTTAAAAGCCAGAATTACAACTACAATAGCCTCTGTGGATGTCGATATGCTTGCCGCTACCTGGCGTGAAATTGACAATCGACTTGATATTTACCGTGTGACGAAAGGGGCACACGTGGAAGTTCATTGACAAGGGTTATGAAACTTTTTGAGTCTATCTAACCATTCATGTTATTAATTTTAATCTATCTTTATTATTTCATGAGTTATTAAACATCAAAATGTGTCCGGGACTTTATAAACATCCTGTATATTTATATCAATTAAAGTTATTTTAGGTTAATAAATAATAATAATTGAATTCTAGTAATAATAAAGTATTGATTTACCTCTTCTGATAGGAGATGTGGGATCACAAATCTTGGCGAGGAAATCTGCTGGCCTCTTTATTTGATCATTGTAGTCTTCTGCAATCATTTCAGTTCCGCATTCATCTGCATATTTTTGTACACATGCAAGTCCATCTTTAATTATTCTAAAAATGATGCATCTTTCTTTAGACATGAAAGCTACTTTTATCAATTTTTAAAATAAATTTCAAACAAGATAGATATAAAACATTAAAAAAATGATCAGAGAAGCATACGAGAGGCGTTGGATCTTGTATCGATTCTCATAATTACAATCTAAGTCAGTGATTCTCAACCTTTTTTTTTGTGGCGGCACACTTTTAACGATTTCGAAATTTGACAGCACAAAATGAAAAAAATTAGTTTAAAAGTTGTTTACTTATCTATAATACACTGTGTTAAATAGTTTGTGATAATAATTTTGAATATGAAATAAAATAATATGTACTACAAAATCACGTTTATTAAGGGATTAATTATTTCTTCCGACTAATTTTTTATTAGTTAGTAACAGTTATTTATTTTCTTGCTAGTTATTAATTGTTACCTTATTTTTTGTTAGTTATCCTTTGCTAATTTGCTTTTATAACTATTTATTGCATAGTTTACTTTAATGATAAGCTTTTATTTCCGTTTGAAAGTTAATATTTAGCTTGAGTTCCTTTGTTAATCAATAATTTCAATAGTCATTAAATTTCCTACTTATAATTTCAACTTTTTTTAAAATTGTTGAAGACAATTTACACACTTCCTTCTTATCCTAACTTATTTTAAGATTGTCTGAGACAAGACAGTCACCGACGAAGATGTTCACGCGGTTAAAGCGTGGAAAAATTATAATATATATAATTTTTCCACGCTAATATATATAATTTTTCCCAAAATTATAATATATATATATATATATATATATATATATATATATATATATATATATATATATATATATATATATATATATATATATATATATATATATATATATATATATATATATATATATATATATATATATACACTTTTTTTTAATTTAAACTTTACTCATAATAAAAAAAAGCATTATAATTTTTATTGTATCATTTCCAACATTTGGCGGCACACAAAAGTGCCTCGGCACAGTGGTTGAGAATCACTGATCTAAGTAATACTCATAATTACATTCTAAGCAATCATTATCGTGTAAAGCGATCATCGTTATTGTAATCTAAATTCTAAGCAATTATCAAAACTATTTTCGACGCAAAGCACAAAACTATATCAACAACTTTGATGCATTTGAAATAGCGGGTACAGAATGGTCAATTTTCTACGTAATGGCTTAATTAATTTTTGGTATGCTTTTATTTAAATTTTCGGTTATCAACTATACTAATAAATACAGATTTTTATTTCTGTTGTATGTGTTTTTTTTAGGATTGTTTTAATTATTCTAAAAATAGCACCACAAACAATTAACTCCAATGGGTATATAAACCTACTCACAAATGAAACAAAACTTTCTATTTAATTATCACAAGCTTAAGCAATACAAATTAAGCTATTTCATGCTTAACATGTTGAGTAACATTTACACAATAAGTTGATAAATTATTATTCTATAGCAATAAAATATCAATAAAGAATTAGGCGTAGGAGCTATTTACAAACTTAGTACTTTACTCATTCATCTATTGCTAACATAAAGAATGATAATTTGGCATCTTATTCCTTTGATAACTTCGAATGTAAATATCGTAATTCCGGAAAATAACAAGACAAAGAATGTAATGTATGCATTATTCCCCACTGAATGATAGATACATGCGCTGTGTCATAAATAAATATCGTAAATTGCATAACTTGCGAGATATAGTATTTTAAAGTAGCACGTTGCATGCAGGTTCTGTGCAAATGCTAAGAGCTGGATTGTTTAATTTCAATGAACAATCTCGATTCTCAACAGAGCCCCTTATTGCACAAAATATACTTACGTGAACATACGGGACACTACGCTAAAGTACTGAAAACTCTTTAATAGTGCTACCCAAATCAAAATTTTTGATGGTGTTCTAATGATGGACCAACATAATCTTGTAACCAACAATAATTCCATCATGGAACCATTATATTTTGGATGGTAACCAACATAAGAAACCATCGCCCTAATGCAGGAATTCGGACTGATTTATGAAGGTCCAACATAAGAATAACAACTTGTTTTGATGGTTTGTGTATGTTGAACCATCAGAAATTTCCATGATAGTTTCTTAGAAATCAAATGTTGGAACGGTCATGAACAACCATCACTTCAGTGTATGAATTCGGTCTGATTTATGATGGTCCAACATAAAAAACAAACAAATTGTTTTGATGGTTTATTCCTGAGAACTAACAAGAATTCCCATTAAACCATCAAGGAAATGTATAGTTGGAACCATCATGGACCATCACGGGTCCTCATGGATTGTTGGTCCATGAGAATAAAACTTCTCTTCCTGGTTAACCATGACAGTACTAAAGTAGCATTTTCGATCATGGAATGATGCAAGTTTGTTGGAAACCAAAATCCATGAACACATAATGAAAAATGTTGGATGATGGTGACCATCAAATGATGTTGGGCTATCATGAATCGCACTGACATCAACATAAACCATCAAAATTTTTTTAATGGGACCATTAAGAATTGTAACTTGGGTATTTAGTTTAAGTTTTTGGGAGTTTAAGTTTACTATTATTTAGTTTATTATTATTTAGTTAAGTTTATTCAGTTTAAGTTCAGTCAGATATAGAACAATACATAATAATATGAGTGACAATGTGGATTGATAAAATGCACTTACGGGCAGCTTGTTGCCAGATCATTGGAATCTTGATAAATACCCTTTGGATGTCCAAAGGTAGCATTATGAATGGGTTCCATGCATTCCACATATTTAGAAACATCACATTTATCTTCAGAAAAGACAGGAGCTACAACATGTTTTAAATATAGTATTAATTGTCAATATTTTCTTTAAAAAAATGCATTTTGGATCTTCATTTGCGAAAATCACACAAATAACAATTTAAAAAGTTGGAGAAAAGGTATAAATTACATAATCTTTCATATAATACTAATAATGCTAAATTAAAATACCATTTCATAAGTCAAAATTCTACACTTCATTTGCATTTCATTTGTAACTCAGCTAAAAAATGTGGAGTTGATGTTAACATCGGAGAGTGCATGAAGACTAAATGAATTTTAAGAAAAAAATTTCCAATAACTTAGTTTTATTGAACTAGTTGCGAGTTGTCAATAGGCTTTACTGACCAGAACAATGAGTACGTAGCATTAGTCCTTCATTTTCAAGCAGCCGCTCTTTGTGGAGTGGATTCCTGCCAATATTTTGTAGGTTTAGAAAGTGAGAAATTTATTGTATTTCCATCACCGATGAAAAGGGCCTTTTTCCTATATACCTTTCACTGATGCTTTTGTAAGTTTAAGAGACATTGCCCGGTATTCCCTACATTGATGTTTTTTTTAACACTAGAAGCTCCATTGGGGTCATTTTGATCATTTTTTGCTATTTCTTACGTTGTTTTTGAAGATGCATGAAGTTTCAAAGCTCATTTTTTTTAAACTTTTCTTAAATTATATCACAATTTCATGCGTTTTTGCTCATTATTAAAGTAAATAATTATTAATTATAGCAATAGCAAATTATAGCAATTTCATGCAAGTTTTAGATTTTGAAAGACTGCAAACCTTAACAAGATGATTTGTAAAACAGAAATTTAGGTCAATTGTGTTAAAATAATGTCCCGCTACAGTTTTTATTAAAATATAATGGTATCTTATATCCATTGTTTTAAGTTGATTAGATGAGCTATTGAATTATATATTCGTTATTGCGTCATCTTGATTATAAACAGCTATTTTTGTTATAATCCTGGATAAAAAAAGAACTGTTAGTAATTAGTTATTGCGTTATAAAAGTGGTAAGGAATCAATTAAATACGATTTAATTTCAAGACCACCTCTGATCTTAAAAACTGACGAAGCTTTTCTAAGAATGCATTCGAAAAATTTGAAAATTGTGAGTCGTGAAAAAGACTGAAAAAAAAAATGAGCCAATTGCTATCTTTTTTTTAATATCACAATGAGCAATACATTTATTTTTCTTTTGTTCTCATATCGCATTTTTTTTCAAAAAGTCAAAAAATACAAAAAGGATTCTTTAAAACCATTTTTTTAAATTAAAATTCTTCAAACTTCCATTATTACGTAAGAGTTGAAAAAAATGTTTAATCTAAAAGTCATTTTTTTTCTTCCTTTACATGAAAATTTGTAAACAATGTGACAAAAACGAAAAACAGTATATTACTATAAAAAATTGTATCATATTATTTATCTTTTTTGATAGTTTCTCATATTGTTCTTCTCATAGTTTTTTGCTATTTTTTTCATATTATATTTTTTTTTACATTTTATTATTGGTTTTATTTCATTTCATGTTAAAACGCTAAGTGTATATCTTTTTTTTTATACGTTTATAATCACTTATTTTATTAAGCATATTGATGATTCATTATTTTTTAAAAATTTTGAATTTCAAGTATAAAACTGTTAATTGATACAGTTTTTAAACTAAAAGCATTAAATGTAAAAAATAACATCAAAATTTAAAAAAAAAAATTTTTTTTAAAAATTTGATGTAAAAATTTAGTAATCGAATTTTGCATGTGTTTTAATTCTAACTGTTTTTATTTTGTTTTATTAACAAAATTAAAATAATTAAATTTAGAAAAATTACTCGCTGATAAAAAAATTAGTTTCATAAAAAGCGAATACTTATAGGAATGACAATCGGAACAGAGTCAGTAATAAAGTTCAGATTTAAATTTTATAAGCTTAGTAATGTAATATTGAACGTTACAGTTCGATTAAAATTCATTATATTTTATTGTTTTACTTTCTAACTGATTTACAATAAAATTTTGCTTAAATACTATTCATAAACTTTTAAATTTTTTTGTTTATTTTTCAGTCAGAATGAAACAAAATTTTAAAATAAAAAATGGCGTATTAAATATATACATACCAGTGAAAAGTGCTCCGAGAACAATTAATAGCCACATGATTGGATTATTATCTACAATGAAGTGAATTTATAGCCTTGGAAAGTTGTCCACACGTGGTTATCGAATTGTTGGTCAAAAGCTCGAACAGGAAATGTAGATAAAAGAGTTTGCTCAATTTCCTCAATCTCAGTTTATTTGACTCTGTGTATATGACGTCGCACGGAAGGGTTGATAAATCTCCCACTTTGAACAACACACAGGATCATGTTTACAATTAAACACCATACATTCCGAATAACACGAAAAAACGATTGTAACCCCAAGTTCACGTTGAAATGAATTTACCCTATGGATACATAACTTAAGCGAGCAATCAGTTTGGCACGAGTTGATATTTCCTTCGTCTGGGATATAATTTTTTAGTAAATTTTATAGAACAGTTTAACACTAAATCGGATATTTATGAAAAGGGTAAGACAGCCCTGTGATTTCGGAAAAATTATTCAAATGTATATGAATTCGAATCTTTTGTGCAGCCTCGTACAATCTCCTGAGTGCTGTCCCAAAAATTTCAAAAGCATTTTTCTCGAAGCTTTATTTCTCAAGGCAGTCGGACTCATGACTAAAAATTCTTTATTTATAAATCATTAAATTTAAATGATTGAAACTTTAAATCAGCAATCAGTGTTTAATCAGTAATTTAACTAATCACTGACTTAAAATTTAAATCATTGAAACTTGCTTTATTATAGAAGCGCAGCCCTGTCGAGATTTGAGTGATCTAGCTCAGCGTTTAACAAATGGTGCTCCGTGGAACTCTAAAGGGTTCCGAGATTTTTGTAGAAACTTTTGCATATTTTTTGTAAAAAAAAACAATAAATTTTTTTAAAACATGTAATTATATTTATATCCAATCTTATTTATCGTTTCGACATGGACTTGTTTATGAAATTATTAAAAATAAATGTCATTAAAAAAGGTAGTATTATCAACACGTTCACGCCGGGAAAAGGGAAAATACTGGTACGGGAAAAGAGAAAATACTGGTAGAAGAACTATTTCAATATTAGATAATATACGGGAGGAGTTAATCTATTTTCAACAATAACAATTCACTGTAAGGAAATTTATCACGGAGAAGAAGCAATTCAATTTAAAAATTGCATCCGTTAAAAACAATTGGTAGTTATGGATTTTTATTATTCCCGGAAAAAAACTAAAAAATGAAATTTATTGTTACCAGTTTTTACTCCGGTGCGCTGCCAAGATGAAACAATCTAGCGTGACCCACCGGTGGGTCATCCCGGCGTGAACGTGTTAAAAAAAATTATTGCTCCAGTATTTCCGATCAAACTTTTCAATTTAAATAAAAATTACCAATTTTAAAAAGAAATGTGTTTCTCTGATTATATGATTACCATTCTTTTACGTCTTTCATTCAAACAAAAACCATTACTCAGGTTGTTCATTTTCCGCTCAGAACTAAACTAGATACCATTCCATACCCGCGAATTCAATTGTCTGACGTAACACCTAATTCTAAAACTATTGTTGATTAAACGATGAAAAAAAAAATTAATTCCTTGCATAAAATGTTTTTACAACACTAAACCCACCGACACTTTATGTGTACCTATTTCTAATGATGGCAGTCAAATAGACGTTATATTCTTTTCCGGTTAATTATAAATAATACAGAATATAGTAAAGGTAATAAAACATAAAAATAATTATCATGTAATAATAATAAAATAAAAAAAACATTTCAATATTCTGATCGTTTTCTTCACATTCCCGTCTTCGGAACTACAGAACTCTCTCAATCTCTTCCTCATTAACTAGGTCGAATAACTCAGAGTCTGAGACCTAGAGATCATACATAACATCCTCACTCTCATAATTATAAATAATACAGAATATAGTAAAGGTAATAAAACATAAAAATAATTATCATGTAATAATAATAAAATAAAAAAAACATTTCAATATTCTGATCGTTTTCTTCACATTCCCGTCTTCGGAACTACAGAACTCTCTCAATCTCTTCCTCATTAACTAGGTCGAATAACTCAGAGTCTGAGTCCTATAGATCAGTGTTCCCCAACCTTTTTATCACCGCGGACCTGTCAACGTTTAATAATTTTACCGCGGCCCGCTGGGGGGGGGGGGGGGGGCGCTGATTGCTTACATTTTAGATTATTTTAATTTATTAATTTTAATTTAATTGTATTTAAACATGCCATCAAAATAAAATACAGTTGCACCAAAATATAAATATAAAGTGATTTAACATTTTAACTTACTAGAACCTTAAATCAATGAGAACCCTGAGCTAGTTTCTTTGCAATGAGACGGTTCCATCTGGGGGTAATCGAAGACAATGATACATTACAAACATTAAAAAATTTATGTCACTCCCTTCGGGGGCCACTTTTTTTAAAGAAATAAAATTTTAATGGAACACAGATATTTTTAATTTGGGGGTTTAAACATAGGAATTTAAATTCCGTTTCAATGGAATGGGCGGCCCGGTACCATTTGATCAACGGCCCGGTACCGGTCCGCGGACCGGGGGTTGGGGAACACTGCTATAGATCATACATAACATCCTCACTCTCATAATTTTCTTCCGCCATTTCCAATTAAATTATTTATTTTCCCTCATTTCCTTTACACTGACATTTTACATCTAAATTTTCGAATTTGTGTTTGAATAATCCATCTATTTTCAAAAATTAGTCTAGTATTTGTCTAGTTATTAGTTCTAAATTACAAAAATTAGTACTAATCTTATCTATTACCCAAAGTGTGTAGCTTAGTTTATGGATGAACAGAACTCATCACGAAAACAATGTAACGTATTTGAATGATCGTTATTTTGCCTCATGGGTTACTAGCAGTCGGAGCTCTCAGCATGAAACAAATTGCACATAATCACATAGCATGTCCCTAAACTCAATCGGATGATATTTTCTTGGAAAACTAAATTAATAGAAGGTTTAAGATTTCAAAGCAGATAATTTTATAAATTTCGTTTATTTTCCAACTGACAAACAACTGCTCAAAGTAAATAACTGTAGAGTACATTTGATTATCGGGAAAAACGAAAGAACAGAGACTGATATTGAACAATTAAGTATCTATATATTAGAAAAAAAGTGTGTGTGGTGCAGTAAGTTCAAAATATAATAATAATAATAACTTGCAATAAGCAATTTTGATTCAAGTCTCAAAAGCAGTCAATTGAACACTCTGATAGGTTTAGTTTTAAGATGATTATGAGTGTTTCTTTGGTCAATATGTTTACAATTGCTAATGAACTTTATTAAATCGGGGATCCGACAAAAAGAGTCGATCATGTAGGGTTCCGAAGCAGGAAAAAATTTTGAACCGCTGCTCTACCTAATCGAATTTCAATTGCAAGATTCTATCATCATAAACAGGGAAACTTATTAATAATATTAATAATAAATAAAAGTTTTAAAAGCGACGCTTTTCAAGGCAATTAAAAAAAATGAGAAATTTATTCTATTTTTGTCAAACGAAAAACATTGCACGCATAATTTTCGGAAGAGGAGGGGAAAAGAAGTTTAATACGTACTAAGTTGAATACGTCGAAATTTAATACGTCCTAAGGTTTTAATTTTGTTCATACAAAAGTTATAATTATGTTCTCTGTTAGTTTTCCTGCTCTAGCTTTCCTGTTTGTACTCACGTTTGGGTTTTATAACGTTTATATAAGCTAGTAATTATACTTTAATTTTATGTTTCTGAAATCTGCGATTGAGTTGTAATTTGTTATTTTAAAGAATCATTAAATGATTTTTTCTTATTCCTTACATGAATATGGTAAAGGAAAAAATCAGTTTGCTCCAAAGATCTAAGTACTTACGCAAGCTCGGTAATAATTGTAATATAACCACCTATTTGAAATTTTTTTCCAGTTTTAAATTATATAATGCTTCAAAATTAAGCCAATATGTTTTGTTATATAATCTCACACTTAACCAGTGGATGAAGTTTTTTTTTTTCATTCAGAATAAACTATTCAACAATCAACCTTTTTTTAAATTAAAGAAACTTCAATGATGAATAGCTGTTTCTCTTAGATCACTGCAAACAAGTGTAAATTTAAAAAATTATTGTTTGGCCGTGTTTGGAAGATCTTACCTTCAAAGTAGAAAAAGGCACCGGTGTTTCACCCTGTATTTCGTAACCATAAAATATTAAAATACTAAATAAAATATTTTTGACTTATTTTGATCAGAATTAATACAAGAATATGGAAAAAAATATAAAAAATATGTTTCATAAAAAAAATTATACGTCATAGCCTTAATTAAAATATAGACTAGTATTAGTTTTCATGATTGGATCGAAAATTATCAATGGAAACAAAAAAAAACAATGTGACTTTACAAGCGCATATTTGTTATTTTGTCACTCTAAATTCATTTCACGTTCAAAATTATTATAAAATTAATATTATTTTTAAAATTAAATATATATCAGATTTATTGTTGAGTACAAAAGAAGTTAGCTCTGTATGCTTTCATAGATGGCGCCATAGAGAGCTAAATACTGAACATAACTATAATCACAGAACACAAGGTTACAGAACATCAGGAAACTTCACTAAATTTATTTTAGATTTCAGCTAGACACAAGAAATATGGTGCTGACATCTAACAGCAAAATTTAAAACTAAAAAAACTGCATGATTAATATTTATACACTTAATTGACTCAAACATAGTTTTAATTACTGCTGACAGAAAAAAAAAATAATAATAAAATTAAGGAAGGATAAACAACAGAGACAATTTAAACAAAAATATGAATAAATAGCTCATTGTATCTTACTTTGCATTTTACTCATAATTTTTCATCAATAGTTTGTACGTATTGTTTAAAAAAATTATATTAACAGAAAACCGCAAACAATAAGTCACAGCTTATTTCACATTTTTACTTCATTCATTTAAATTAGTAAATTTAAAAAATTTACTAAATTAATTCCTTGTATGAAATTTAAAAAGAGTTTAAAAATTGGTAGAAATATTTCAAATATAATATTTTAAAAATCGTTAATGATGTTACAAAAAATAGTTGCCATGAGTTGAATATGAATTGAATGATATAAATGGATATGATATAAATCAATGTATTTCGCCTAATCTTTGGAGCTGCTTAAACGAATCTAAATCTTATTGAATAAGAATTCTAAGCTTGTTCAATTAAAGAAAAATTTTTGTAATTATTTAATATTTAAATTATTTAATTTAAAAATTATCGAAAAAAACTTTTTAACTGTAAGGTACACAAATTTTTCCATATTAAAACACATATTTTAAAGTTACAAAATCCCGAGATCTGGAAGAAGTTGGTTAATTAGTTAAGAAACAATTAGTTTTTTTAAATTTTATTAGATTGAAAATTTTGTTGGTTTTTCTTCTAATATAATTTTTTAAATTTAAAATGAGGTTTATAAAAATCATGTTTTAAATGAAATTATGTTTAAAACTAAGTTTTTAGTATTATTATTATTATTATTATTATTAACCTAAATAGCATCCTGAATATGCAAATTACTCAAATAGTGAAATAAATATTTTTAAGCCTCAAGCTTTCACCCTAAACTGTCAGTCCGTATATTTTGAGAGGAAGGCAAGTTGGTTCAGAGTAACTGAGTTTTGCATTCCAAGAACTAATCTTTCATTAGAAAAAAAAACTTATAAGTATGTTTGTAGTTAAATTCTTGAACTTTTAAAATTTGATCGTAGTAGAGGACATTAAAAAAGTGCATACACAATACCAAAACTTACTGAGGTGATTTTTTTTTCTCATGTGCACTGTGCATGCAAAACATTATATGAGTATATATGAACAAAGTATATATAAACAATATGAATATATATATATATATATATATATATATATATATATATATATATATATATATATATATATATATATATATATATATATATATATATATATATATATATATATATATATACAAACATTTTGTAACCTCAGATTTCAGAGAAGTGTTCTTTTTCAGAGTTTCTTGAATGGGTGAGAGTACTACCTTTTTTTTCGAATAAAATGTATAAATTAAAATAATAATTATTATCATTATTATTTATAATAGCTAATTACGTTTCATAACCTAAGACAAATGAGAATACACTCTGAGATTCATGCGCATGGATGAGAATAATATTTAGCGAAATAAAAATCAGTCTTATTTTTATTTGATAGGTTGATGCGTTTTGTAACCTGAAATGAAAAATTTGAAATCAAATGTTATAGCTTTAAAAAAATCAACCCTTGTCTTTAAGACTAAAAAAAAATTCAGTTTGCTTTGAAAATTCTTCAAATCTAAGTATTTGAATGAGTACTTTTACAATCTTAATTATTTTTAAATAATTTCCAAAACTACCTCTATACACAATTCTTTTGGCAAAAATTGTGGTACAGATTCTTTCTTTACGAAAATGCAAAACAAATGAAAAGGTAAAGATGATGTTTGAAAAGAGATAATAACTAATCATCTAAAGAAAAATGATTTCCGGGGAATAATATTTTTTTTTTCAGGATGTTTTTTTCAAACTATCTAAACTGTTAAAAAGCTCAAACTAGAAAACAAAAATTTTCAAGCATTTTAGCACCAGAGTTAAATACCTATATATTTCAAATAATTTTATGTGAATAATTGCAGCCTATTTGTTAACACATTTATCTATTTTTAACTAGAAATGTTTACATTCCAAAACAATATTTATTATACATATGCGTACAATATAAAGAAGAAAAAATTCTGCTAAAACTACCATATTGCATGGTAATAATATTTCTAGGTTGAAAAGAACCATATTTCTGGTAATATTAAAACCAAAATATACGGTATTTGAACCATTCATTTGGTAGTTTTTCAGAGCATATAGCAACTGTTTACCAAAAATTCTAGTCATCAAAATTCTAGTTCTTATTACCGCACTCTCAGTAAAAAATTCAAAACTGAGAAGTAAATTTTACCGAATAAATAGTTCTTATGCTCTATGGCATTATGATAAAGTAGCCAAAATTTACCGCATTTATCAGCTTTTATCAAGTATTATAAAACCATATTTTAATAATAATTTTAGCAAAATCGTAACCAAAGCGATTCGGTTAAAATCACTGATTTTTTTGATGTTCCCATAGAGCCAGAAAAGCGGTAAATTTTACCATACTTTGGTAACTGTGATAAAATTTTGCCAGTATATCAATAAAATTGTATTTAATTAATTAAGTGAAATATTATATTTTATTACTTGCGTACACAACAAACATGCATTTTTTTTAAAATTTTGTTAATTTTAAAATTTGTTTTATTTAACAATTTTATTAAACACAATTCTGTTGTACTAGCTAAATACTGTATCAGCTCTTAATAGATTCGCCAATAGATTGCTGTAGTTATAAAAAACTTCTTTATCACCTCGACAACAGCGTAATTCCTGATAAGCAATTTACTTAAAAGGTATACTTGTTAATTTCACTTTTTCCCCCGCTCGAATAACTTTAAATTTTTTTAATTCCATGAACTCTCTGTTCTTTTAGAAGTACATTATAATAAACCATGTAGTTCATTTAATAGACAGTTTGGAGTCGCTGTATCCTTACAGAAATTAACTCTTGCAAAATCTCGGCATTACGTGGCTTGATTTCAATTGTACCTCCAGCATTATTTACTCTTAGTTCACTCTTAAAACTCAGACTAATATATAATTACTCATAGATTTACACAAATGAATTTATTTCTACACGTTGCAAGACAAATGTTGTTATAAAATCCTCGCAGCTAAACTTTAAATTGCATCTTTTGCAAGCTAAGTAAAAAAATTAACTTTCTAAAAAAAAAAGCATCGCTTGTGTGTTGTTACAAACATTATTCCACCACAAATTATGAATACTTTTTTTCAAATTGACGTGTGAACAGATTTTTCCCCGAACTTCTAAACCAATAGTTTTTTAAAAACTTTTTATATCGAAATATTTTTTTCCTTGAATATAATTTTTCTCATTGTTTCATATAAGATGCTAAAATCTGTAACATAAATTTTTGAAACATCCATCTTGTTCATAGATTGAAATTATTATGCTAAGATAATTTTTGGAGTACTTAAAATAAGTTGCTGTCACAAAATTATTCTAATATTATACTCACATTTATTTAGCATTGAAAATACACTCGCCTCTTTTCATATGTTTAGATATTGCTCGTATTTTAAGAAATATATATATATATATATATATATATATATATATATATATATATATATATATATATATATATATATATATATATATATATATATATATATATATATATATATATATATATATATATATATATATATATATATATATATATATATATATATATATATATATATATATATATATATATATATATATATATATATATATATATATTTCTTAAAATACGAGCAATCGTTTTATTAAATAATAATAAAACGAAATGAATAAAATAAAATAAAATAAAATAAAATAAAGGCTCTTTTTGGGTATAATTCAATAGTGTCAAAGTATTCTCTTTCTGCTGTTGTTTTTATTTTAGCAAAAGTCTTGTAGTGCTAAATCTGAAGAGAAAGACAGACGTCAATAAACAGGAATCGGATTTTTTGCTGGCCAGGATGTGGCTCATTGTGAGATTAAGAAAAAGATAGCTATTGGCTCATTTTTCTGGTCTTTTTCACGACAAACAATTTTTAAATGTTTCGAATTCTTTCTTAGAAATGCTTCGTCAGTTTTTAAGATCAGAGGTGGTCTTGATGCTAAATCGTATTTAATGGTTTCCTTTCCATTTTTATAACGCTGTAACCGAACTCAAACTGGCTCCAGTTTCACCATATTACCATCATGCAATATCATTTTTACATTCCATGAACTTCTCGGCACATTTCTGCAACTTGAAACAAATTTCAAGACTAAGTGGCTAAAAAAAGAAGAAAAAATTTCTCTTTATATCATAGAACTCTTCAATACAGTAAAAGAATTCTATTATTCAAAAATCTAGCATATAAAAAACGAACATTTATATGCTGCAAAATTCATTAACAGAATAAAAGAATTCTCTCATTCAAAATTCTAGCATATAAAAACGAACATTTATAAATTTTTTATAATTCATTCTCAGAAAAGCTTCGTCAGTTTTTAAGATCAAAGATGGCCTTGATGCTAAATCGTATTTAATGGATTCCTTACCACTTTTATAACGCTCCAAACTAACTCAAACAGTCTTCAATTTTACCATATTACTATTATACAATATCATTATTTTCATATTTCATGAATTACTTCGGCACATTTTTGCAACTTGAAGCAAATTTCAATGCTCTGTGGCTAAAAAAAATTATCTTCATATAATAGAATTCTTCAATACGATAAGAATTCTCTTATTCAAAATTCTGGCATATAAAAAAAAGCATTTATATGCTGTAAAATTCTTTAATGGAATAAAGGAATTATCTTATTCATAATTCTGGCATGTAAAAAACGAACATTTATATGCTGAAAAATTCTTTAATAGAATAAAAGAATTCTTTTATTTAAAACTCTTGCATATAACAAACGAACATTTTTATACAAGAATACTATCGAATATAATTAAAAAAAGCTCGCTTATTGAACATTCCAGCATACTTAAGACAAACACTTAAACAATGTTCGATGAAATTTTCTTCAAAAAGTTTGAAAACTTAGCTGTCGAGATTTTAGTGACTCATCAGAAAAATGAAACCTCACTGGGGCAGAATAGTTCATGGTACCTTAATATGAAATTAAAAAAATAATAATAATAATAAATATATTCTGTAAATAGGTGAGTATTGACCACGGCCAAGTGAATTATAAGAAAAATTTAATTCTTTATTAAGTTGTATGTAAATACTGATAAAATACATCTTGCATCAATATCTGCTAAATTCATATGCTTTGTCAATATATTATCAATATATTTATCAAATATATATATATATATATATATATATAAAAGTAAGAATAAAATATAAGAAAAGAGAAAATTTCAAAGAAGGCACCTTCAAATTTTGTTTTGTTTTTTTAATTTTTGTGATTTTTACTTGAAGAAAATTTTTGTTGGCGATTCGGTTTTTTCCAATTTTTTTTTGGTGCTTCTTACATTATTTTATTGACATATTTTGATTTTCTATATTAATAAAATATTAGAAAGCACAATTTTTGCGAATATCATCGTGTGAGCTGACGATGAGATTTTTTTTTCTAATTTTAACTAATTTTTGTTTTGTTTTTAAATTAATGATAATTTTTTATAAAAAATTTTTAGTATTTTTATTTCTTCTTCTTGAAATCTTTTCACTCCATCTTCTTCTTTTTATTTCTTTCTTTAAATTATAGAAACACTATTAATAGCTCAACATTTTTAGATTTGCGAAGATGTATTCAAATAGATTTGTGAGATATCAAATATATTTCATTGGCGAAGTACCAATCAGATTTGTATAAACATCAATTGTTCTTTGATCGTGTAATTTAATTTTAAACTTAATAACGAAGTAACTTCGTAGTTTGATTCGACACTTACTTAACCCTTTCGAACCTGACGATCCAAGCTTAATGTTGGACTAAACTGATCCCATTTTAACATTAGATTTGCAGCTTCTTTCCTTTTATTTTGATAGTTAGCAGCAATTGTAAAACTTTCATAGCGGCTAACTTTGAAGAAATCACATGTTTATGAAGAGTTATGCATCGTTTTTCGAAGAAAATAACTGAAAGATTTGCGAAGATGTATTCAAATAGATTTGTGAGATATCAAATATATTTCATTGGCGAAGTACCAATCAGATTTGTATAAACATCAATTGTTCTTTGATCGTGTAATTTAATTTTAAACTTAATAACGAAGTAACTTTGTAGTTTGATTCGACACTTACTTAACCCTTTCGAACCTGACGATCCAAGCTTAATGTTGGACTAAACTGATCCCATTTTAACATTAGATTTGCAGCTTCTTTCCTTTTATTTTGATAGTTAGCAGCAATTGTAAAACTTTCATAGCGGCTAACTTTGAAGAAATCACATGTTTATGAAGAGTTATGCATCGTTTTTCGAAGAAAATAACTGAAAGATTTGCGAAGATTTATTCAAATAGATTTGTGAGATATCAAATATATTTCATTGGCGAAGTACCAATCAGATTTGTATAAACATCAATTGTTCTTTGATCGTGTAATTTAATTTTAAACTTAATAACGAAGTAACTTCGTAGTTTGATTCGACACTTACTTAACCCTTTCGAACCTGACGATCCAAGCTTAATGTTGGACTAAACTGATCCCATTTTAACATTAGATTTGCAGCTTCTTTCCTTTTATTTTGATAGTTAGCAGCAATTGTAAAACTTTCATAGCGGCTAACTTTGAAGAAATCACATGTTTATGAAGAGTTATGCATCGTTTTTCGAAGAAAATAACTGAAAGATTTGCGAAGATGTATTCAAATAGATTTGTGAGATATCAAATATATTTCATTGGCGAAGTACCAATCAGATTTGTATAAACATCAATTGTTCTTTGATCGTGTAATTTAATTTTAAACTTAATAACGAAGTAACTTCGTAGTTTGATTCGACACTTACTTAACCCTTTCGAACCTGACGATCCAGGCTTAATGTTGGACTAAACTGATCCCATTTTAACATTAGATTTGCAGCTTCTTTCCTTTTATTTTGATAGTTAGCAGCAATTGTAAAACTTTCATAGCGGCTAACTTTGAAGAAATCGAATGTTTATGAAGAGTTATGCATCGTTTTTCGAAGAAAAAAGAAAAAAGTAAGTGACGTAATATAATTATTATTTACATCCCTTTTTCTTGGGTTGAATCATAACATCCATAATTTTGAAAGTTTATCATTTTGTTACCATCAATACCAAAATGCCATAGCATACAAATGAGGAACCTCAAATCGACAAGTTCGAAAGAGTGTCTATTTACATATTGTTTTATATGTATTTCAATGTGTAAAAGGTTCATTCTTTACTTAAGGCACATACTCAAGAACGTTAATTTTAGAAAGAGAAGTATTAGTACTCAAAAAAATATTTATGTAAAAATGAATGTCTCTCTTTTTGTGCTTTATAGACTCATAAACTATCCGACCGAGAGAAAAGAGTTTGGCTTACTCATAGTCCATAGCATTGCCGACATTAGAACATTCTACTACGAGCGGTATGAACGAAAAACGAATGGAATTTTCCTATTTGTCAAGAACTCATCATTTATCAAAATTTATTAGCAGACGATTCCGTGTTTTTATCGAATATTTTAAAGCCAACATCAGTATTGATTTCCAGCTTATAGCTCTCGTTAAAAAAAGGAATTTGTAACATCATATTATTTTTTATTCGTTACGTCAAATTAATTCAATGACCAACGTGTACGGGGTAGCACAGGCAAACTACGTGACTAAATTAGTATTTGTAAATTACTCTGAAACCATGTGTTCATTTTGTTTATAGTAACACTTTTAAAACATGTTTCTATAAGACTTAGCAATTTAAAATCAACGGTAATTGAAGCAAAAAAAAAGGTTATGCACTGATAAACCAAACTAATGAAGAAATAGTACTAATTCGCTTAAGAAAAACGCAAATAATCGCCTTAATATTATTGCCGAAAATAATACTTAATTTAGGTAATAGGTACTAATATAAATAATAAAAAGCTACGCATTTTAAAAAGCAGAAAATTGAGGGTGACTTATTACTATTTTACTCAGGAGAAGCGTGGAAAATCACCATACATTCATTGACGACTATTATGCTTAATTAATTTTGGTAATAGGTACCAATAATTAAATATGTACTAAAAAGCAAAATTATGCAAGAAATGGTGCAAATTCAGTTAGGAAAAACATAAAAAATTTCAATGTTATTATTGACGTCCATAACGTTGAGTTTATGTTGGTATAAGTATTTATTAAAATAAAAAAATAAGCTATTTACTTTTAAGTACATAGCTTATTTATACAGAGCAAAGTTAACATAGCATACATTTATACATAGCAAAGTTAATGAAGAAACGGTACTAATTCGTTTAGGAAAAAAGTAAAAAATCACCATGTACCATTTTCGACGAAAATCATGCTTAAAAAATTTTGGTAACTGCTTAAAATGAAAAAATGAAAGCAAAAATAAGCAAAGTTAAAAACAAAAATAATGTAGAAATGGTACTAATTCGCTCAAGAAAAGAGTTAAAAATTGTCAAACTATTATTAACTCCAAAAATGAATAATTTTAGTAATAAATACTAATTGAAATAAAGAAAACAAGCTAAGTACTCTATGTACTATGTAAAGAGTAAAATTACTTGAGAAAAGGTGCTAATTCGAGAAACGTAAAACATGAAGCTAATGAAGCTTAATTAATTTTGGTAACTAACTAATGTTAGTTTGGTAGGCACTAATGTTATTAAGGTAATTGTTCCAGTTTTAATAGGTAGCAAATATACTAATATAGATACAATGAACTATGTTTGTATATTTGACTACTATTAAAACTGCAACAATAATTAATATAGCTTAATATAGCTACTGTGGAAAGAGGTATTTTATGACACATCATTGTGAAAAATTCCGGATTAAATTACGGCAAAAAAGTACAGGCACTTAGGGTGTTGGTACTTATTCCCTTAAAATCCATTTTTACCGGAACATATAACGGAACAAAAAATGTAATATACTGTAATTTTCATAGTTATAACTACCGTAAAATCATTGAATTAAATAAATACCACTTAAAAATTACATAAAATTTTACTGTAAAAATGGATTTTACGGTAAAAGGGATTTTACGTATGATATACCCTAGGTGCAATATTTTGTATCGTACCTTGTATTTTTTACATTGCTCTATAGGAATAAGTACCAGAGAAAATCGCTTGATTGTCATAAATTTTGACTATTATGAGTTGGCCATTTTTACGCCAAATGATATTGAATACAGTTCATCTTTATTATTATTGGATGAACAACTAGAATTGTGTTCTGCCTAATCCAATAACGTAAAGCCACCGGGGAAGACAAAATATAATAAATAAATAAATTAAATTACTTTAGCTTTATTCATTGTGTTGGCATATGCCTTTAAATTTTGTGCATGATTTCGCTGTGATATTCGGTGCAAATATATGATTATTTTCTTTTTTTCCCGTACTATGAACGGATATTCAGCTAGTAAATAATAATAAATACCTTTAAGCAGATACTATAGCTATTGTGAAATAGCAACCAAAATGTATAAGTGCAAAGCATAAAAAACATTTTTAAGTTTTATTAAAAAAATGAAAAACTAGGAGCTACGTTGTATTTAATACGTTGTATTTAAAAAGTTTGAGCAGTGCATTTTAACTCAAAACATGAATTATTTAACTTCAATAATCTTTTTTTTTACGAAATAAATTGTGTTAAAATTCAAATATTTTTACATTTGTTTCAAATCTATTTCTTATCACTTTTATTAGCAAATGCAAAATATTTCTTAAAAAAGAGGAGAAGTTAGATTCAATTCCTCAACCACTGCTCACGATCATTTAAAATCTCTTTTATAATTCACTTTTGTGTAATACGCGAAATGTGAAATGCAATAAATATATAATAATAATGTGTATAATATTATATAATAATATATAATAATAATATATAGTAATAATATGCGAAATGAATACGAAATGTAGTGTATAAAACAAGTGCAAAACGATATATTTGATAAAGTGCGGCAGAAATACCTACAATAAATAATAAATATTAATATGACACACAATATTGAGAAATATATTAAATTACATTTAATTCAGAAAAAATTGAATTGTTTTAATATTTTGGGGGAAAATAAACAATAAGTCATTTTAACTAATGAAACTAGAAAATACCAGAAAACTTTAGAAAGTGTAAGAGTAATGTCCGTACTTTTTAATTCGAAGATTTTTATATAAGTGAATCATGAAAAACATTTATTATGCGGTTAACAAGAACAAAAAAACCTTTTTATTATGTGTATAAAAAATTCTCCAACATAGTTTTTTTCAGTTCTAGGAGAATTTTAATTCTTAACATTTAGATAAACAAGATTAATAGCTTTTTGCTTTCTAAACTTTAAAAATACTTTAATGTCAATTTTTAATAAATTATTAGAAACTCTTATGTGTTAAAAAGGCTTGGAATTTTTATATTACTTTCTTGGTCTCATAACAATATGCTTTGACTTTTTCCCAAATAATTGCGAAAGGCGTTTATCTTAAAGTAATTGCCTGCATTTTTTCTCTGTTATAAGTAAGTAATTATCCGATTTGAAATTTTCTTTGTAGTCCAATAATAATTTTTAATTAATCATTTTTATGCTGTCTTAAATTAATTGTCAAATATGCTCGCTGGTGACAAAATAATTAATCGATCACTATTCTTCTTTTTCCCCAAATAATAGCATGATATACTTTTCTCTATTCTTCCATGATATTTGTCCAATTAATTTTTTCCTGCTGTCTTATGATAACTGTTCAATTTGCTATTCCGCTGTTGCTCCAAAATAATTGCTGGATTTTTCTTTTCTACGTTTTCCCATAATAGTTGTTCTATTTGCTTTTCCTCTAAAACAATTGCCTGATATTTTTCTCTCTGCAATCTCAAAATAATTTTCTTAATTTTCTATTCCTCTATTTCTCAAAAAATGGCGTATTATACTTTCCATTGCTCCCCAACAATAGTTTCCTTATAAGCTTTCCTCTGTAGCTAAAATAATTGTAACATTTGTCCAAATTTCTATTCCTCTGCTGTCCCAAAAATGCTGCATTATATTTTTCCTTGTTTCCCAACAATAGTTGTCGGATAAGCTTTTCTCTGTTCCTAAAATAATCATAATAATTGTCCAAATTTCTATTCCTCTTCTGTCCCAAAAATGTTGCATTATACTTTCCATTGCTCCCCAACAATAGCTTCCTTATAAGCTTTCCTCTGTAGCTAAAATAACTGTAACATTTGCCCAAATTTCTATTTCTCTTCTGTCCCAAAAATGTTGTATTATATTTTTCCTTGTTTCCCAACAATAGTTGTCGGATAAGCTTTTCTCTGTTCCTAAAATAATCATAATAATTGTCCAAATTTCTATTCCTCTTCTGTCCCAAAAATGTTGCATTATACTTTCCATTGCTCCCCAACAATAGCTTCCTTATAAGCTTTCCTCTGTAGCTAAAATAATTGTAACATTTGTCCAAATTTCTATTCCTCTGCTGTCCCAAAAATGTTGTATTATATTTTTCCTTGTTCGCCAACAATAGTTGTCGGATAAGCTTTTCTCTGTTCCTAAAATAATCATAATAATTGTCCAAATTTCTATTCCTCTTCTGTCCCAAAAATGGTGCATTATACTTTCCTTTGCTCCCCAACAATAGCTTCCTTATAAGCTTTCCTCTGTAGCTAAAATAATTGTAACATTTGTCCAAATTTTTATTCCTCTGCTGTCCCAAAAATGTTGTATTATATTTTTCCTTGTTCGCCAACAATAGTTGTCGGATAAGCTTTTCTTTGTTGCTAAAATAATTGTAATAATTGTCCAAATTTCTATCCCTCTGCTGTCCCAAAACTATTGTTTTATATTTTCCCTTGTTTCCCATCAATAGTTGTCGTATAAGCTTTTCTCTGTTGCTAAAATAATTGTAATAATTGTACAAATTTCTATCCCTCTGCTGTCCCAAAAATATTGCATTATATTTTCCCTTGTTTCCCATCAATAGTTGTCGTATAAGCTTTTCTCTGTTGCTAAAATAATTGTAATAATTGTCCAAATTTCTATCCCTCTGCTGTCCCAAAAATGTTGTATTATATTTTCCCTTGTTTTCCATCAATAGTTGTCGAATAAGCTTTTCTCTGTTGCTAAAATAGTAATAATTGTCCAAATTTCTATCCCTCTGCTGTCCCAAAAATGATGTATTATACTTTCCCTTATTTTCCAACAATAGTTGTCTGATAAGCTTTTCTCTGTTGCTGAAATAATTGTCCGATTTGTTATTACTCTATTGTTCCGAAATAATATTATGATGTGTTTTCCCCTGTCATTCCATAACAATCGACCACTTTGCTTTTGGCTCATCTCGTAAAATTATGGACCCAAAATAATTGTCAATTTTTCATTTCGTCTGTTGCCTCAAAATAATAACGTTATGTTCAAAAATAGTTGTTCGATAAACTTTTTTCTGCTGTTTCAAAAAATTACCCGTTTTGCTATTCCTCTTTCCAAAATATTGCAGGATAAGCTTTTCTCTGTTCTCCCAATATAGTTGTCCGATATTGTTTTCTTTGTAGTCCCAAAATGATTTTATATCTTTTATTGTGAAAATTTCTGCCACGAATAATTGACTCAAGCATTAAACCAGAAACAAACAAAGAAAAGATTAAACAATAAACTGTATATTATAACTGTAATGTCACGAAACATTAAGTCATAAAATGCATTTAAAATCTATAATTAATTGCAGCATTAAATAAACCCATTTGTCAGTAAAATAATAATTTTACAGCATTAATTTTAATTATTGGACTAGCTTTAGTTTAGTAATTAGACAAGCTTGAGTTAAAAGGACGAATATAGGAAAAAAATATTAACTCAAGTTTAGGTTACAATTGATTTTCACAGTTCCATCTCATAAGTCACTTTTCCTTTTAAATCAAACTCAAGTAAGTCCCGTTTTCATACATTTAAAACAACGAAAGTGAGTTTATCTTAATATTTGACTTAAGAGTCTTCTGATCCGGTTGCTAAATATAAGGAATCGTACCTTCACTTTATGCATAAGTTTCTCATCACCGATGAGTAAAATAAAATAAAATGTAAAGCTGGATTATTTTCTCAAAATATTAAGATGAATTTATTTTGTGTTTTCAGGTAAAGGTAATTTAATGCTTAAATTTTGCAACTGTAGAGTATCTTATATTCGATATGAAATTTAAGACTAAACAAATCAAATGCTTAAAAACTAATTGAAGTAGAAAACACCCGTATACTGTAAAAAAATTCTTGATTAAACTTTAGTATAAAGAATCGGAACTCAGGGTGGCGGTATTTTTTGTCATAAAATCCTTTTTCACTAGATTATGTTGTGGAACAAAATTAATTATTACATAATATTTATTTAATTAAAGTGATTCTGTGATTTTACGGTAAATATTACTGTAAAAATTACGGTATAATAGTTTACGGCAAAAAATTTATATTACGGTAAAACGGATTTTAATGATGATAAACCAGAAGTGTCGGTGCTTAATACCGGAATGAATTTGATCCGGAATCTTTTGCAGTGTAACGCCATAAAAAGCATCGTTATTTTATCGAAATTCAGCACCAAGAAAACAAAAGTATTCTTTCAATAAATATGAGGTTTTTTATTAGTTATATTTGTGACTATTACTAGATTTTTGAACAATAATTTTTTTTTCAAAAAATTTTTTTTTTCATAAAAATAAAATTATGTTTAAAATTTCATACATCCGTTTTAAGTTTCAGTGAAAAGTGAAGCGTTTTAAGTGAAAAGTTTCTTGTTAAATGTCGAGCGGAAAAACTATTTGTATCATATATTTAGGTAATAAAGATGAGTTCAGACTACTAGTGTTTAAAATAGATAGTCTTTTCTTATTCAATTTTTAAAAGAAAAAAAATTATATATATATATATATATATATATATATATATATATATATATATATATATATATATATATATATATATATATATATATATATATATATATATATATATATATATATATATATATATATATATATATATATATATATATATATATATATATATATATATATATTGTAAATTCCTCTTACAAATTTGTAATTAATATTTTTGTGCATAAACTAAAATTTCTGCAGATTTGAAATGTTTATACTGTTTTGAGAAATAATTCTGAACAAAAAAAAATCGAAGGAAACATTTCCCCGCCGGAATGAGACTTTTCCATTATTTCTTTTAACGTTAATAAGAAAACAAACAATTTCGTTTAAACAATGAGAAGACTGAATCGCCCAGCTGGTACTTCAACTGAAAGTACACATACACACCTCTTTTGGAAAAGAACCGTTTTCTTCAGTCGCGAAATAGTCTGCAAGTCTTATCTAATGTCACCATAGAGACTAAAACAAGTACGCTAAAAAGGGGATCATAGTCCACCTCAGCCCTGATAGGCATTGTTTGCTTTCACGTGACAACAGGAACCAACCGGGGAGGCTTGAAAATGACATCACCGTAAGTTGTTTCGCAAATACCACCATATTGAAAAAGTTTTCCCTTTAGCTTCCCTTTCCCAAATCTTAAGTCTCGAAAGTCGTCGTTCGATCTGTAGAAATTTATTGCTGTGTCCGAGTTGGCAGCAGTGACCAGGAATATCCGAGGAACTCTGAAAGTGCTGAAAATTGTCCTAATTGCAGATAGGTAAGAATATGGTTTCCTGCCTACTCGTACTGATACGGATAATCAGCAACCTCAGATTAGGGTAGAACAGCAATGGCCACCCAGAAGTTGTCTTCTAATCTAGGGCCTTTCTATACAGTTTCGAAATTATAATCAGCGTTGCCTAGCTGATACGAAAAGTTATCCACATCTTATCTAGCGTCTAATATTTACAAGACTGTCCAAACTTTTAAAGCTTTTATATCACACAATCTTCGACATTAAAAAGAGTCTTCCACATAATATTCGTTCATTAATAAAGGGTAATAATGAGTTTCGCGCCATCGAATTCAGTTAGGTGAAAGCTGAATTTATACCACCATCTTTGACGTACAGCCGCCATCATTTGCAAAAATACAAATACTGGACGGCACATTTTTAAAGCGAATACATCATGCCTCAGAGATTACAGGTATGTTTCAGATCAATATTTTTAAATTTCACTGTTGAAGGCCTATGACCACTGGTCAACTGATGTAGGCTTAAATGCTTTTAAGAAAACTTAGGAGGATAAGAATAAATAGGTGATGCACTTGTGTGGATCTGAATCACATTTGCCTGCGAGCTTTTGTGCTAACCTGAGTAGACGAATATCATGTCTTTCAGATTAAAGCAACACATTTCAGAGTAATATGTTTAAAGCCACTACAGATTGTTTTTGACGATAAGTCATAATAAGTTATTTATTTAGACGGAGCTTGTCCATACCAGTCCTTGCTTAGTTGAGCAAATTTTAAACAGTTTATCTTAAAATCATATAAACCCATTTTATAATTTCGCTGGAAAAATATTTATAAAAATGTATCTTAATTTTTAATGGTTTTTACAAAAATACGTACTAAGAGTCAACAAATAAAACAAAATCTACTGTCCAGAACAACGTCCGCTTAATTAAAAGACGCCCATTTATCTAGATCGACATTTCAGCTATTTGCAATTAAGCATCTGCAATTAAAAAATACCGTAATATCTCGTTGTTGAGGGTTCTGACCATTGATCAGTCATTAAGTCTTAAATATTTTACTTAAAAAAATTAACAGGAGCTTTTACAACTAAAAAGGATCAGATAATGAGAGAAAACTGAGATACTTTTATCCGTGCAAGTTCATGTTCACTTGCTCGAATAGATCATCGAGCAAATAACTCTCCTCTAAAATTACAGGTATGTTTTAAATTGTTTTTTATTTTTATTTATTTATTTACTTTAAAATTTTCACAATCCATGTCAGGATAAAGTATTTATTAAGCAAAAAAGAAAGTCAATAAATCGAAAAGAAATATGCTGCATGGTTTCACTGCTAATAGTAGTCCATGCTAAGAGGAGTACAGTATAACCTCAGACAGTTTTGATACCATGTAGTAGTGTGCCCATAAAGTCCTTGTGCCCTTTTACCTGTGACCAGGCCAAAGTACACCATGAATTTACGGACATTATGTATTGTAAAAGCATATTATTAACCGGTGATTTCACATGTTTATGTTTGATTGCATAAACTATAAATGACCAACTTGAAGTTGGATGTAGAATATTTTGCCCAAACAATGATTTAATTGTAAAAATATTTTGAGAAATTTGTCAAATATTTGCTAAAAAATAGTCTTTTTTTTCTGTCTTTATTTAGATTTGTTCTGTGTATCGAGAATAATTTTCTAAAATTGCGTCCCGCTTTAACGTGCATTCAATAAAACGTATTGAGCTTTGTACTTTATATATGCTTGTTTGTCGGTTTGTTTTTAAACTTCACGTCAGGAAATTTATAGGGTAAATCTAGGTTAGATGACCTAGAAGAGAGATGGTCAGTTTAAATATCCCCGATATCTGTTAATATATTGTAGCAGATCCTATTTCACAGGAAGCAATTTCGCTTGTTTATCAACTTACACAAAGCGTTGCTTTTCAGGACAACAAAGAGTATGTAAAATTCCAATATTTATTTTATTTAGGGTCAAATACTTTCTGTGGATTCAGTACTTGTTGTTTTTCAATATGTAGGGTTATATTTCTTTTTGACTAGTTGGACCTTCAAGGCAAATATATAGTCCAATCTTTGTCCCTGAGTAAAAAGCTAAATAATATAGTAGTGGCTTAAGGCTATAAATTCGACGGCCATCTCATCATTCAAATTTAGGAGAGAAGGTCACAAAAAATCAAGGAGTGATTACCACTTTTTATTAATGTGTATATAGAGACCATAGGGTCCTTATAAAATGTAAAAGTTGTTAGAAAAAGCAAGAAAATAAGATATATTTTAGTAAATTCGTATTCACTACCAAGATCAATATTTTCAAATGAATAAATCAAGTTACGAAATGCTTGGTTTCATTAATGGTTTGCTTTCGGTTTCATTATTTAGTTCTGTAATTTTAAGATGAAAGCTAATAAAAATAAATCCACAGCTTCTTTTCTTGCAATATTGAAAACACGTTTTAACATTTTTAATGTCCATACGAACCCTACTTACTACATTCCGATTCCACTGACCTTACATATTATCCGATAGAATCCTATAATTAACTCCCTACGCTGCTAAATTTTTATTTCTAAATCTATGGTGAAATGACCGGCAGTAGACTGTCCACCTAATTAACCCTAAAGTTTACGGTAAAGAACAATTTTTTACCTTTACTGTTTTTAAACCGTTTACAACTAATATGATTTCAAAACCATAAAAAAGAAACTTAAATGGACATTGGAGATAGTTTAGTAGCTTCATGTTGCTGCCATCAATGCGTGAATGAGAGTGTCGTATTCTAATAGCGCAGGGTCACAAATTGGGGAGTGCCGGGCACTGGATACTCTTCATGAGTAGACTACAACTCATGAAGAGTATCCAAAAGAAAGCAAAGCAAGACTACTTTGCTTTTATAGAACTTATATAGTTGGTATTTTCGATAAGTGCCACTATATTTCCTTAATTTTGTAAATAAAAGTACATCTCTGCGGAATATCTTAGTTCACGGCGCCAAAATAGCTGTATATCATTGAAGTGCTTAATGAGTCTTTATGTTGTTGTTTTAAGTTTAATATAAGAATTAAAGAACATCGATATAGCTCGACAGTTGTTGTAATTTAATTATAGATCCCTATATTTTAAGTTACGAACTTTGTATTAATTCAGAATCCCATTTAAAAAAAATTTGAAAAAAATCAAACCTTTTTTTAAAAATATTTTTTATTCCTTTTTAAACTGTATCAAATAACACTAGAATTTTCTGCAATAACACTAGAATAGGTTTTATTATAGAATTTGCAATTACTAAAGAACACTGGAATAGGGTTTATTATCTTATTTGAATTTGCAATGTTAGGGTTAGTACAATTTTGGTTGTTGCTTTAGATTTAGAGAAACAGCATGTTTAAAAGTTATGTGGAGGCGAAATGTGTGTTCATTTGCTATCGGGAGGATTCTAACCAATGACCTGGATGCTGTAACTACCATAGTTGTAAAACTCAGTCCAGGGAGAGTTAGAAAGCGTTATATATTTCATTTGCATAAAAGTTATTAAGATAAAGCGGAATAAGCAAAAAGTGGAATTAAAAGTCCCGTTCTCCTGACTAAGCTAATGGGATAATATTTTTCAAATTGTAACCTTTGTAATATTGAAATGGTAAAATAGTATGTCCATTGAGGTACTCACCATATAAAGCTTCATAACTCGCTTTGGATTGGGTAGTACAACTATGGTGGTAAGAGCATCCTATTTAGGATTCGGAGGTCCTTAGTTCGAATTCTGTCGACAGCCATCAAACATCTCTCTCATTCATTTCTCTCTCTCCAACTATTTTGAAACTATGCGTTTTTCTCAAAAAGGAGTACATGCTGTTTCTACTTTGAATACATGGGGTTTACAAATTCGACTATTATTTGTCTAGGAACTATTTTCATACATGTTTGCCCAATTTAAAAAAACCCTTTTCACAATATATTACAAACGTGTCTAAAAAAGTGAAAACCATAAATAATATATTTTTATTACATTTTATCTGCATAAATTGTTGATAATTCGATATTGTATCTTCAAATATCATCCTAATTATTATTCACAGTTCATCCTAGTTATTAATTACACTAATTTAAATAAATTAATTGCACACAATAAAAATTTTTTTATAAAAATTAAAAATATTTTACTTATTTATTTACTTTTCGATCATAACAAACTGAAAATACATTCTGTTATAATAGGTTCTGTTTGTTCCTTAAAATGTACAATAGAAAGATGGATCTTATTATAGGAATTGTATAGCTGTTTAGGTTTTACGCCCTTTAACTATTTTAAGCGTGCTTACTATTTTACTTTATGCTTTACACAAGAAATAAAAATATAAATTATCGAATATGTTTTACAAAAATTTGCAAACATTTTACTTACAAATAACAGTACATTTTAATAATACGTAATAAATTTGCTGCAACTTTCATAGGGTGTGAACACTAACCATATTTCCATTAAAGATGAACCATATTGCCATGCCAGCAAGAAAAGGAAGTACAGTAATATGGTGTAACTTAGCGCCATATTAAGGTTGCAGCAAATTTAAATTATGTTATGGTTCAAAACATTCGAAATTTTCTGTATACAAAGGTAATGTGGAGGAATTATAAGATTTGTAAACTATTTCTTTTTTAATTCCAGTAATTACTATTTTTTTTGATTTACAATTCTCGTATTTTTTATAGAACACTCACAGCTCCTTTTTTCTTTGTTTGTTCCTCTTTCATTTATTTTATGATCTTTTCTTCTTGCTCTACCATAAAACCGCCTTCTCTGACTAATCGTTTTACGATCTAAATTCTCCTCTCCACATCTTAGCACCCCTAACAGCCAACCACCTTTATTTCAAACATTTGCAATACGTAACATAATAAAATAAACCTGTGCTTGTTTTTATATATCCTTCTTGGTTCCGGATGCACATATTTTCCAATAAAACCCATTCATTTAATGCACAATATGAAGAGTGATAGCTGAACTTATGCAGCATATATGTACTGCATTATGTATATTTTACATAAAATGCTGATTCGCTAAATATACGACATCTATTGATTAAGTTATATACATCTATTAATTAAGCAATAATTCCTTATGGCAGTTTCCAAAAAATGTGAAAACGTTCTCCAAAAAAAAAAAAACATTTTAAGAAATAGGGACAAAACTCATCAGTATCAGGCAGCTTCAAACGGTGAGATGCAGTTTTTTGTTTTTTAGATTTATTTTGAATACATTTTTTTAAAATTTCAAACAATCAACTGATTATTTCCATTTATATTTGCATTTATCTATAAAATCATTCAAATATTTAGTTGCAGCTTCAGTTGCAGTTATTTCAACAATGCAACAAGTCTAATGTCTTTTAACGTATTTAACTCTCAAATAAGCTTTACATGCTATTATAATTTTTTATAATGATCTGTCAGAGTCAGAGTCTTTGCCCTGAGAGTTAATTTTAAATCTTCAGATAGAATTTTCATTACTTCTTTCTTCTTCTTCCCTTTTTTTTCTTCGTTCTAACATGATATTCTCTTAAATGTGATTCTTCCAAATCTCGCTCCTTAATGAACTATATATGATATTATTATATTTTTGATAGTTGTAAGACTACACTTGCTTGTGCTTTGATCAGATAAGCTATCAAATATTTGAATATTACTCAAAATTGACCTAGCAACTATGAAAAGAATTTCAACATTGATAATATTCTCTAAAATATCAGGAAAACATTGTTCAATGAACAATGTTTTCCTTTGTTCATCATTGAACATTGTTCTTCAACATCACACAAATTGTTCATCATACAAATTTGTTCTGGCACCATCGATTTGATTGAGAATAAAATAACTAATATTAAACAGAATTAAAAAGTAGAAGTAGTTGAAAAAATTAACACCTGAACAAAGTGAAAACGCTGCTTAGGTATAGTGCACAAGATGTTTTTCATTTTCTAATAAGTATATTTACTTAATTGAACATTATTGCATTTCCTAATAATTCTGCCTATGCATATTACCAAATCAAGTTAACTTCACACTTTCATTCCCTTCTGATTGTTCTTAAAAATAAAAATTTAATTGTTTGGTAGCAAACATTTCCCCAAATTTCTTCTTTATTTTGCATTAAATTTAAATTCGAAATCGAAATAACTTTTAGTGAATAATTATTTTTTTACCTCTCTTTTTGTACAGATATGTATAAAAATACGATTTATACTTCAAAAAATAAAACTCCAAAACACTTAAGATAATTGAATTCACCTCATTAAAAAAATACAGAAAGAATTAAAGTGAAAGATTTTGTTATATTTTAAAAATCTCTTAACTTGGTGATCATTAAAAACAATTACTAAAACACAAAAAATAACCTAAATCTTATATTATATTCATCGTTCAAGCAGTTACTAAAAATAAATTTTAAGAGTATTTGAACAGCAACGTTATAAATTTAAGGGTTATATATGATAATTTTGATTAAATATGAAAAGTAATCGCTTTCATGGTGATTTTTGGTGTGAAGTTAAGAGGTGGAATGAAAACTCTCATTGTTTAACAAATCCAAAATAATTTTAAAAAATTAATTTGAATTATATATGAAAGAATCATTAATCTAATATTAATAATTATTAATGATTATGAATTAGATATACATTCATTTGCAGATTTGTCTGATGATAGGTATTTAATTTTATTATAGGTGAGGATTATTTAAAAAACAATTTGTATATTAATTAATGTAGGTGGAGAGAAAGAGATAAAGAAGAGATAATATTGATAATAGATTAAAGCTACTTCTAATCATAATTTCTGCAAAAAAATATAATTAAAATGATGTTTTTGTGTAATAAATGTTTATAATATTTTAATATTTGTTTCAAATATATTTCACTTGTTTCTGTTTCTAATGTATAAAAGTACACTGTTGGAATTTTCTTTCTAAAATTACGGTAAAATAATCGGGAGTAGTCTGCCCATCAGATAAACCGTAAAGTTTACGGTAACGAACATTTTTCACCTTTACGGTTTTGACATCGCTTACAACTAGAAGGGTTAAGAAAACGTGAAAAAAACTGTATGTTTTTCTAAAAAATCCATTTATAACTATCATGGTTTCCAAACCGTAAAAAAGTTTATTTGGTCATTGGAGCTAGAATTTTTGTTTGGTAATGAACATTGGATTAGGCTAAGTTGCGATTTTTTCCCCCTTCAAATAAAAGTGGAATGTGGTTTAATTTGTTTATCTGGCTGTTTCAATTATCGTAAGAAATGAAATAGTCTAGAAATGGGTAATACTAGATTTTTTCGCGTTAAGTAGTTTTAGGGTGCTGCCATCTATGCGCAAATGAGAGCATCGTATTCTAATAGCGCTGGAAACTCTTCATGGTTTGAAGGGAATGAAGGTAACAGTGTGGTGTCTACACTCGGACTCACACCACCGATCTGTCAGTTATAGATTATCCCTCTGGGCTATAACATGTAACCAACTGCAAGGAATTAAGTGGCCTCATTAGGTGGGCCTAGATGGTGCGATAAAATTCTGGTTGTTTAACTGTATTATTTAAAAGTTGTTAATAAGATTTTTTTCTCACAGATAACAATTTGAATATAAAAGTATTTATGGTTATTTGACTGTTTCGTTTAAATATGGTAAAATAACAATTAAATAAATTATTATTTAACCATTTTTTTCCGAGAAATTTCCGACAATGTACTTGTCGCTGCGTCAATTAGTTTTTTAAACCCACAAATTTTATAGAAAAACAATTTTAAAGATTGTAAAATCTTATCCCAGATGCGTGCTTGGATACTTATTTTTATCATTCTTTTTAACTCCATAAATTTATAAAAGTTATTTGCAAACACTTGCGCTGTAAAATTAATTACGTAAAATGGAAAATTGATTCTTCATATCTGGTTCAAGGTCGTTACATTTATCCAAAAAGAGAAAAAAATAAATAAAGAAAATTTTATTAATAAATGCTTCAATATTTTATATTATTTTTTAAATTTATTTTCATTTAAACAAATTCAAGCGTTTAAAATGGTTAAATTTCACCATGCTTAAAAAAAATTTCGATAAAATAATTTCAAATTACACTTTAGTATTTTTAATTTAATTTTTTTATTTATGATTTTACGTAAATAATGTAAATTAACATGAAAATTCAACTTAAAGATGTTTTTCTGAAGAAAAAAAATAGCTGTCAATGTCACAAAATGCTCTCGAGTATTCCTTATATGCAATCAATAATAATAATAAAAATCAATAACTTTTTGAAAATATTCCTTTAGTGTTCTCCATTAAGCATTTTAAAAAAACGTACATAATATAAATTGTATTAAATAAAAGTAAAATATTGATTATAGATATTCGTTTATTCGTATATAGATATCCGTGCTTGTTCACAATCCAAATTGCTAGTCCTAGTTATTTACATTAAATAAACGATAAAATGTTGAGAAAGAGAAAACATAACTTTTTTGCAAACGTTATGTATTATAATTAATAACGTTGAATCTTAGGCATAGGTAAATCTTGACATTTTATCTCATTGTATATTGTATTAAATAAACATAGAATCATGTGAAAAAAAACTTATGTTTTTTGGTATACAATCTAAAATTGAATGCAATTCAGAAATGTGGATAAAAAAATTTGGGTTTTTGTACACATTACATAATATATTAAATAAAGATGAATTCCTTTGAAAAAGAAAATATTGACGGCTTTTTTTACACATACAAACATGTGATCTTAACAAATATGGAATCTTAATAGAAAGGTAAAATAAAATTTTTATTGCACATATTATAAATTGTATTAAATTTAAAAATCAAGGTAAAAGGTAAATGTGGATTTTCGGTATATGTTACGGTAAACCAATATTTTCCCTTTCCATGGAATTCGTCTTTATTTAATAGATTATGGAATGTGTACAAAAACCCACATTTTTTTTATCCATATTTCTAAATTAAATACAATTTTAGATTTTATACTAAAAAGCATATATTTTTTAAACGATTCTATGTTTATTAAATAGAATATACATTGAGATTAAATGTCAAGATTACAAAATACATTATTAAAAAAGGCTAAATCTCGATGAGCTTCAAATAAATGTAGATTTTTTGTGTGCACAATATAGATTGGATTAGACAAATGTAGCACCTTAAGAAAGGAAAAATATGAACTTCATTGAGCACATTGTATTAAATAGTTATTGTGAAATCTTGGGATTAAGCAAATATAGACCACTTCACTGTTTAACGCAAATTGACCTATCTTTACAAATTGGGAGCTGAAATTGAGACAATAGATAATACTCCGTATCGGATGATGTGTCAAATGCGTTATCGAACATTCGAAAGGAAAGCAAAGCTAATGCAAACTGGAATTGAATGTATGTTAACAATGGAACAGAGTTCGCACTTACCTATTATGACCTTCAAAATTCCTAAAAATATGTCATAATTTACTTTTTGATTTTCAGTTTCGTTGCTATGGTATCAAAACTGTGAATTTTTAGGAAATATTAGAAGTTCAAAGGAAAGATTTGAATTTAGATAGTGCATAAAATATTTAGTTCTAGTTATTGTTGCATGTATCTAAGGGCATTTCAATAAATGCATAAAATATTTAGTCCTAGTTATTGTAGCATATATCTAAGGGCATTTCAATAAATGCATAAAATATTTAGCCCTAGTTATTGTAGCATATATCTAAGGGCATTTCAATAAAGAATTAAGTGTAAAAAATTTCCCAAAAATAATTTAATACGAGCAAAAATCAAGAGAACTAGCAGATAAAATTAGACAAACCAAGTTTTTTTTTCTCGTAACGAATGATAAAAATACTGCAAAAGGTTTTAAAGAATCGTTTAGTGTATTTTAATGAGAAGTTAAGGGTAAAAAAAAGTGTAAAAATAATTTAGTATGAAACAAAAATATAACTACCTGAAAAAATTAGACAGAAAGTTCTTAAAGTTTCTGCACATATACATAACTCAATGAACGAAATTTGAATAAATTATAAAACTTTTTAAAAAAATTATTGCTATTGATAAAAGTTAATATTTTACTCTTGATTTTGATTCAATACAAATCATTTCAGAAATCATTTGTGCCCGTATTTGCTTTTTTGTTTACTCCCTAAAGCGTAGAAATGCTCACTTGTCTACATCTAGAACTAAAATCTTTCTGTTTCGTTCTTAAACTGTATAAAAAACTTATATTTTAAATAATAAGAGGTAGGATTTTTAGAAGGAGATTGAATCTAATGTTTAATTGTTAGTGTGTTGCGTATTTGTTTTAATATTTCATTCAATCTTTTATTTCCAAAGCATTTTTTTATTCAACTATGGCATTTTTTTATTCAATTACAAATAAGAAAATTTTAATATTTGCATTTATACATAAAAAGTGTATAAATTTAAATCAAAATGCTAAACATGAATTGTTTAATAATGTGCATTTATACCCATAAATGTAGTCCGCATTAGTATTTATCTATGTTTTCCATATTTATTGAAACAAATAGGATCCATATAAATGTGATCATAATGTGTAACATAGTAAATGTGTTCATAATTTGTTCATAAATAAGGTCGATTATTTTTCATAAATGTAGTTATGTATATTACAACACATAAATGTGGTCTACTTTACTTCTAATAAATAGGATCTACATTCGAATCTTCGTGTGTGGTCTTCCTCTCTAGTTAGCAATCCTCAAAACACAATTTCGATTCATTAATTTTAATAGGTTAAGAAAAAAGGAAAAGGGTAAAAAAAAATCTTGCTAGGCTAAATATGCTCAAAAAGACAATTGCAATTAAAAATTATTTAATTAGCCAAAAACTTGAGCTTTTATGCTTTTAGAAGCTATAAAATAAATTAACGTTGAAACAACAATAATTTTAATATATTCGATTATTTAAAATTGAATTATTTACAATAATGAATATTTATTTTAATGGTAAATCATTTAAACTATTATTAAATTTTTTTAAAAAAAAGGTTAATTTTTTTGTTTTTATTTGCAGGTGAAACAGAGCGGGAATATCTATTCCCATAGTCAAATATCAAACTTTTTTTATTCTATTTTTACTATTTTACTTTTATTACTTTTTTTTTAGCGTTTTCAGTCAAATATTAAGCTTTCACTATTTTACTCGTTTTTAATCAAACACTAAATTTTTATTTCTTTAAGTCTTTATGGCCATTAAATAAAATAAAATTGAAATAACAACTATTTTAATTTATTATCTCATTTAAAATTCAATTATTTGCAATAACGATTAATAATTTTAGTTGCAAATCATTCTTAGCCAGTGGCGTAAAATAATACTCTAACTGAAAAACAATATTTTTTTAATTATATTTTTTCATTTGCTGGTGAAACATGGTGGGAATATATATTCCAAAAATCAAACACTACGCTTTTATTTTTTTAAGGTCTTCCCTAAATTAACATTTAAAATAACTATTTTAATTTATTATCGAATTTAAAATTGAATTATTTACAATAACGATCATTAATTTTAGTTGTAAATCCATGTAAGCCAGTGGTGCAAAGTAATACTTTAAAAGAGAAACAATGTTTAAATTTTAGTTTTCTTTGACTTGTTTGTGAAACATGGCATGAATATGTTTCCAAAGTCAAATACTAAGCTTTTATTTTTTATTTAGTCGTCCTTAGTCAAATACTAATCTTTTGTTTTTTAAGCCATTCAATAAATTAACATTGAAATAAAAACTATTTTAATTTATAATATTATTTGAAAATGAATTATTTACAATAACGGTTATCTATTTTAGTTGCAAACCATTGTAAACTAGCGTTGTTAAGTGATACTTCAACAAAAAAAAAGGCAATATTTAATTTCCCCCCTCTTTTTGATTTGCAGGTAAAACATGGCGGGAATATCCGTTCCCTGGTCCGAAACACCTCCCCCACCATTACCGACCCCACCCCAGCAGCATCATTCCCGATCTACAGAAGATCTGAGTCAAAACTCACAACACTGCGATTCTACAGAAGATGCTTCCCCGACATCGGGCCGGCGGGGATCAAGATCACCTGCCGGCAGTCCCATCGTACATCACACGGCCGATGCTATCCAAATTGCCTATTCAGCTGCCGTGGAGTCATCGGGGGAGCCAATGACAGTCATTCGAGGTCTCAAAACTCTAAGTCCTGATCACACACAAGCTGGAGAACAATTAGTATATCAAACTCTAGGAGACAATAATGGCTTTATGGGACAGTATGGCGTCAGTTATGTTGGAAGTTATAGTCCGACACCGACTTCATCTACTCCTGGTGGATCAACATCTCCCTATAGTTATTTGAAAAGTGCTCCCTGTTACGAAAATGTACAAATGGTCCATGGTAAGAAATCTTATTTATTTTTTTTCTCTCTCTTACCAAACAAGACAAAGTTAAACAGAAATTAAATAAAAATCAATGATCAATAAAATGAGCATGTTTACTGTTAAAATTCCCGAATCAAAATACGGTAAAAAGTACCGTTACTCGGGGTGCCTGTACACTAGTATCCGGTTCCGAAGTATCCGGATCAACGTCCGAACCGTAAAATCCATTTTTACAGGAACATGTTACGGAACAGAAAATGTGATATGCCGTAATTTTTACAGTAATAATTACGGTAAAATCACTAGATCACTGCAATTAAATAAAAATTAATGTATAATATTTTGCTGTAAAAATGGATTTTATGAATGATGCACCCAGGATGCTGGTACTTTATGCTGGAATTTTTCGCAGTGCTGATCAGACAATTGAAAATTATGTAATATTTGGTTTATTAACAAGACTATCATCGAATTGTAGTAATAACAAGGGATAGGAAGTTGAAGACCTAAAATTTCTTTAAAAAAAACCTTAAAAATGTGAAAAAAAACCCTCTTAAAATCATCAAAATGACGTGAAATTGAGAAATAGTACCCTAAAAATGTTTCGAAGCAAACTTAATATTACTTTTCTTCACGAACGATTGTTAATCTTATATTCATAATTAAGTTTAAAAAAATGAGAAAACAATAAAAATAAATGTGTAATTTATGAAAAAATAAAATATAAATAAATAATAAGAATTTAGTAATTTTTCGAGCATGAACATAATTTTTAGAATAAAAGATTCAAGGGCATGATAAATGCACTGTATTATTAAATGTTTTTTAAAATTCTTAAAATTGAGAGAATGCCTTGTTTCTAAAAGCATTTTGAAAATATCTGTTCAACATCAAAACTTGTAATTGGAAGTTATTTAAAATAACAAGATTCAGTGCATAGCTTATAATAAATAATAAAGAAGAGCTTAATTGGTAATCAAAATACTTTTAAAATAAAAAATATCATTCAAAATTCATAAAAAATTATATAAAAAAATATAAAGAAATACATGAATCATCAACGTCCGAGCCCTGATAATAACATTCAAACTAATTTTTTTTTGATTGATGAATACAAATAAAAATATAAATGCAGTGTTAACATCATAATTGGTTAAATAATGCTGTAAAATTGTAAATTCTTTTCACATTTGACTAAGTTTTGTTTTATTTGCTCTAATTATTTCTGTTTTATTGGTAAAATATTTAATAAGAAAGAATTAATAATACACTAAACACCAAATGCACAATAACATACAACAAATAGGAACTAATAAAATGTGAAATACTCAATGGAAACGATGGATAAATGGTTAACATGGTTTTTTAATAATTAAAGCTCTATTGATTGATCAATTTAATTGCTGATGGTATTTAAAGAACGAGGATTTTATTATTTAAGCTTAGGCATGGTTCTAAATTACAAAATGTTCATAAATACTGTTAACTGGCTTAAGTTTTTCCTGCTTTGTGAACCATTAGAAAACTGCTTTGTAAATAAAACTAGTAGAAAATTGCTCAGGTTTTTCCTGCTTTGTAAATAAAACCCGTAGAAAATTGCTTAAGTTTTCCTCTACTTGTAAATAACAAAATTTGAAAATTGCTGACAATACTACATCCTATTAACAATTTTTTATAAATGAATGCTAAAGAAAATACCGCACAGCACACACCTTTTAACAACTCAGTTTGTTTTTAATAAAAATAAAACTATTATTGTGACTAAGTTTTCTCAGATAAATCGTAGAAAACACAGACGCTTTCCATAATTTACATCGAGTATTTCACTGGAATTCAAGCTTCCTTTTTGAAAAAAATTGTGATTTATTTGAGCATATTTAACTTGTCCTATATATAAATTTAAAATAAAGTACAATTTAAAAAAAAGTTGAATGTAAAAATAGACGTCATTTTTGGGTAACTTATTAAATTGTTTTTGAATATTTTTTTTGTTTTCATTTTTATGTAACCCGAATTGTTTTTTTTTCCGAATTCTTAACACTTGTTTATAGTCAGTTTCTAAACCCCTTTTAAAGTAATATTTTCACAGATAATACACAATCAATTTTCAAAGAATTTTTATTTAGTTTTTAATTGTTATTTTTTCGTACATTTTAACAGAAGAGATGGTTTTTAAAATTTTGATTTGTTGATATTTCGACTAAGTTAATAGTCAATGTCTTTAATGCCCGTTAAATTAGTTTATTTTAATTCTGTGATACTATTGAATCAATTTTACAACTCTTTTTCTAATGTTCCTTTAGTTAGGCTGTTTATTTACCTTTTTTTTCATTTTTAGATCTTGATTTTTCTTTTTCGATACAAAATTTTACAACTTTTATACTTTTATTTAAAAAATTTAAAAAAAAAGCCTTTTTTTTTGTTGAAGAAGCGAACTACATTGAAGTTTTACCATGGGAGAGACAAATCACTTGATTCCACTTAATTAATGGTTACTGAACTTTAGGTATTGCCACATTTCATCAAGTTTGAGATATGATAAATTTATGCTAATTTTATTGTTTTTAATAATGTCTAATAATGTTCTGTTAATGATGTTAGTAAAAATATTAGTAAAATTAACATTGCTTTGTCAACAATGTTAATTTTACTAATATTCTTTACAAAATTCCGATCAACTATTTTTTTTTATTACAGCTTATGAAAGTGACAATCCCAGAGCCATATCTCCACAAAGTGTTGTATACAGCCCAATTTTTCAACATCCTTCACAAGAGGTGAACTATGCTAGCACTCTTCCCATGTGGGGCGCTCTTAACAATAACAACGCAGGCACTTATTCAGGCTTGGGAAGCCCCATTTTAGAGAATAATGAAGTGAGCGCTAATGGAAGGGGCAGTTATAGCAGTTACGTAAGCTCACCTTACTTACTGACGTCAGCAGAGAATGCTTGGTCGACTTTACCTTCTATGACTACATCTTCGTACCTACAAGATGGCAGAAGATCTCAATATAGTAAGCCGTTAGTACCAAATAGTAGTAAAAATTCAAAAGTATGCTTTTAGTACTGAATAATAGTAAGAATTTAGCAGTTGGACGTTACTGCCAAATGAAAATAAAAATTAAATAGTAAGCTAGTACCAAATAACAGTAAGAATTCAACAGTAAGCTGTTAGTACCAAATAATAGTAAGAATTCATCAGTAGGCTCTTAGTTACCAAACAATAGTAAGAATTCAGTAGTAAACTGCTAGTACTAAATAATAGTAAGAATTTAACAGTAAGTTGTTAGTACCGAATAATACTAAAAGCTCAACAGTAAGCTGTTCATACTAAACAATAGTAGAAATTCAGCAGTAAGCCGTTAGTACAGAATAATAGTGAGAATTCAACAGTAAGCTGTTACACTGCAAAAAAATTTACGGTAAAAAGTACCGACACCCTTACTTTTTACTTGAATTTAATGTGGAATTTTTGTACAATGATAGCACAAAAATTATAGTGATTAAAAGTGTAAAACAAGATGATAATTCTAGCAATTGTCGCATGAATCAACATTAAGCCATTAATTTAAAGGGAAGAATAATAGAAATAAAAATTAAATACGCTAGTAATACTGTCATTAGCAATACTAATTCAACGTTAAACCATGAATACAAATGGTAGGAAAAGGAATTCCAAAGAAAGCTGGTAATACAGGTAGAAGTACTACAAATGGTAGCAGTCATAAGAATCATAATACAAGCCACAAATAGCAATACTAATAGCAACACTTATTTAATACAAAGTCGTTAGTACAAATGGTAATATAAAATGACAGAGAAAGTAATAAGAAGTAATAAACATTCTAAACTAAATTGGTAATACTATTAAAAGTAATTTAATTCAAAGTAAATCTTTTTGTATTAAAGGTCGTATGAAGAATACCTAACTAAGTTGATAATACTGATTGTAGTAAAATTAATTCAGCCTTCAACTGTCAGTACAAATGATGGAAATAAGTATTCAAACGAAAGATGTTCTTATCTTAGAAAGAAATACATGCGCATAAGCTTTAATTCTAAAGCAGAATCTCATAAGCAATATCTCAATATTATAATGAAATTACAACGTTTACGCTATAGCAGAATCCACTGGAATACAGTAAAAATGAAATTATCACAATCAGACGTACACTTTTATAAAATGCACGTATTTATTAACTTCACTATTGTAAAATAATTTCTCTGATTTTCTTTGTGTTTTTTTAACAAAAACATTTATCATAAATTTACGATTTGTGGTAAAAAAAATCCTATTGTTTAATATTAATTGATAATTAAGTATAGTTTCTTCCCCCAACAAAACTTTAAAAAATTATTTTTTTGATTTTTTTTCTTTAAATTGCATTCGAAATCAAATAACAGAGATTTGAAGAACGTTTGTAAGCAGTAATTGTGAGGAAAGCCTATTTCTTTTTTTGTAAAAAAGGTAAATATTTTTATTTATTTTCGTTTATCTATTATAGACAGATAGCTTGAGGGTTTACTTTAAAAAAAAGATTCTGATTGCTAGTTTGTTATGAATTATCGTTATAAAAAAAGAAGAAAAAAACATTTCTGCAATTTAGCGAACATACTTTGAACTCTGTTTTTTATTTTGTCCTCGAATTTATTTTTACAAAAATTTACTTAAATTGATGGAGGAGAAAACAGTGATACATTTTGTTTTATGCTTTACGCTTTTTAAAATGCAACACGGATTTTTATTAGCTCCCATTTAAATAAAAATAAATGAATCCTGAATATTTTTGTACTGGATTTTATTTTAATCATTTAATACGAATAATATTATGAAATATTTTTTCTTTGAAATGTTTAAATATTTGGCTAAAATATAGTCGAAAACTTTTTTCTACTATTCTCTCGATGGGTGAAAATATTATTCAAATTCGCTTATTAATAACTTATACTTCACCCATTGAAATGAATTTCATTAATAAAAATTAAATGTATTAAATAAATGGCAGTTTTTAACTTCTTGCTTTTTCAATTTACACCAAACTTTAGAGAGAAGTTACATACTTATCATCTCATAAATTTAATTATTTCGATATACATAGAGTGTTTTGTAATCTTTAACCTTGACAAACATATTCTTAGAATGCTTTTCAAAATTAAGTTAAAAAATACACACGTTGAAGGTTACGAATGAATATTAAAGAGGGAGAAAACGGAAAATTTTATCGAAATCTGACGATATATTTTAGAGAAAGGAAGGATTAGAAATATCAAAACCTGTTTGATTGTCGGATAAATTTAAAAATGTTTTAAGTAATCGTCTATCCACTCTTTTCTGCTTCCTCGGATACAGTGGTTTAAATTCCGCCTTCCTCAAAGGTGAATCGTCTGATTTCGATGCCATTTTTCTTTTATCTTTGTTTTAAAAATCGTTATCTAATGCTTAATGATATTTAGTTTATGATTTGCAAAGTTTTTAAGATTATATACTAAAGACAGTGATTAAAGAATAACCCGGTACTTCGCCTATCCCCCATTCTTGGGAATAACACCCGAAGGTACCAAGATAGAAACAATTTTGATTTTAAAAAAAGGTACTTGTGTGAAAAATATTTTTAGCATGAGATAACGATTCTAAAAAAAAAACGGTTTGTATTTCCAATTGGCATTGAAAAATTTATGAATTTTCAATTGATATTAAAAAAAAAAAATCAAAAATGAAATGCTTCAATTTAGTTTAACACTATATAATTTAACACTTCTCGAAGAAATAATTTTTTCTTTATAGTTTCTAGGCAATAGGCAAACACAGCTTCGAGCTCACTTTGTAATGTCATGATCTCGTATTAAATTTAATGTGCTTCCCAGACCTAATCCTTGCTAACTTTATTTCCATCTTGATATTGATGAATTGTGGGTCTGAAATTATATTCGTCTATTATTAATTAGGTGATCCACCACCAGAATATGGTAGAATCAGTGAAGCAATACAGCATCAGTGTGCGATGTGTGGCACCACCGACAGTACTCCTTGGAGAAGAGACAGTACTGGACAGTATGTGTGTAATGCTTGTGGGATCTGCAAAAATGGAATTACCTCTAGGGCTAGTGCTATAAGGCCTCAAAGAAGGCTGGTAAGACATAATTCATTATTGTGTATTATCCCAAAGGATGTAACGTAAAGTAACAACCATTCTTATGTCTTTATTCTAAATCAATACGAAGCATTGAGGATAAAAACATAAATTTTTTTAGCTTCTTATGAGCCAGACTAAATGCAGAGAATTAGAAAATTAATTATAATTATTGAAATAAATGGTTTATTTTCCCCATTTATAGTATTTTTGAATGAGTAAATTTTTTTGATTTTAATGGCATTTTCTTTCGCGTATTTATAGTGCACTGCCGAATAAGTTGCTCTCCAATTTTTTAATTAACTGTAATTAGTTAAATTGCACTGATCTTTACGATATTGTAAAAAATTACGGTATGAAGTACCAGCACACTGTAAAAAAATAACTGTAAATTACATAGGAAAAAAGCATACTTTTCACAGGAAAAAAAAACTATTTAAATATAAATACAGATCTTTTTAATCGTTAACCATGCATTGCAAAAAACTCCCGTTTTTTTACAGACTTTCTCCGTATCTTTGACAGTTTGAAGCTGTTTTTAACAAAACAGTTTTTCCTTATTTTCCACTCAAATCATAAACAGATTAAAACTGTCAATTCTAATTCTACTTTTTGCCATACAGTTTTGCTTACTGTTATCTTTTTTCAAATTATTTTACGATTATTTCCTATATTTGCTCTAGCTTTTCAGAAATTATTTTATGGTTTTTAACATAAAAGTAGTATTTTATGTTAATAACATATAAATAAAATTGCGATTTAACTTCATTGTCCAATTGATATTCAACCTGATTATTATCTATCTTCAAATATAAGTTTTTGGCAAGTTCAATTGCCAGACATTTTTTTAAGGGTGAGCTACGAAAACCTCCCGTGATTTGCCTTATGGCAAGGAGATTAACCCAGAATCCATTCACCAGTAAGGATATTTTACGTCAGCACTGTGGTCGGTGCGAGACGAGTGCGGATTTGAATCGACCAGCCATCGCTGTATTTCGAACCCGATTTCCTCATTGGGAGGCCCCCATGGCACCATTAATATTATTTAAATAAATTGGTGCAATATCTTTCGACCTTTATCTTCCCATTATTTTCAGAAATCAGAGATATCAGTTTAGTTAACTTTTTCGTGGCTTTGTCTCTCAAATTATTAGATGTTAAAGATTTATTAAAATATATCAATGCCAAAAGTAATTAAACTAGGCTAGATTAATTTTTGCTACAGGGTTTCGATTTCAACATAAGAGTTTAATTTTTTATCTATTATATTTAAATTGAACTTTATAAGTAACTAATTACATTGGTTTTATTTAAAAAAAAAGAAGAAAACTAGAATCGCATTGTCTTTGTAAAGCTGGAAAAAATATTACATGCCACGTGGTGTTTCATTTATTTTATTTATATATGGTCTGAATTTTATTTTGTTACTCGTATCCTCAATAAAAAAAATTCTGAGATGAATAACTTTTTTTTTAAATAAAAATGCACCTTTAAAAATTTTTTTTGTTAGTCATAAAATGTTTACATATCCAAAATGAAAAAGTAAAAAACTCATTTTTATAACCTTCATACACGCAACATTTCACATCTTCAATGAAATGAAGAAAAAGAAATGTCAACATTGTGTACCTGAAAACCATTTTCCAGATGTCTTATCTCTAAAACTCTTCCTAAATTTGTTGGCTTTAACTAGGTGTATTTCAACATTACATACAAAGAGTGCCTTATCTTAAATCCACTTTAAAATAAAAATGTTCGCTCTTTGCCTTATCTATTATGAACGGTGAGGACGGGTTTTTTTGTTATGTTCTGCAAATAAAGAAGTAAGCATTCTGACATCTTGAAATGAGAGTTTAAAAAGAAATAATAATACCTAAAACATATTTCGGAGAAATAAAGACAGAGCAACAACCGGTATTTTTCCTTGACCATAGTGCAAGTATTCCTGATAACGCACCTTTACTTGTGAAACCAAGATAGCAGCGCATGTTAGTTCAATTTCAAAATCAATTACAGGTCTGTTTTCGTCTTTAAATTCGCTGCGTTTGCCATCGACTTTAAATAAAAACAGTAAGTAAACAATTAAGTTCGAAGCATACGCAATCGACTTTAAATAGAAACAGTAAGCAAAAATTTAAGTTTGATTAATTCACAATCGACATTAAATAAAAGAGGTAAGAAAGCAATTAATTTTGCAGAATAATTCTTAATTCTTAAAATAAAAAGTCTTAAAATGCAAAACAATTCTTAAAATTAACTAAATGTAGCTTAAGGATTATTAAACATTTTGACGAATCTGCCTAAGTCTTTAGAAAAATTTTGACTAATAAATAACATAATTATTAATTATTCCAGCTATCTACACTAGCCCAATATTGACATTTTCCCTTCTATCATCTTCGTAAATATTTAAATATTATATAAAAAGTAACATTGTAATATTGTTATATAACATCTGGGTATGAAATTTCAGATGAAGTATGAAGTGTATGGGTATGAAGTTACTTGCTAGACTAAAACATTTGCTCGAAACTATTTTCACAAAAAATGTGAAATTTTTTTAAAATTTTATCTAATGTAGTTTAACCAATTAAACGCCAGTATTCTCTTTTGTTCCCTTTTAAAAAAAATAATAACTGGTAAATTTTTTATTTCATTGTTAGTATCAATCTTACAGACTCTCTAAATTGCTATGAAATTACCAAAGTTTCAGAAAATATTTTCCTTGTGGTAAAAAAAGATGTTAGAGCGATGTGTTACAATTTTATTAAACAAGAATTGAAGGAATTTTGTCTACCACTAAATACAAATAATTTAAATAGATACATCAAAGGTCAGACAGATAAATACTTAATTTCTAATAAAATTCTTAAAAATTCAGCTTTAGTTCACTGCAGCTGAAAATGACAATTCGTAACAGCTCCAAATATTGGAGAGTCTGATCTTGAAAGAGTAAGACTTTCGTATCCACCATAATGTATTAAAATGTAAATTTGATACGCCCGGCGGCTGAGTGTATAGCACTTTTGTGTCGCAGATCCGGGGTTCTATCCCCTTGCCAGGCAGGGTTGACTTGGCATTTCCTCAAACATACTTGGGAACTAAACACTGTGGATTCTGAGTTCGGCTGACCACTCAATCGAAATATCTGCTCCAGCACCCTAGAGTCCAAGGTCAAGAAAATTGGGATGGGAACAGTTGGCCTTGGCCCCACCCTGAACTGTCGAACCACTGAGTTTAATTTTATATGGTTGATTCAGAAATTATTTCATTGTCAGGTTCTAAGCCAAATTTTTAGTTCAGTGAATAAAATAACAGATCATATAAAACACAAATGTGCTACAACTTTTCCCACAAGGCTCTTCTCTCATCATTATGAAAAAAGAGTTCGGCAGGTAAATGGTTAACAAACTCTTTGGCAGTGAAAACCATAAAAATTGAAACTAAAGCTGTAGACTAGTACGAAATGTTAAAATTTGGAGTAAATTTAGGAAACTCGTTAAACACTCATCACTGTTCAAATTCTTCTGCATATGAGTCCATGTTATTGAAAAACTGATCTAGATTAGAGTATTAATTTGAATTTTGACCCCTCTGATAACATATCCACTTGTTTATTAAGGAAATTTGGATTTAATTACACGAATAGTTTCTTTTTGTCTTTTATATAAATTCAAATACCAGAATTATTACTAGCATTTTTTTTTTGTTTTTTTTTTTTTGAAATGAAAACCAAAAAGGGGCTGGAAAAAAATGCGCAGATGTCATCACATCTGATGGCATAGTCGTTTTGTGATCCATATTTTAGATCATATTTTTATTAATCTCCCTCTTAAAGTCTGAAAAGCTCGCCATTTTTAGTATTTGTCCATGATAAACTCTGGAGAAAATAGGACAGTTGGTAGCATAATATTTTACAAGACAAAATTTATTCGCAAACACTAAATATTTGGTCTCCAATGGCGAGCTAGCGAATAAAAATTTAGCACCTTGATATTATATTATATTATATTATATTATATTATATTATATTATATTATATTATATTATATTATATTATATTATATTATATTATATTATATTATATTATATTATATTATATTATATTATATTATATTATATTATATTATATTATATTATATTATATTATATTATATTATATTATATTATATTATATTATATTACATTAAAATTTTTTTAATTATATTCATAACAATTGTGTACAGTAAAAAAATCTAATTCTCTTTTGTTTTATTAAGTTAACTTCCACTAAATGTAATATTAGTATCTGATTTTCAAGTTGCTTAAAGAAATTACTTTAAACAAAAAATTTGAAAAAATTATATGGTCATTTTTTTATCCATACTACGTTTCGTTAAAGTTTAATGCATTCAGATTTCCCTCTAAAAAGAGTGTGTATTTATTGATTATCTATAATTTGTTTCAGACCACAAGTCGTAGAGTTGGTATGACCTGTTCCAATTGTTCAACTACTGATACGACGTTATGGAGACGAAATACACAGGGGGAGCCAGTTTGCAACGCCTGTGGATTGTATTACAAATTACACCAAGTATATACATTTATTCAACATTTCATGTGATATTATCATTAATGTTTTTTTTTTACAATCACAAATTTAATATCATAAATATTCTAAATTTCCATGAAAGGAAATTACAGGGAAATGTGAAAAGTTGATTATGCATCTGTAAATTGACCCATGCTATCAAGAACCGAATTTATCTTATTCAAAAGGTGGCAAAACCTCTGTAATGCTGTCTATCTTGTATGTTGATTACTGAAATGAGTCAAATTTCTTAAGAGTGTTGTTGAATACTATACGAAACCCTTAATAAGTGGATGGGGAATAATATATATATATATATATATATATATATATATATATATATATATATATATATATATATATATATATATATATATATATATATATATATAATTTTTTTTTTGAATTGGTGAAATAGCATTTAAAACTAGCTTAAAGTCCTTTCTGAGTTGACTATTTTGAATAGCTATTAAAGGACTTTTATGACCAACATATTTTTGAAGATAATAAAATAAATTTACAATTGCTGAAATAAATATATTTTTAAATTTATAAATTGGGAATACGTTATTGTGTATTGATATTTTGAGATACTATTTACAATTAATAACTGGCAAGCATCACTAAAAATTATGTATGTTCGTTTTTTTATCTTAGTCATTTTAGCAATTATGTAGCAAATTGTTATTCCTTCTGCAGTTAATTTCCATTCTAAAAGTGCATGATGTATTTGCTAAATAAGATTTTTAAAGTCATGTTAAAAATTTAATTACTTTTACTAATGTAATTATCTATCTACTTTAATTGATAAAAAACATGATCATGATGAAAAACATGAAAAATATGCTTCTTTGCAAGATTTAGAAAAAGTTAGGCTATCATATTGGGGAAAAAGGATCTATACTAGAGCAACATTATATATGAAATTATTAAAAAAATTATCCACCCCCTCTCCTCCATAAGTGGATCAGCAATGTATGCTGACTACTGAAATATTGCATAAATGGTTCACAAGTGGTCAACTTACGCAGGTTACACTATGCTATTATTATTCATTAATATTCAGCATAACAATAATTTCAAAAGCATAGCTTTTATCATTGTTTGTTAGTTTCTTCAACTTCTAATATTTTTTTCACTCAATTACTTTTCAACTTATTTACTTTTTCACTCAATTTTCCTTCACTTACTTTAACTAATGTTCAGTGCTGTGTAATTCCCTCTCTTTGTACTATATTTCTATTAATGCCACTTTAATTTTACATCAAATAGTCGCATATTTACTATGTGGATAGAAGTTATAGTGAAATATTTTTTTTTTCATATTTAAAAGATGCTGGGCCGCTTACTCTGTAATTTTAAGCTCTCTTGAAAAAAGATCATGCGATAATTTAAAATTTTAAATGAGTTTTTTTAGGCAGCTAGCAAAAATTTTTAAAAAAGGAAAATAAAAATTAAATTACTTTAAGACACATTAAACTATAAAAACTTATTGTTACACTTATCTTTGCTTATAAAATGTAGTATGTATACTATTGATTTCATATGCTCATTTTTTAGGAAAAATCTTAAAAGGATTTTAAATATTTAATGATTATAGATCATTTTTAGATTTTACAAGACTTAAGTGTCTTGTATAAAGCATTTTACACTGTTTAAAACCGGAAAATTAAGTGTTTTTTTTTCATACCATTTTGTATAGAACATAATGCATATTGTACTTTTCCATACATTATTTGTGTTAGGAAGTAAGCAAAAATTACTCTTCTGAACATAAGAAAGTTTGCAAAGATTCTACTAATTAATAAATATTTTTTCTGTTATTTTCAAATTATACCTGAATATTATGAGACAGTTAGTCATTTAATAAGCATCACTAAAAATTGTTTAAATGTTATAAATCTCAAAAAATTCTAGAAGGACCTTTATAAAAGCATTAATTGTAATTGGAGCATTTATATAATTTATAATGTCACTTGTTCTATGATGGCAAAGAATAATTAGAAAAACTCATTAAATTTCCCCTGCTTTCTAAAATTATCAGTTTATTAATTGATTAAATCGTGTCCAAATTTACATTATTTTTGAAATGAACATTTTTGTTAACAACCTAATTTTTTTTAAATTATTATTTTTATGCACATTTATATTAAAAAGTCGTCACTTTAAATGCTCGTTAGATATTGAAAAATTGTTAATCTATTTATTTTTATAAAGTATTTATACAATATTTTCTTATAAACTTAAAATACTAAGTTGAATATCTTTCAATGATCTTCAAGATTTAATGAAAATTACTACAGCAACAAAAACAGAACAGCAAAAACGAAAATAATAATTAATATAAAAACAGTTTGTTTAAAATAAAAGTCTATGAACTTGAACAAAATTCTGGATCTAATTCCGATAAAAAGTACCGGCACCGGTAACTTCTACCGTAAAATCAATTTTTACAGGAGCATATTACGGGACAAAAAGTCTGATGTACCGTAATTTTTAAATTAATAATTATTAAAAAATCATTGAATCATTCTATGAAATAAATATTACTGTAAGAATTAAGGTATTACTTTGAACTGTAAAAATGGGTTCAACGATAGAATGGATTTTACGGATGATTCCCCTAAAGTGCCAGTACATTATACCGTAATTTGATCCAGAATTTCCTACAGTGTTGCTTTACGAATATTCACGCTAAGTATAAACTATCAGAAAAATTCAGTCTAAGTTGAACCATAAAACTGATACTTTTGTTTATGTAATTAGACTGTAAAATATCAGTAACAAAGAGTTTTTTTTTAATGTAACGGGCCAAAAATGTCCGTTTGATTTTGTTCATGTAATTAAGCTGTAAAATATCAGAAACAAAGAAGTTTTTTTTTTAAATGTAATAGACCAAAGATGTCCGTTTAATTTTGTTCATGTAATTAAGCTGTGAAATATCAGTAACAAAGAGGTTTTTTTTAATGCAGCTCAAAGTTTTTTTTTTCTAAGCTGGGTAACCGTCTTACTAAGTTTAAGTCCTAACTGCCAAAGTCTTAATAAGGTGAAGAAATCTCTGTCTTTTCCTTTACTGTAATAAACACATTTAAATAATGCTTGAAATATTGAACAACTTGAAAACTCCCATAAGTTTAAAATCCAAAAATATTCTTAACGTGGCTTATTTTCTTAGAATAAAAAACGATGTTTCAAAGTTAGTAAAAAATAAATAAAACAAAATAAAATAAAGATATTGTGAAAGTCTCAATTTCAGTATTTTTCTCCATTTTATTTATGTAATTTTTAATTGCACTGTAAAAATTGTATTATAAATAGAATTTCAATGATTAGACAAAATCATTGATCGCAAACATTTATATAATTATATTTTCTGCTATTGAAAAAAAAGTAATAACTCAAAATTATAAACTTGTTTTGTTAGAATAATATTAAGTAAAATATCATTACAATTACAAAAAACGTTTTTTAAACACACATGAATTGAAATTCAATTCTAAAAACTGCCATTTCTTGTTATGGATGTTTATTTAAGAAATCTTATGTATTAAATGACTGGTATTAAGTTTAAGTTGCTAATGCATTAAGTATTTATGAAAACAATTATTTACAATGAAAATAAGAAATTTCACAAAAAATTGAAAATGGGATGATAAGTAAAAATAAATGCTTACAACGTACTTCATTATTTCATGACGGTAATCAGAAGTACTGGTAACTGATTTGTAGAAAATAATGTTACGAGCATTTTACTTGTTAGGCAGATTAATAGTATGAAAAATAAAAGAAGTGTTTTAACCACATCATTTAAAGATAGATTCTTACTGTAATGGTATAATATATCTTTATTACACAATATCTATACATTTTTCATATGATACGCATAAATGTGACATATTACTATTAGAGGATATGTTTTTTTAATAATTGAAAATTACATGTAATTCATTCTGATTAATTGAAAACTACATTACGTTCAATTTTGTCGAGTCACCAGTTGCATATTATAATTATAAAATCATATTTTATACTTATTATTGCAGTAGAGCTAGACATTTCTTTTAACAAATACGTATGTATGAAATATTGATATTGTGCAAAATCATCATATGAAAGAACTATACATCAATATATCACACTCATACACATATATGGCTAAACATGTTAATATTCCCCCATATATATCACTCACAAATATATAGCAAATGCATATTTATATAATTAAACATAAAAATAGTAAACGTTAACATATCCATGAGAAAAAACTAGATATTAATATATCACACTCATACATCTGTAGCTAATCATGTTTATATTTACACAAACATATAGATTATTCGTAAATATATAGCACACGTGCTCTTATATAACTAAATATAAACATAGCTAAACATGCTAAACAAAAAGATTTTCATTGAATGTTTATAAACCAACAAACCATTACAAATATTTCATTAAATTAATGTCAATTCAGTATGTACTTACATAAACATGAACATTGCCAAACATTAACATATTCACGAGAAAAGAACTAGACATCAATATATCACACTCATACTTGCAAAGCTAAGCATGTTCATATTTACACATGCATATATAGTATTTTTAAATATATAGTACATATTACTAATAATATTAGTTCTTATATAACTGAATATAAACACAGCTAAACATGCTAAACAAAAAGACTTTCATTAAATGATCAACAAACCATTACAAATATTTCGTTAAATTGATATTAATTATCTTTTTATTTAAGCATGAAACATTACTAAATAAATTTGGTTCTGAAATTTTTTAAGCAGTAGATTTAAGTTATTAATAATTAATTTTTTATATCAATTTTTCAATTGTTTCAAACATTTTCTTTTTTTTCTATTTCAGCAGTTAAACAAACATGGATTCAAAAACGATTAAATTTAAAAAAAACTAGTGAAAATTAATAATTTAAATAATTTCCATGGTATTGTAAATTCCCTAAAATTAAACACTAATATTTAAATAATAATTGTTTGCCTAAGATTGTTTCATTTAATCAATAGTTTCTAGCTTTAATATAAAACCTTAAAACTTTGAAAAGATATATTAATAAAGTAATAAAATGTTCCACTAATTAGGTGAATCGGCCCATCTCAATGAGAAAGGATTCTATTCAGACAAGGAAAAGAAAGCCTAAAAGCAGTGGATCTTCATCCAAGGGAAAGGGACATTCATCAGGGATTGGCTCCAGCAATGGTGTGTTCTCTTTTATTAATATTATTAATTATTATTAAACATTTTTCACTTTATTATTATTATTAAACATTTTCATTTTTTAAATTACTACACTATAAAAGAATTCCTGATTAGATTACGGTAAAAAAATTAGTTTTCATGATTCCTGTACTTTTTACCGTAAATTCCATTTTTACTGGAACAAAAAATCTGATACACCATAATTTTTACAGTAATTATTACCTTAATTTTCAAATTTGCTATCTCTGATTTGTAAAAAAAATACTTTTAATACATATATATTAATGTAAAGAATATTCGTTTTTGATAAGGGCGTAAAAATTAAAGTAAATATCTTTTAATTAATATCCTAACTAATTATCTTACAAATAGCCAAGATCCTTTTATATAACATCCTTTTATATAACATATTGTTTAAAATAACATCAAAAAAGTAAGAAAAAATCGTTTAAAAATAAGAGAATAATATCACATGACCACACTGTAAAAAATTCCAATTCAAATTACGGTAAAAGTGTCGGCACTCGGAGTGATGGTACTTTTTACCATAATATCCATTTTACCGGAACAAAAAATCTGATGTACCGTAAATTTTGCAGTAATTATTAGCTATAAATCACTGAATTACTTTAATTAAGTAATTACTGTTAAAAAACGGTATAATATTTTATGGTAAAAAGCGATTTTGGGGTATAAATGGATTTTAAGATAAAATTGATTTTACGGATGATGCATTCATGCCCCCAAACTTATTACTGTAATTTGATCTAGAATTTTTTCAGCCTGGATAGTAAACGATGGATTTATTTGAATGTAGGGGTTTTTATTTCATAATATTTCATACTAAATTAAATGCCATTGTGATTTGTGAAAAATACGGTATCGAGTACCTCTGGAAAAAAATATATTTAGAATTTTGAATATTTTTCTTATAATATTTGGATTTTTACCAAACAAACACATATCTTATTTCTTTTAATTGATTTTTTCAAATATCAAGAGTTTGGTGCTTAATGGTGCACAAAGCTGATTACAACGGTGGTGCAAAATGGGGATCCCATTAATATGATCATGCCATTGGTAATAAAATTATGAATCCTAAGCTTCCGTATCCCCTTTGATCCTCAATGAGCTGTTGCATGATTACTTAAGTTAATTTTTTTCAATAGAGGTTTAATTTATATTTCCTGGGTATTTATATATTATAATTTTATATTAACTGGTATTTTATATGAATTTTTCGTTATATTACTAATTTGAACAGTTTAATAAGAAAAGCGATGAAGCTTTAAAGTCGTTTAGAAGAATCCTCGTATTTTTGTATATATAATACTTAGTTTTTACACTAAGAGTAACTTTTACTGCATTATAGACATTTACTAACATTTGAACATTGATATAACACATAAAATTGTATTTTGCTCAATTCCAATATTCTGCGATTTTAAGTAATTTTAATTACTGAAATAAAAAATTTAAAACATTCAAATTAATTTATAATTTGTCTTTAGTAAATATAAATAAATATAAATTAGTATTTTAGAAATAATGCCCGCGCAATACTTTCTTTTAATATACAGGGGTGATTGTGAGTCCAAGTCAAAATTCCGGAAAATTTCCTGAATTTGAAAAAAATAAACAAAAAAAAAAAAAACAGTTTAAATTTACAAATTAGAAAAAAATTTAAACAAGGTTTTTTTTCTTCCTTTTTCTCAATATTTCTTAGTTTACTAAAAATATATTTAAAATTTTACACATACTTATACCATTTACACATACCTATGATAACCTGGAGAAGTAAATAAAATTTACAAATATGTCTTTTTTTTTGAGTTTATGATTATAACAACTATTTAGTGATAAAAAATGAATACTAATCATGAATATAAGCTTATAAAGTATCTCTGTGGCTCTCCCTTACAAACAAATTAAATAAACTGTGTTTTTAAGTTCCACCTTTAAAAATTTGATTTCCGGAAAGTTAAGTGATCAATGATTTTTTGAAACGTCTGGACTTTCGATTTCCGGAAACTTCCGGATCACTGTTAGTGAAAAATCCGGAAATCAGGATTTTTTCCGGAGCACAATCAGCCCTGAATATATCATATACTCGTACATCTAAATTGTTATATTCCAGCATTCGTTGCCTCTTATTTTACTACAATAAAACGAACAGTTAATTAAAAATAAATTTAATTTGTTTGGTTGTGAAAATTGCGTTAGTAGCAATATACAACACAGCTTTTCCAATAAACAGTTTTAAAATTATTGTTGAGCAAAAACCAAATATTTTAATGCTTACACAGGATTTTTTCCACTCTGTATCATTATTTTACTGAATTATTTCTGCTGAGTTAACAAAAACGGGTCCCGTGACTCCATTTATGTTTGATTTTTAGATAGAGTTGTCATTTTAAAAATGGTCATTACATTTGATGTGTTCTAAGAAAATAAAACTTTAGAATGTTTTATTTACGTCCCCCTTTATTACTAACATAATTATTTTAGATCTATTGTTCTAATATCCATTTGATTTTTTTTAAAGATAAGATCCAATTACGCTTTTCAGTCTTATATAAACATTTCTTCTTTTCAATTGAACCTGTCCAAGTAAATTGACTTGCAGCTTCTTTTCTCATCTCTGTTACTTAATTCCTACTATTAATTCACACTTTACCTATATCTTGTTCAAATTTTCAATCGTTAATAAAATATTTTTTATTCATCCAATCAAATTAAAACACATTTCTTTGAACTTGTAGTGAATGACACTTGCACATTGTTTTCAAATATTAACTTCTTAATTAAATAGGGATGACCGGAAAACAAAATGGAATTTTCTGATTGGTTAAGAGTTAGTCATTGTTTTGAATTTTTCTATAAGTGATTCAGTTTTTCACATACTTGATATTAATACTGTTTTTTCAAATATTAATTCGTTAATTAAATAGAGATAACCGGAAAACAAAATGGAATTTTCTGATTGGTTAAGCGTTAGTCATTGTTTTGAATTTTAACTATAAGTGATTCAGTTTTTCACATATTTTAAAAATAGCATCAGTGATAATTTCTAACTTATAGCTCTATATGAACGAAAAATATTTTATTAATTTATCTTTGCTGTGTCAGATAAATTCAATAAATAACATTATATGGGAGCACGTGTGTCACCAAATTTAGACTTTTATAGTTGTCTGATACTACGCGCCTTTTTTTTTTCAATTCACACTCTCCATATATATATATATATATGTAAAATGTTGCAGTCGGACCGAGCAGGACAACAGACACAGGATTTTAATTAAATCAGAGTAACTTTTATTTGAACATTCTTAGTTGAGTGAGAGCGAAGAAGAGAAGTTTACTCCATCAGCAAACAGTCTTTCTGGTAGGGAAAATCTTGCAAAAAATCCTAAAATGTCTCTATTTAGGGAAAAGAGGGAAATCTCAGAACTTACAATTGGTTAATGAACTTGCTCGAGTGATTCCCACGGCTTAAAAGGGAAAAAAGATCTTTATTTAAATGTATGCATACTTTGGCTAAAAATAGATTTAGAAACAGGATGTGGCTTTTAAAAGTGTGAGAAAGTATTTCAAATAGAATAATTAATTAGTAATAAAGTAGGGGTTGTTTTATAGCAAAGAAACTAACATAAAAAGATTAATAAAAGCTTTTTATGTTACATCCCCCCTCGCCGAAAAATTTTGACTAATATCTAAAATTTTTTAAAATTATCCCTTTGCAAAACTTTCCCTATGATGACACAATTAAAATAAAAAAATAATAATAATATTTGCAATATCAACAAGATATAAAGTAACATGAATCATAAAAAAAAAACACACACTACTGTCAAAATGAAGTGTTAGATCTCCATTTTCAATAATTTTTTGTGATTAAGTTTTTTCAGTCTTTCTTGATAATCACAGTAAATAAAGTTATTATTCATACTAATACAATTAAAATAAACTTTTCACTTAAGACAAGAAAATCTATAAAAATTTTCTAAAATGTCTCTATTTAGGGAAAAGAGGGAAATCTCAGAACTTACAATTGGTTAATGAACTTGCTTGAGTGATTCCCACGGCTTAAAAGGGAAAAAAGATCTTTATTTAAATGTATGCATACTTTGGCTAAAAATAGATTTAGAAACAGGATGTGGCTTTTAAAAGTGTGAGAAAGTATTTCAAATAGAATAATTAATTAGTAATAAAGTAGGGGTTGTTTTATAGCAAAGAAACTAACATAAAAAGATTAATAAAAGCTTTTTATGTTACATATATATATATATATATATATATATATATATATATATATATATATCCAATTAACTGTAACCAATTTAATAACTCCAATTAACTGACTTTTTGTTATCGTTTTTCATTTTATTATTTTTAATACATTTTATTTGTTAAACTCTCTTAGAACTCTTAAAAAATCTGTTAAATTTACGGGGAAAAACGGTCAGCTGTTTTTAAAACCATTTATTTCAGAGAAATTACTGTTATTTAAAAACAGGTGCCTGCTATTTTAACAAAAAAATTCTGTTATTTTTCAAATTTTTTTTATGAAACACTGCTTTGCGTTAGGTGCGAGTCGAGAGTAGCATTCACATGGCTTGTCGAAGCTGGAATTCGAACCCGGCACACCTCATTGGGAGGCGAACGCTCTGTCATCTGACCTCTTCACTTTAGTTTCTCATTATGAAGAAAAATCATAAACTGTTTTAAACTTATTGTAATAACATAGAAGTGTAAAAACATTTGAAACTATAGTGGCACACCCGTATAAAAATTGGCAACTTAACTTACCAAAAACTTAGTTACATTTAAGGAAATATAACGATCAGGTAGAGTATCAATTTGAAAATAAAATAAAATTAAAATTTTATTCATATATATTTTCTTTATACCATAAACTAATTAGAATTGCATTTTATACCAGGAAATAATCATAAAATGATTTTTTAAAAAAAGGTAGAATTATCTTACGGTAAGCAAAACAGCCTGCAAAAAATAAAATTTGAACTGACAGCATTAAATCCGCAAGTGTTTAGGTTGAAAAACAGAGAAAAACAGTTTTGTCAACAAAACAGCTTTAAGCCGTCAAATGTACAGAGAAAATCGGTAAAAAGAACGGGAATTTTTCGCAGTGTATGGCTTTAACAGCTTTAAACGGTTTTGTTTTCTGCAAAAAATACGTTTTTCCTTTGTAACATTTACAGTTATTTTTTACAGTTTACGGAAAAGAAAACATTAATTTGAAATAAATGCTCGCATAGTTTACAACATTTATTCTAATAAAATTCTATAAACTGATGCAAATACAGCTTCTTTTGAGGAATAACTTTTGAATTTAATGCGAATTCATTATCTAGTTCGAATTTTTATTGAGATGTTTTTCTTGCACAGGATCTTCCAGCAAATCTCCGAGTGTCTCAACCACTAGCTCTACCTCATCTTATCTTCCACAGGTGAGCATGGAGGGGGACATGGGGGATGCCCCACCACACCACCGACTCGTCCACTCACCTCTCCTGCCAACGTCCGCAGCCTTATCTCAACAGCTGCCCCATTTTCCGCCCTTGGACTCCCCAAACGAAACGGGGGAAATCATTCTAGAAAATGGAATGGTTCTTGAAACAAACCCCTCTGTTATCAGTTTGGCCCCCAACAAACAGCAACTGTGATAATTCCAATCAGGGAGTTAAAAGGTCAATATTTTTTTCTCTTCCTTTTCGTGGTTTTCTCCTCTTCTTTCCTCAGTCACGTCGGCCTTATCTTTTTCACGTCAAGTTTACTACGGAAGCAAAAGTTTGAGATGTTTGGCGTTGAAAGAGGGATGTCATTATTTGATGTTTGAATTAGGTTGTGATTTTTGTACATCGTTCTTATTACATTATTGGCTGTGACAATAAATGAATTGTGTCAAAGGGATGACCAAATGAATTATAGTACAACAAAATCTATTTTATAATGAATTTAAAGTTATCTATACAAAAGCTGTTATATCATATTGATTTGGAGAAAAGAATAAGTGGTTAATCGATATTGCATTAAGAGTAATAACATCATGCTTAAAGCAATGAGTAATACCGAAGGAGCATGCTGAAATACGATTTATTTTATACTTTTATAAGTACAAATGTTTTTTAATAATACACACTTTTTATAAGCACGTTTTTAGAAATGTTTACTTGATTAGTATAAATATCATGATAAAACATACAAGTGAGAAATTTAAATTATCTTTCTTTCTTTGTACAATTTTGACAATTAAATCAATTTATTAAAACAAATGCTACATTCTACAGTTTAAAATAATTACATGCTTCCGTTAGGTAATTTTCTTACTTATTATTTTCTTACTTACTTTCTACTTATTAATCTTGCTTATTAAGTATTTATCAAATTTTATTAAACTCTTAAAGCATTTATCGAATAAAATAGCCCCATTTTTTTTAATTAATTCACTTAAATGTTAATTTTTCTCCTAAAAATTTGAAGAAAAAAAATTAACATCAAGTTATGTAGTGTATCTTACTTGCGTTATGATTTTTAGAGTTTAAAAAAATGAGTTTACAATAAAATTTTATTTTTCTACATAATGACTAATAAAAAACTTTTTAAATATGTGTCACAAATTCTAAATATTTCTAAAAATACTAATACTCTGATTTTTTTCAAATCAAAAGTTAAACGATTCCTTTTGTGTTTTATAAGAAATCAAACTAAGATTTTTTGAAGTCATAAAATTACAAATAAATTTATCGCCATAGAGATTGATTTTATTTTGTTTGTAAATAAGGCCCATTAGTGTCAAACATATTTTAGTGAAATGGTTTGCCTTTTATTATCATGTATGTACATAAATGTGAAGTACAAAAATTTCTCTTTACTGAAAAATATATTTCCTCGTATTAGTTTTGTATGTTTCTAGTCTTAATATAAAAAAAGTCATTTTTCGTGTTTAAACTAAACTTACTAGTATTACATTAAAACTATACCAAAGAACTTCTAGTCCCTGTATTAGAAAGATTAAGCACTCTCACTTAGCATTCGGCCTACTCTCGTTACTGTGTGGGCTCTGTGCAAGCTCTGTCGAGAACCAAGGTTGTTTTCTGGGAACTGCGCAGCGCAGAACTTGTTAGACGAGAGCGTGAGGGATGCTACATGACAGTGAGAAATCTCTTTACTGTCAGGACCTGTGATAATGAAACGTTCACAAGACGAGGCTTTGTCACCATGTCCACAAGCAGCTGTAAGACTGTCAAAAAATTAAGAGTTTATAACAAACATGTTATTGTTGAGAAATGAATAAATTTATGACGGCTCTTAAAAATCAACAATGGAACCAACGAAAGCTGACGTCGAGACTGAAAGTTTCTTATTTAGATTTTTATTATTGCCAAAGAATATTTTTTGCCTTTTGATATTTTTTCGTTGCTAATTAAGTTATTTTGTGAATGAATAAATTAAATACATAATAAGCTTGCAAATTAATAATAATAAATAATGTTCACAGTTTTTATAATAGTATGTTTACAATGTTTTTAATTGATGAAATAAAAGTTTTACAGTGATTTCAATGATTAAACTGTGTGCTTACAGTAGTGTTAATTGATCAAAAAGCATGCCTCCAGTCTTTTAAGTAGACGAAAAAGTATGGTCACAGTCCTTTGTTTAATCAAAAAAGTATGCTTAAAGTTCTTTTTATTGAAGAAATAGTGTGCTTAAAGCTTTTATGCTCTCTAAAAAGATCTTTTGTAACTAAAGAACATCCCTGGTATATTTTTTATGTAAATTTTTGGGATCAATGACTTGTGAGCATTTGGTCTCTATTTTTGTAAATAAGAAATTATTGATATTAATTCTTATTCTTGAATTTTTAAATAAAATAAATATTGTATGAATAGTGGGTTTGTTTATTAATCATTATATAAATACATGTTAAATATCCATCTGGATACTTGCAATTAATTTAAGCCATGTGGTTCGGTTCGCAATGAGTGGCAATTCTCCATGATTTTACAGCTAAACTTGCATCCATTACATACATACAAAAATCAAATCAATATTTTGTATGTAAGTTTTTTCTAACGTAAGATGATAATACGCAAAAATGTTTTGAATGGTTACGAAGATTTGTTTCATCAAATTTTGCGATTTTGTTTTGAAATTTAGAGTTAAAACGCATACAGTCAAAAGTTTCAAATTTATTTGATAAATACTAAAGAGTCAAAATTCTAAGTGCACAGAACTTTTTTGGCATTTCCTTTTAAAAATTATATTCTCAAAAATATTTAATGCATCTCATTGGAAATTTGATGCATTATTCAGAATAATACGCACTTTTCATATTATACATAAAAACTATTAAATATTCTAATAAATTTTCTATTTTAAAAAGAATCTTTAAATTTTAAAATTTTTTATGTGTCTATCATCTTATCAATTATAGATTAAAAACAATGTTAAGAAGGAAATTTATTAATCAATTTAATAACGGAAGAAAGTATAAGTACACTTAGAAAAAAAAGTATAGTAAAAACTATGATAATATGCTAAATTTTCCGTGTTTCTGGCTCTATGGGGACACCAAAAAACTCGTTAATTTTTACCTAATCACTTTTGTAATGATTTTGGTAACATGAACAATTAAATATTGTTTAATAATGTGTTATAAAATCCCGAAAACATGGTTAAATTTGTTAATGTTATATGGGGTTGCATAAAAAATATTTACTTCGTTAAATTTACTTTTCAGTTTTTTTTTTAATCAAATGTGTGGTATTACGAATCATAATTTTGAAAAGCAAAATTTCCGGCAAACCATGACCATGAGAACGGAAAAATAAAAAATGAATGATTTAAATAAAGTATATTTTAGTTTTCATTACCAGAATTATGTTTTTTTTTCTTCCAGAAATGACATTATTGTTCAGTACCAGAGTTTATTCTCTGTGAAGAAAAATGAAAAATCTCTTTTATCATTTATCATTTTAAAATAAATATCTTTTATCATTTTAAAATACCAGACGACTGTTTTTCGTTACTAATTTCTTTAATAAGCTTCTTTTTCAATACTGCGTCTAATTCAGTTTTAGGGTGGTTGTTCCAATTGTCCATCACGAGGTCCAATTTCTTTCTTTTATCGTCAAACCTTTGTCATCACTCCTCAAAATTTAGATTTATTTGAATACAAATAAAAAGGAGGTAAATACTTTGAATTAATAAAATAATCAAATTTTTGCACTATCAGAAATAAAACGCTCACTTTTGACTATTCAGAAATCCTTGAGCTTTGTTTCGTTAATATTGAGAATCATTTCATCACAAAATCACGTGATTTGTGACAAAGAACGAATTCTCACATCTATGACGAAAATGCTTCCTCTACTCGGAACCTCATCGCCTTGCATTGTGAGTAATTGTTAACTAGAGTGACGAAATGTTTACTTTCTTTAGAAGAAATTCGTTTCTTCGAAGAAGTGACCATAAACAAGTAACAAAGTGACAGTTAAACATAACAAAGTGACGAAAAAACAAAGGCAAGGTTCACTCAAACCATATACCAAAAAACGGCTTCCTTAAAATCGAAGCAAGTTTCGTGAAATTTGAGCATCCAATTTTTACAGTGTAGAGGTTGTCCATATCAACGTCTATAATATAATCAACCACTTCGTAATCTTTCTTGTTCTTGGCGATAAACAGATCTTAACACCAAAAGTTAAAAATCTTATTGATTTAAAAAATTTCTATTTTTTTCTTTCAAAAAAGTATTCCCATGTATATATATATATATATATATATATATATATATATATATATATATATATATATATATATATACAGTACCCTTCCAAATTATTAGGGACACTTAAAATTTCGAAAAAAATTGTCATTTTTCAAAATGTCATAACTTTTTTCAAAAATGAATCAATTTTCATAAAAATTTCTGGATATCATGTTCAGGTCTTCTACTTTCACCTAAAAGTTACTAATTAAATTTATCTAAATTTTTTGCAAACATTTACACTTTACAAAGCACTTTTTTTTAAAAAAAAAAATTCAAGTCTGATAAGTTGCTACTTCGTAACAAAATTTTTCGCATAAAAATTATTACTTACACATTAAAGTACAAGTCATAAAATTTAAAACGCGCTAACGTAAATGACTTTACGATTTGTTTTGACCGAGATATGAGATTTTCATAATTTTTTGCCATTTATAGTGAAAAGTGAGTTGCGGCAGTATTTTTGGGGAAAGAAACCTGGAATAGCCCAGATATTATTGCAAAAGCAAGAGCTTGTATTAAAAGTATGCCGCGAAGAATAAACGCAGTTATACAAGCAAAAGGACATGTTACAAAATATTAAGGTTTTTTTATTATATTTGATTTTGTAAAAATGCTTTTGAATTTTATAATAAAGTTGAATTTCTTGAGTCGTTTTTTAAAATTTTATTGCAAATTTATAAATAATGTTCTTGTTTGTAATAATGTTTTAAATAAAAAAAACTTAATTAATCCGAATAGGAAAGTTTCAAAAAAAAAATAATACTAAATAATAAATAATTTTCGAATTCACATTAATTTCGTTTTCACTATAAATGACAAAAAAATTTCAAAATCTCATATCTCAGTCACAAAAAATCGTAATGTCATTTACTTTAGCTCGTTTTAAAGTTAATGACTTGTACTTTAATGTGTAAATAATAATTTTTATGCAAAAAATTTTGTTACGAAGTAGCAACTTGTCAGACTTGACATTTATTTCATAAAAAACATTGCTTTGTTCAAAAGTGCAAACTTTTGCAAAAAATTGAGATAAATTAAATTGATAATTTTTATGTGAAAGTAGAAGATCTGAACATGATATCCTGAAATTTTTATGAAAATTGATTCATTTTTGAAAAAGTTATGACACTTTGAAAAATGACAATTTTTTAGAAATTTTAAGTGTCCCTAATAATTTGGAAGGGTACTGTATATATATATATATATATATATATATATATATATATATATATATATATATATATATATATATATATATATATATATATATATATATATATATATATATATATATATATATATATATATATATATATATATATATATATATATATATATATATATATATACACTTTTGTATTGATATATTTTACTCTGGCTATATTGGCAATATTAGAAAGCACTCCTTTTTGTGGATATAATCGTGTGAGCTGATGAAGAAATTATATCTTCTCTTTATTTTGTTTTCCGGATTTTGAATAAAAAATTTTTTATAATATTTAAATATCTTTAAAAATAATTTTATATTAAAGATTTTTCTTCTTCTCTTGTCATTAATCTTTATTATTTTCAATATTTTCTCAATATTTTAAGTTATTTTAACTTAAACTGATACTGAATAGTAAACCATTACTGCTTCATCTTGCAGATTATTGATTACAACAAGATTACGTTTCAACTTATCTTCATAGCGACACATTGTTAAAATACCCGTATTTAAATTATAAAGTTGCAACGACGTTGGTGATTAGAACATAAAGCAATATCAGTAAGACGTCATAGAACTTAAATACCAGAGCCACTATATACCTGAGAGAGTCATGAGTCAAGTAACTTAATCTAATCAAGATATAATGATAGTTAATCTAATCTAATGATGATAAGCCAGCTACGCTAATCTCGATTCATTCAGTTATACGAAACTATATTTTGATATGAATTAAATTTATATTTATTTACACTCTGGTAATTTTCTCACAAAATTTATACATGAGCAATTTTATTTAATAATTTTCTTATTTTTATGAGAAACTTATTTAAAAACTAGAATTTAAAAACTTCATGATTTAATAGAATTTAAAATCTTCACGATTGTGTAATTGTTTATAAAAATGAAGATACGAGAAATAGTTAAAATATATCTAAATGTTGTACAATTATAAACGATATAATAAATAGATGAATATTGAAGCTCTGTAAATTTGAGAATTTACAGAGCTTCAATAGTTATTCAGGGACCCTTCTGAATAACTATTGATCTAATGCTCGGATCCTTACTTTCCTGGACTCAAAGCCAATGGTTCCAGGAGGTGACCTCAAATATGCTAATTAATTTGCGCAGACGACATTTTAAGTTACGAAATCAGACTCAAAATCACACTCTCTCTGAATAAACAGAGCCATTTTCCCGGCGGATTCAGATTTCTAACCCGCAAAATGTACATCAAATCGTTTATCACATTTTAATGATAGGTATTATTCTTTGACCACAGATTTTTATTTTGTCATGTAAAAGTACATCCTTTAAAATGATGTTAAGAAATGTACACTCTATGATTCACAAATATTTGAACTGTCATTAAATAAAATGATACAAAGTAATAAATATTTACAAAAAGTTATTTTTGGCCTGGAATGAACTTTGTATAAACGAATTGTACCAACTATGAGCAAAAATTTTTCAATACGCTTAAAAAGTTCGCAAGATGTAACGAAGTACGCAAAAAGTAAAACTAACATTATGGGGTCCAAAGTTTGAACTGCTCTCCTGTCCAAACTATTAGGACGATATTTCCCAGATTACTGCTACCCCATATATTTTGGGAGTCAGAAATCCGAATCCGTCAAAAAAAGTTATGTTTATTCAGAAAAAATACGTTTTTGTGTCTGATTTCGTAACTTAAAATATCATCTTCTCTAAATTAGCATGCTTGAGAGAACGTCTTCGAACCATTAATATTGAGTCCTAGAACATGAAGATCCCATCATTAGATCAAAAATTATTCAAACGAGTCCATTTTTTATTTTGTGCTCTGAACGTTTAAATGTAGTGGGAATGATTTCATGTTTGCCAACATTTCACGCTTTTAAAATTTCTTCCACATAAGTCTTATATTAAAATAAACATGATTTTAAGAATTAATATATTTATTAGATGAGGATTTTCGACTTACTTCAGAAATAATTTTGCAGCAAAATGTATTTTAAAAACTATGCTATGTAGTGCCACAAAAGTAATTTTTGACATAAATATTTCAAAACTTTACAAAAATTAGTGAAATAGTTGAATAATTTTTTTAAAGTTCAGCGTACCAACATACTGATTCAATAAATGATACGAAGATTTAAGGTTTTATTTTTTTACTATCAGTTTGATTAGTATATTCAAGAAAACATAAATGAAATTATTTTTTGCCTTTCCGGTTTAACAAATGCGTGACAAATAAGATATTTTACTTATTAACTTAGACACGTTTACTTAACTGGACAAATTTAGTTTCGTTAACGGAACATGTCTCGTTGTATTGTATTAATTTAATTATTATATTTAATTTTTATCATAATGTTGACGCATGTTTTTATGTTAAAATGCAAACAATAGAAAAAATTCAAATATATTAATTATGTGCGTAAGGGAATATGAAAAAAAATATAAATAGTTAAATACAAAATTTAAAATATAAAACCAAATACAACAGAGATATCTAAAATTATTGTACAAATAATACATAAATACCGTAGATACAAGCACAAATATTTAAAATATTTGGTAATTTAAAATGTTTATTGAAACTTGATGACTCGAAGAGAGATGATATGATAAAGTTCTTTTTAAGCAAAGTATGTATAGGGTGTTCCGAAACGGCCACTCTTAATATGCATTTTTAGGATTATTGTAAAAAAGGGAAGCTAAAATTTATACACATTGGGTATCACAAGCTAATAAAATCGAAAACGCTATCAAAATCTGACAAATCCCAATACAGGAAAGTGGATGTAATAAACGTCAACACAGATGTAATTGGAGACTGAATTTTGAAGGCTGTGTCTTAATTGTTTTTCTTTTCTTCTTTATTTTGTGTCTGAAAGTAAATCGACGATTACGCCTTTCCTAATTCCTGGTACAAAATAGCAAACGAATATTTTTTAAAAAAGAGTTATAGTTTGTAAATAATTTCCCGTTCATTCATCGGGCATCGCAACTATAAATCAGGCACCACAAATATAAATTTTTGTTCACACATTCTGCTTAAAACAGTTGGCTTTATAGTTACAAGAGAAAAAAATACAATGCAAAGTTGCTGCATGAAATAAAAATGTTGTATTTTCTATTTCAATATTCCACATTTTGAAGTAATAGGGTGAAATCAGTTCTATTTCTTGACGCAAGATGGCGCACTAAACTGATAATGCTTTGAAATGGATAAACATTTCCTACTCAGTTTACTTAAGTGATCAACTCTTTATTATATTATATTAAAAATAATTTTTTAACGGGAGGGAATTTAAAATGTGACGAAAAGAATTCAGTATTTATAACTGTATAAAAAGTAAAGGTATTATATTTCATACAGTACAAATGAAAATATTGAAATTAATTAACGGAATTTTCAATTTAATACCTAAATTATCGTATGTTCATAACTTATAAACGAAAACGTATATTTATAACTTATATATTATAAACGAAAAGACTGGATTAACGATACATACGAATCAATATTTAAAAAATTATTAAAATAGGGAAATGAGAACCAAGTGTAGATTAAAAGGTACAAAAATTATCAATAGTTTTGATATTTACAACGCTAGTTTATGATTTAGATACACATATAATAAGGTGTAATATTTTCATAAAAGGGAAAGGGAGAATTAACAGTCTTTTGTGTTCAAAATCCAGTTTTCTGGGACACCCTCAGTTTTAATAATTTGTTTGCAACCGTAGCTATTGAGAAGAATAAATATATGTATAATTAGTGATTAAAAAAAGTTACCCATAACAGATGCAAAATATAGAATTTAATATATATTCTCATTACAATTTGGTTAGATAAAAATGGAGAAAGATATGTCGTCAACCTGAAATTCCAAATTACCCTTAAGAAAAAAAAAAACTTTTTTCTGTTTTTTTAATTAAGTTAATTACAAAAATTCAATGTTTTAAGTTAAATATTATATATTTTATTGCACACTTATTAAATCGAAAATTAATTATCTTAGACAGGATTAAATTAGAACAAATAAAAATTAGGAAAATTAGGAAATTAAAAATATTTTGGAGAAAAAATATGCTTGGAATTCATTTTTTCTTGTATATCGAAAAGTTTTTAGATTTGTTGAAAATTTATTTGATTCTGCTTTCCCCAATTTCATTAAAGATAGAAACAAATTTAAGTTAAAATGAATTTGAAAAAAAAAAAATTTTTTTTAGCTTGCTTTTTCCTTATAGAATTTATAAGATGAGAATGGAATGTTCATAAGACAATTTTATTTCATTTCTTAAAACGATAATTTTTTCAAAAAAAAAAAAAAAAAAAAAAAAATTCAATCGTATAATATTTGCCACAGTTTTTACATTCTTTGTACTTGATTTAGAATATAAATGAAGGTTTATATAAATTATTTTCGAAATTTTCTCAATTATTTTAACGACAAGGAAACGTTTTCAAAAGCACCGATTTTTAGCTAACAGTTTACATGTTTACATTTTTAATCTTTTTCGTTAGATAAATTAAGATCTTTGATTTATTTGTTACTTTTTGAAAGAATTAAAAACAAAACTACTGTTTTTTAATAATCAGCTATAATGATAGCTCAAACTGTTAATAATTAATGCTCAAATTATGCTTATTATTCATTCAAATATTAATAATAGGCATCAATTTTTGAAAAAACCACCTGAGTTAAAAGCAATATTATTAATCACGCAAACTCATTGGGAGCCATATGTAATCTTATGTATTAATTTTTTAGTTAAATCATTTACCGTTGCAGGTGATCAAAATCGTAAACTATCACTTCTCGATCGCTGAGCGAGTTAATTGTTTTAAAATGTCAGACGGCTAAAAACTTTAATTCATAAATAACACCTGGATAATTTTTTAAGCACTGATGTGGAAATAATTGTTTTGATTTTCCATAAAATATTAATTCATCTTTAATTTTTAGAAATCGTGAAGTTTGCAACGCTGTTAAATTAATTGTATGCTAGCTTAAATTTCAGAAAATTTTAGATTTTTTTTTCTGATATTGATAAGATGTTAATGATGAACTTTATCAATTATGGATTTTGAGCTTTGTCAGGGTTTTTGTTAATTTACTCTTTTGTGATTAGATTTGTATTGGGGGTAATAAAGAACAAGTTTTTGATTTTTCCATCCTGTCGTGAATTGTGCTAAATTTTTCATTAATTTATTAACATGGCTGAAACTTTATTTTTTGTTCGATCTATTATAAAATTTTATCATAATCTTAATCTCATATTTAAGAAAAGATCACTAAGTAACCAGATTTTTTACATATTTTGATCAGAATAGCATTCTGTAACCGTCATTATACTTAAATTTCGTATAAATTCAGGATTAATTATGATTTGGATCAATTATGCCGGGGTTTAGTCTTGAGCTAATTACCATAAAGTTTCAACAATTTTTTGGCGCTTGCTTATTATTATTAGTTAAAGTTACGAATAGAGTGGATTTATATTATAAGATTTTTTATTCATAGTTGTAACGTGATATTACCAAAATGCTATAAAATGCAGTGAGAAGCCATAAATCGGCAACTTCATGAGAGGGACCCAGGTAGTAGTAAAAAGAGACAGGAGAATAATTTCATAATTTCACTAAATAGTTTCTATTATATTAATTTTCTATTAAATTGCAATATATTATGTAATTGTACAAGTTCATGAGAGAGACCCGGGTAGTTATAAAAAGTGACTGGTGAATAATTTTATCATATCACTAAATAGTTTCTATAATATTAATTTTCTATTAAATTGCAAAATATCATGTAATTGTATAAGTTCATGACAGGTACCCGAGTTGTTATAAAAAGCGACTGGAGAATAATTTCATAATTTCACTAAGTAGTTTTTATAATATTAATTTTCCATATAATTGTAATATAATATTTAAAAGTTAAATTTACAACACACTACTAAAATTATCACAAAGAAGAACCTTTTTTTAGCCTCCTAAAAATATACGAGTTACTAAGAATAAAAATGCAATAAGACTATGACTTACAAAATGCTATGAGCTTATGCTCAGTCAGATATGAAAATACATTAAAGTCCCGATTATCCGTGTTAATGTGGACCACGACCAACTCAGATAACCAAAAAACTCGGTTAAAAGAACAATATAAAAAAACGGAAAGAAGAAGAGTAGGCATAAATGTAATATATTTAACAAATGCAAAATTTATACGAACACACCACATACGATTCATATTATAATTAAAAAGCTTACTTAAAAACATTTAAAGAGCATACTTTACGAGAATGAAAGAGTTTTTACTTAGAAAAGTCCTTAATCAATTTTTGTTTTACATTACTTTGGCGCTTTTCGGCAACAATGTTTCGCCATTTTTATAGGGATAACAGGAAGGCAGGTGTCACGTCTTCTTGTTTTTCGATAAATTCAATAGAACTTTCGATAGATTTTAGTCCATCTGTATGAGAGATTTTTATACATTGATTTTCATCGTCACTATCTTCATCATCTTCGCTGGATTCATTTTCATTATTGACGATATTAACAATCATTTCATTGGATCAAGTTGTTGGATTTCGTTTTCCTGGGTGTTTGGAGGATAGAATTCAGATTTTTTTTCCGGCGGTAATTTTAAAAATAAAAATTAACAGAAAAAAAATATTTGAAATATTTGTTAGTTCGGTAAAAGAGGAAACTCGGATAATCGGGACTCTACTGTACCATTTTCATACAAATATTCAAGTTACTCCATACTTGCCTTTTATTTAAATTAGTTTTTTCATTAAAGTAGATAATTTGCAATAAAAAATCTTTTATTTTCATGAAATATATAATTATCATTGCTTTATATGAAAGCATTCTATTAATATATTAACTGTAACAAAACAACCGATTACTTGGATTAAAAAAAATAATGAACTGTACTTGAAAAAAATTTTAACTTTGTAATTTAGGAATACAGAATGTGTATTTCTAAATTCCCAAGAATTCCCATGCAGCAGAGAAAAGTAATAATTACGTGAAAATAACGTTAAAATGCCACAAGGTTAAGAGCATAAAGCGTTTCGACCAAACGTTTTATTTTCATTTCAAGTGATAGTTTCAAATCCGTTAAAACAACGTTAAAATTTGGGTTATTTTTAAAGTATAAATGACTAATTTTTGCCCTTACTTTGACTATGCTGAATTTCGCAACCAATTTTTGACGTTATTTTAGCCAAACTATTTACGTTTATTTTTGGTTATATAAATTTCGTTTCTTTTAACCATGAATATTTACGTGTTTTTAACCGCTTATTTTTATTATAGGGAATTTCGTAACAGACTCTTACCGTTAATTTTACTTTAACCAAGATGCAAACGTATTTTTTCCATACAATTTACGTTTTATTAAAATGAATATTAGCGTTTTTTTAACACTTATTTTGAACACTTATTTGAATTTCTTAATTTTTCATGTAAATTTAGCTAAGTTAATTTCTGTTTAACGTATTTTTAACCAAATTGTTAGCGTTTTTTTTCTCGTATTACGATTTCCATTGTATTATATGAACAATAACGTATTTTAAAATCGTTTTTTGTAACTAAAGAGGAAAGAAACCGTTCCTTATTTTTATGTTTACGCTGCACAAATTACAAAAAAAATATATAGCATTTACTTCTTATTTAAAAAAAAAAAAAAAAAAAAAAAAAAAAAAAACTCTTTCATTTTTTCTAACTAAAATAACGCAAAATAGCTGATATTCATGCTTTTTTTTAAGAATCCCAGAAAAAGCTTTTTGTTTTTAATCACACACTTTTTGTAAATTTTTACAATTCAATTTTTAACTCAACGAATATGGAATGCAATTCTCTTTACCTCTTCGCAGCAACATACTGGTTTATTTACGAAGCTTCAAGTCTCTAGTACGCCTTTTTCTAAAGTGGATTTTTAATCATTGTTACATTTATATATTAAGTAAAAGCTTCAACATTTAGCTCCATTTAAGTTAGAAAAATATATTTCTAAGAGAAGGGGGGGGGAGTACACTGAATAACAGTTTCTTCAAGTGCATACAGGAATTTTTTAAATTATTTCATGCCGAAAGTTTCTGATATAAAGAATTTATAGAAGAAATAATTAGTCAATACTTACATGATTTTCTAAGCCCCTAGAAAGTAAATATGATATTTTTTTAGTTCAAATTAATAATTAAGAAGTCTACTGCTCTCCTTAAGTCCATGCTGCCAAATTGTTTGCTTGAAATTATCTATACTCTAGAATGCTTTTGGGTTTATTATTTTTAAAAAAATGCATATTGTAGTTTTTAGCTTGAAAAATTTGACTAAAATTTACTTTAACACACACACGAAAATAAACTATTAACCAAATTTACCATTTGATTTATGTTTACATAGAAAAATCACAATTTTTCAAAGTCGTATGTTAGTAAAATTACAATTTTTAACCCAGAAGAGCAGTTAACTTAATAATATTTAAATACAGAAATAAATATTAAATCAAATAAGATTTATTCAGTTTTATTCACTTTACAACTATCATACAATGTATTTTCAATTTATATGCTTTTACAATTTATTCATCGTGAACTCAATTGTATTTGTTACAGCTTATTTGGAGAAATTTTATGGTTCTTCTATAATTTATCCCCCTGCAATAAAAGCAAAATGGACAAATAATTTATGTATATAATTTCGAAACCAAATAAATTGATTGAATATAGAATTCAAGCTGATTTGCGGGTACATTATTGCGGGATTGTATTTGAACTGCTTCGGATGCGAGTGAACCTTTGCAACAAAATCTGCATGAAAGTTAAATAATCTTCAATTATAAATAAATAAATAAAACTTGGTGGAGACATTGTTAAGTTAATATGAACGACACTACATGAACTTGCTTACAGAATAATTATTCAATATTTTATATTTAGTTTAAAAGATATTAAATAATCTGAAAATAAAAATTTCTATCTATATGCAGGAAAAAAATTCTGGTAAAGTTATAACACTGTATGGTAATAATATTTCTGGTTTAAAAAATAGCATAATTCTGATTAAGGAAACCAAAATGTACGGTATTTAAACCTTTCGTTTAGTAACTTTCTGTTCATAATGTAGCGGTATACTGGAAATTTTGGTTTTCAAAATTGTAGTTTTCATTACACCACATTTAGTAAAAAAATACAAAACTGAATATTAAATTTAACCAAATAAAGGGTTTTCGTGCTATTATCTAAGTTTTCTAGATAAAATTACCAAATTTTACCACATTTATCTAATTTATCACATATTATAAAACCATATTTTAACCATAACCATTTGTTAATTTCCCCAAAATTATTATTATCAGCTTCGGTGAAATTACCGAGGTTTTTGGTGTTCCCATAGAGTCAGAAGTACAGTAAATTTTGCCAGATTCTAGTAATTTTCCTCATACTTTTTTCTTAGTGTGCATTCTAAAATCCATCAACTCATTTAAAAGACACTCTTTTTATGAGAATGACTAAACTAATTTTTCTCTTAAAGCTTTTATCTTTCAAAAAGAAATTTAGAGAAACCACAGTAATCGATAACTCTTGTTATCCTATCATGAAGCTTTTGAAATAATTAAGATAAAGTATTTTTTCTTCACTCAAATGTACCGTTTTTGCTCGATTTAATGATTCGCCCCATCTTCAAGAACTGCAAACGAGATTATCTTCACCATATCGAATTATGAGGGTAATTTCATCGTCATCGATCAGTCAACCGCCTTTAATAATACTTAAAGTAAAGAAGGATAAGCTTTTGCTTTTATTGCTTTTCAATATAAGCTATGACATGATTATGTTTGATAAATTGCCAATTATGGTTAACTATTTTATAAGCTTATGACCATGATTTCAATCATTTTATTTACACAAGGGCTAATTTCCCAGATTACTTTTTCCTTTTTACTATCCTCTGGAATACTTTTTTTTTCTTCATTTTTGGGTCTTTTGTATTAAAGCGTAAAAGCTTGATTAATGAAAAACATGCCAAGGAAAATGTCGGGGTTCAGCAATCATCTATTGGCGACTAAACCAAGCTTCCTGTCTTCCAAGGTTGTGATACTAGATGACATGATCCCTCGAGAAAATTCGAAAAGGGTCATTTCATCATTATAATTCAACCGAATAATTGCAAAGGAGGGGCCATCCCCCGTCTCATTTTAATACACAAACTCAAAAATAATTATTTCTTCTAATCAAAAAAATGATCATACCATTTTGAAAATGTTACATATTTATTATGTTAATACTTTTATTAACATAAATAAACAAGTTTGTTATTATTTTTTTTTATAATTGAACATTCTTCATTATTTCAATTTATAAATGATAGATGATTATTACATTATATTACATTGTATTGTGTGTATATATATATATAGTTGTTTCTTTAATTTTTAAGATTTATTCTAAAATACTTAGTTAAAGTGACAGAAATTACTTCATCACATTATGTATTTTTCTTTAACGGTTCAACTACGGAATTGTTTTTTAGAATTAAACTTTTCAAAATTATTTACACTTTTTACATTTCTTTCCAATGCTAAATCCATCGCTAAGGAATTTAGCAATGGCACTAGGAAGAATTTTAAAAAATATATATTTAAGCCGTATTACTTTTCGTGATCAGGCTTGTAATTTTAAAAATCGATGGTAGGTTTTTTAATGAAAAAAATATCTCCTATAATATATTAGCTTTAAAGTAAAATAGAATCGGCCATAGAATTTTATTCGCTTCAATTTCACAAGAATTTTTCCAAAAAAGCTAACTATTCGTTTTCTCTTTCAAACAAAGTAGCATTAACATTTCAAATTTTTGAGTCGAATTTCTTGATTTAAGTCCATGGTGTAAATCTTTTTTATAAAAAGTCAGAATAAACTTATCTTTCGAAACTAACTTACAAAATAAAAATTTTTAACTTGAAAAAATGTATTTTCCGGCTAATGATGAGGTTATGGAATGGAAAAATTAAAATGATACGTTTTTTATTCATATACAGTATCTCCTTGAAACAGTTGCTAAAACTAATTATTTATGTCCACTTTTTATTAGTAAAGTTTAAAGTTATATAATGACATAAATAAGTATCTTTTAAAATGTCGCTTTATCAAAATGAGGAAGAAAAACATCTGTTAAATTGATGGAATTTAATCGATGTTATTAATAAAAACCTATTAGTTTTTTTTTATTTTACAATAACACAAACATATAATTTTAATAAAAAAAATTCTAAAACAAGGGTATTTTCGACCGCCAATTCTCAGAGTAATTTACGCAATTCCTTTCTGATTGCTTCTTGTTCTCAGTTTGCGTTGTTAGCTCATTTCACCTTTATCTAATTTAAAACCTGAAATCTCAAGCTATAATTTATTTTGCACTTAATTTGAATCACATAAGTTGACCCCTGACCTTCTTCTTTATCACTCCTCTTTTCCTGGGACTGCCTCAGACTCAAATTAGGACAGATAACCAATAAAACGTGAAAAATTTGGAAATCCTTAGGAATTTTTGATAATTAATATTTGCTTCATGATTTAAATTTCAAATTTTACAATGTATCATAACAAACTTGGTCCACAATATGTAAAAAATGGCTAAAAATATAAGAATTTTTTTCAACCGATTATGCAACTGATTTTAAAAGAGAAAAATTGTTAAAAGAAAAAAAAAACTGCTGTTTTCAACAAGAAAAACGAATTTTATTCGCACTCCAGCAAAGAAACCAGCATTATGCCTAATACACTAAGTCTTATATCTGAGACATCCAAAATGAAGAACTTAAGGAGAAAATTTTAAAAATCTTCCTGAAATAGTTTAAATGTTAAAACACAGAGCCATTTTCTTATAATCCTCTAAACAAAAACAATGAAAGAAACTTATTTTTAACGGAAGCATACTATGTATCGATGTTACCTTCCAAAAAAAAAAAAAACGGGGGAAAAAACCAGAAATTTTTATTTTTCTTTCCGAATTATAGTTGAATTTCACCTAAAAAAGCTTAAAATTAAACTTTAAAATATTAGAAACTTTAAAATATCATAAATTCTAAAACTAATTCAAAATTTAGCAAAAATGACAAGGTCATCTTTGGTTTCCGACATAAAAGTTCGTGACTGCAAAATATAATTCGATTGCTAATAATTATCACGAAAATAAATAACGTGAATATAAAAAAAAATAGTAATAATAATAGAAAAAATAAAAATGCGAGCCTAAAATAATTTTTATTCAAAATGTTTCTTGAACCATATTTTTTCAAAAAATGTTCAAAATTTTTCTTGCAATAGTTTTTGAGTTATAAGAGTAAGAAGCGCGTGCGGCAAAAAGTTTTTTAATACTGTGGCGGCGACTGCAAAGAGGCCGGAATAGCCAAGTAGGTAGGGCATGGGGCCCATGTCCAAGAGGTCGTAAATTCGATCCCCGCCAGCGAAACATACCCCGTGTAGAAAATGGTGACTTATGGAGAAAATGACACGTCAAATCTTTTGGGTCATAAAATACCACAAGTTTCCATTGCAAATCAATACCTCTGAGGTACTGAATTGGAAATTGATAGCTTTCTGGTTCAGGTCAAAATTACGATCTTTGGATAAATGAATGGATGTACAAAAGGGTCCATCCTTTGCAACGGGCTGTGACGGTGTATGTGGATGAAGTCGTATTCTTGGATATAGATGGAGCCACTGAAAAAAAAAACGCACCCTCCGATATGAATTCGCTTGACTTCATCAAGCATGCTTGCTGGTTTTGGCAAATGGCATTAGAAACAACAAAGACAGCGACAAAAATAATTTTTTTTTCTTTGAACTGGACTGATACTTTTTAATGAATATTTTTTATTCTTTCAATAAAATATTGAAATTTCAAATAAATTTATTAAAAAATTATTTTAAATACATGCGTGGTTTAAATAATTATTTCAATATAAATTATTCAATTTTAAATTAAACAAAATTCGGTAAATGTTTGCAGATCGCTATCTTATGTTGCTGAAAATCACAAATAGTAAATATTTCCTGAAAATTAAAGTGCTTTTTCTTAATCAAAATATCCAACATTTTAACATCAATTTAGTATTTCAAATAGAAACGTAACAGATGATTTGCATAAAATGCACTTTCTGGATTAATCGATGTAGTATTAATCGGACATTTAAATGCTTAGCTTAGTTTACATACATTAATTAGCTTAGTTACAATATCGCTATTATCATTGAAATAATAGTAAATACCAGTTAATTTCATAATAGTTTTCAGTCAATAAATTGTAAAATGATTCGCATAACTTCAATCAATGCCTTTAGATGGATTACACCGGGGAACAACTTTTTTTTCTTCTATTGCAAGAGACTTTTTAACAGATATTAGATACACAGTAAAACAATTCTCATCAAATCACGGTATTAAATTCTGGTATTTGGGTGCATCATCCGTAGAATCCATTTCACCATAAAATCCATTTTTACAGCAAAATATTATACAGTAAACTTTACAGTAATATTTATTTTATTACACTAATTTTACGGTAATTATTATTATAAAAATTACTCTATAGCAGATTTTTTTGTTCCGTAACATGTTCCGGTAAAAATGCATTTAATGGAAAAAGTATCGGCTCCCAGAGTGCCGGTACTTTTTTCCATAATTTGATCCAGAAATTTTACCAGTGTAATTTTATATCGCTAATTTCACATATGCTCCAAGCTACAGTTCCCTCCTAGCTGCAGTTTCTTTTAATGACATTTTTAGGCTAATTTTTGTCGAAATATGCAAGTTTAAAATCGCTATATATAACGGGAGCAGTATAAACGTTGCGACAAACTTCTTGGGAGTTAGAATGAAAGTTAACATCATCATTATAAATTCATGTTCGAAAACATCATCACACGACGCTTAAGTCGGTTCCCTATTATGAACTGTTTAACTGTGTGCTTCTGAACAAGTCATAATAAGATAGTTTCCCTAGCTGCGTGCGACGACATTTCTATTACCTCCATGCAATTTTAATCCTGATGATGTATCTTAAATCCCCTAGAAGTTTGTTGGTGCATTTATACTACGATGGTACATTATACTGGAACATACTAGCAGATTCAACAAAAAAAGAGGGGCTAGGATATCCTGGTTGGTAAGACGTTGGGCTCTTGTTTCTGAGAACATGAGTTCGAATCCCGATGACCGAAGAACTTCCGTGTATTAAATGGTGACAGATACACGTTAAATCTTCAGGGTCACAAAAGTCCTCCTAATTCTCATAACAAACCAATATTTCTGGAGGTACTGAATTGGAGATTGATCGTTCTCTGGTTTAGGTTAAAATTACGATCTGTGGATGAAAGAATGAAGTACGATTAGATCAGCCCTGTAAAATGAGCTATGACGTGTGAGTGGATGCAGTATTATTCTTGGCCATAGATAGGGCAAAAAAAGAAAGGAAACGCACTATCTGACTTTAATATTAGCATGATTTCCACGCTGGCTTGCTAGTACTGGCAAGTTGCATAGGTAACAATAACAATAGACGAAATATGTCACTTTAAAAAAATCTACAGCTTTAAGAGAAAAAATAATTTCAGATTTTAAATTTCTTAGGCAAGATCAAATATTTGTATAAATGCAACAAAAGATTTTATCCCCATTGTAATTTAAGAATAAAAACTATTATTAGATTTTAAAAATTTAAAGGGCACTATAATAAAAAAAAAAGTTAAATATATACAGTCGACTCGTGTTATAACGACCCTGTGATAGAACGACCAACATGATATAACGACCCTGTGAAGGAGTCCCAATTCACATCCATAAAAGATAACGTTATTTTACTCTTGCTATAACGACCGTAAAAAAGGTCAACTCCTAATATAACGACCCTCTGTGAATTTGAGCACCGCTCTTTTCTAACTTCTTATTGGAAAGTGGGGTTGAATGGTTGACCTTGAACAAGCACACATATGTTAAGTCTTCTTAATATGTAACTTCAATAAATTAATGCACATCAAAAAATTAATGTCTTCGTCTAATGAAGTCTCGTTTATGTTCCTCGGTTTACTCTTCTTTATAATACTGCAGATTATGTACATAAAAAAAAATTCTTTATATATACCGCAAATTATGTACATCAAAAAATTAATTCATTAGAAACTAGATTTTTTTTAGTCATACTATGTTTTTTAATCTGTACTTTAAAATAAAATTCTTAATTGTTAACAGTTGCAATTCAATTGTTAAAATGTCATTATGTTTTATTAATGTATGCATCCTATCCTTTTTTTAGTTTATAACATGTATACCACAAATAGTATATGCATGCATTATGACGTTTAAAACCATTATGTGACCGATTTTCAAAGGAAATTTGCTCATTTTGATATAGCGACCATTTGATATAACGACCAGATTGGGGCAGTCCCGATGGGGTCGTTATAACGCGAGTCAACTGTATATACATATATTTCAGATTGTAAAGGAGTTAAACTTTGAACTATATAATAAGATTCGTTAAAACATTGTTCATAGGTAAATCTAAAAATAACTAAATTTCAAACTGAATTATTAAATAAAATTTAAAATGTCTGTATTTAAAATATCTGCCTGCATATGGGGCGTTGCATCATATGCAGAATATGAATAACATACAACATGCATGTAACCATAAGAACAGAATATAGGACACACATAAAGACCTTCACGAAACACCTTTGAAGAATAATTTCTGAGATCTTAGAATATTTATTAATTTATTTTTTATTTATGCGAAAAAATTTTAGTTTTCGTTTGAAAATTAACGAAATGTATCAGAATAAAACTGTGTAATTTATTCTATTTAAATTTTAAATATGAAATATACAGATTTTTCAAAAAATTATTCAGAAGCACACCTTTCTCCTATAACTTGAATAAAATGCATTTCCCTTGAAACTTGATTTTATGTAATTAGCAATATATAATATATTCGAATATTTAAATGCGTAGCTTCACAGGTCGCCATAACGCGAGAGAAACTTTTCGTCGCAAATTCTCTTTCATATTCACTAGTAATTCAAAATTTAGAAATAGAAAATTCATGCAAATGTAGAGTAAGCAATAAAGTTTCAATAGCCGAAAAAAAAAATCGAAATATGAAGATGCAAAGAAAATATTGGAAGAGAACTTCCCCTATTTCGTAATCTTAAGTTATTTTCTCATAATTTATTTTCATTTTAATATTTTTAAAATTACTTTTCAGTATTTGAAACTTCACGGCATACTCTATGTTTGTCTGAAGTCACTTTTCACGTGCTGTAAATTTTAAAATAATTATAGAGATAAAAGAAAATTGTGAAGAAAAACTTCTCCCGCGGTATGGAGTCCATTTAATCTTCATATACAATGTATAGTATGAACAATGGCTAAAACTAGTTATTTATGATAACTTTCTATTAATCTATCTTAAAATGATATGCATAGCGTGAATCGATATACTCTAATTCGATGCTTTATCAAATTGAAGAACAAAGACATTTATTAGATTGATAGAATTTAATCGATATTATCAACAAATACCAACCGGTATTCTTTTATTTGACTATAATATCTGATTAAAAGTTCCTTAACGAGAATCTTCCGATGTTTTGCAATCTATTAAATTTCTTTTGTGAATTCTGAGAAAAATATATTGCCTATAACTATATTTGTCATCATTACCGACTCGTTCCTACGGATCAATGGTTTTTTAGATAATAATTTCAGCTTAATATAAAAGCGACTGCAAAAAGGAAATTGTTAATATGATACTATACACTTAACGATACGTATTCTGAATAAACGTTATTATATATACCAGTTTTTAGGAACTTTAGGAGCTCGTTAATCTGGTGACAAAATGACATCATTTATCGCTTTTATTTTTTGGAGCAAGGTATCATTTCTTTTGAAACCAATTTTACATTGTTAAAAATATTTTTTAAGTTTTTATTAAAATTCCCAATTCAATTTTTATAATAAAACTAAAAAAAATTCAGATACAAATTTTTATTTTATATTTTTAGAATGCTTCATTTATTTTTTCTTCGTAATAAAACAATTGATAAAATGAAATTGGTTGACTAAAACGATGTAGTTGTTATAAAACTACTTCTTAGAATCATTTTTTAACGAATAAAAACTTCAAATTGCTTCTTTTTATTCCCCTAAAAGATATTTTAGTCAATTTATTTCAAACGTTTTAATGGGAAATCAATGCACTTCACTTAAAATATATGTTTACAAACGTAGCTTATATTGTGTTTCGAAGAACAAATTTTTTTATTTAAAATATTTAGGACGAGAACTAATAGGGCACTTATATTGAAAACAAACTAGTTCTGGGAACAAAATAATAAGCATTTATTTTACTCTGGTATCACGAACTTTGAAACAGTGTTAAAAATTTTGAATTGTGTTGAACCATAATACCGTCGAATTTGTTTAAACCTTACTTTAGTGCTAAATTTAACCATATTATAGTACTTTTAAATTTGATTACCTCATGCGATAATTCAACTCAGTTTAATTTAAATTTATAATCTTATTAAGTTTGCAGCATATTTTTTTCCGTATTTTAGTTTCAAGATACCGTTACTAAGGTTCATCGCTTAACTGATTATATGAGAGTGTAAACGATTTCAGATTTTGAAAAATTTTTATATTCTATGCAATGAATGGAAAAGGACTGAAAAACTAAACATGGATGAAGAAATATAAGTTAAGTTATAGTAATAAATCTTAAAGATTTAAAAAATCAGAGATTTTTTTTTTGCATAATGCACGGAAAAACATTTTTGCTTCCCGCGATGTATGCATAGCATAATGTAAGTAATTTAAAGCACATAACAAAATCTATGTCTGCTCCAAGACTTCCTTCACACATCTTCTTGCCAAGGTGTCATATCTTTGCTTAACATTCGGAAAATTTTTTATATTAATTTGTATTTACACAAAAAGAAAAAAAAAACGGTAAATTTCCATATTGTATTTCAAAAGTATTTCGAGTAAAAAAATTTGAAACATAAAAAAAAAACATAACTCTGCAGAATAAAAAACAAAATATACGGTATTTGAGCCATTAATTTGATTTTTTTTTATTCGTACGGTAATGACTTATCGGAAATTCCTTTTTTCCTAAAAATTATAGTTGCTATTGACTCACTTTTAATTAAAAATACTGGAAAGTAAATTTAATCGAATAAATGGCTTATATGCAATCCTCTAAAGCCGTGCTCCCCAACTTTTTTTATCTCCGCGTACCGGACAACTTCCATAATTTTACAGCGGCCCAATGAGAAGGGGCGAGGGAGGGACATTTATTGCTTATATTTTAGATTGTTTTGATTTAATAATCTTAATTTAATTGTATTTCAAATTTATTAACATAACATTAACATGCGCTCAAAATAAGATACAATTACATGCGTGATATTGGTGTGACTTCAGGTGACGTCATTCAGCTCCCAGTTAACCTGTCGACTATGGAAAGTCGTACAAACCCGAATTCACCACAGTAAATAAGATGGAAATAATTTAACGTACCATCACTGTAAAAAATGGATACTCAAATACCATGAAACTTTCTTCGTTCTTGACGAAACCATTTCCTGGTATAAATTACGAGCAAAAATTTCGTAAAAGTGATGAAATAACTATCATCACTTCTTCGAGGAGAGACGAATCTCAGTAAAATTAAAGAAATATTTCGTCATTCTATTTTTTTTCTTCAAAAAAGGAAAAAGAAAAAACTGGTAGTGCCTAACGTTTTAAACTTTTCTAACAAACATTTTATTGCGGGCATTATTAAGGTGGATCAAAGCAGTCCTAACAAGACAAGAGGGACAGTTAGAACAGAGAGAGAAATTGAACACAATTCAGAAGCAGGAATCGAACCCGGGACCTCCCTGTTAAGAAGCCAACTCCTTGACCACCAGACAGTAACGATCGGCACTTTTCGTCGCTTTATTTTCGATCATATAATTTTCATCATAGTTTCGTCATTACAGTTAACAATCTCCCATAATGCATTACAATGAAGTTTCGAATAAAGGAAATAATTTCTTCATATGTTTGAGTGTTCATATTTTATCGCAAATCACGCAATTTCTTGTTGAAATGATTTAAAATTAACGAAATACAGTTCAAGGATTGCTGAATCGTCAAAAGTGAGAGTTTTATTTCTGAGAGTGTTGGGCAGCCCGGTACTAGTCCGCGCCCGTTTTTTGGAGATCACTACTTCAGAGCATAGCATAAAAAACCATTTATTTGGTTAAATTTGCTTTTCAGTATTGTATTTTTTATTAAATGTGCGGTTATCATAACTATAATTTTGAAAACCGAAGTTTCCGGTTAACATTTATCATATAAACGAAAAAAAAATAACTATAAATAGTTTAAATACCACACATTAGGCCGAGATAGCCTGGTTGGTAGGGCACTGGGCCCATGTTCAAGAGTTCGTGGGATCGATCCCCGCCGGCTGAAGACTCCCCGTGTAGTAAATAGTGACTTATGCACGTTAAATCTGTCGAGTCGCAAAGTTCGCCATGTTCCCATAACAAATTAATACCTCTGGGGGTACTGATCCAGGAGTTTCCTTGTCTTTTGGATTGGTTCAAAATTACAAGACTACGGAGTGGAGCATTAGTAGTCGTAAACCCAAAATTAGGTCGGCTGTTCAACGACGGATGTAAAAAAAAAAAAAAATACCACACATTGAATCGTGTTGGCATAAGAAATGGAGCTCTCGCCTCCTAATGAGGTGAAGCGGGTTCGAATACCAGCGATGGCTGGTTGATTTAAATTTTGCATACTGCTCGCATTGAACACAGTGCTGATGTAAAATATCCTTATTGGTTCGTAGAATGGGTTAGAGTCTCCTTGCCGTCAAGCTAACCGTGGGAGGTTTTCGTGATTTACCTATCACTCCACGTAAACGAAAATGAGGATTAGTTCCGTCAAAAAGTCCTCCACGAAGGGAAATTTCTCCCAATTGGAAGTTTCCTTGTTTTCTGGATTGGATTCAAAATAACAAGGCTATTGAACATGGGTAGTCCCAAAATTGCGTCAGCTGTACAACGACGGTTATAAAATAAAATATAAAATTAAATACCACACTTTTAGGTTTCTATAAACAGAATTATGCTTTTTTTTACACCATACATTACGGTGCAGTAACCAGAAAGTTCTCTCCATATATACAATCTATTGTGTTAAGTTTAAACAATATTTTTTTCAAGCTATGAGAACTGACGTATAAGTGCAACAGAAAGCTATTACGCTGACGCTTTAAAGTTTTCCATAAATGTCAAATCATACCGAGAAAGCAATAAATCTTTTCAACCTTTAATCGCACTCATACGCGTTTCGAATATTTATTGCTTTTAATGAACGCATGCTTATTAATACAATGAGAAATAGAAGTAAATAACCGGAAAAAGGTCTCTTCATAATATCTTAAACCTTTAGAGGCTACAACTAAATCATTTCACTGTATTATAACCACAAACTTATTAACTTATGATTTATTCTCATTTCATTAAATGTTTCGGTACAAAACTTGCATTTTTATGAACTTTAATTTTAGTAATAGCTGCGTTAAATTACTTCTTTTAAATCACTGAAATTAAATCAATCATTTTTTATTTTTAGTTCTTTTTCTTATTTTGGAAAATCCTTACTTTCGCTTTTGACTAAGAAAACGCGTTTGGCACGCTGTTAAAAATTTCAGATCATATTATGATAAAAAGTGGAACTCAGTGTGCCGGTACATGCCTTAAAATCCATTTCCACGGGAAAATGTTATGGAACAAAAAATCTGATATACCGTAATTTTTACAATAATAGTTATTGCAAAATCATTGAATCATTCAAATTAAATAAATATTAATGGATTTTTGCAGTAATAATTACCATAAAATCACTGAATCATTCTATTTAAATTAATAATACTGTAAAAATTACGGAATGGATTTTACAGTAAATTGGATTTTATGGATGGTTCACCCAAAGTGCCGATACTTTATACCGTAATGTGATCCGGAATTTTTTACAGTGTACCAAAATACACACTTCGTGCCAATTCGTGTGTCCATCAGGTACTGTGAAATGGGAAGAACGTCTAATAAACTTTTCTTTAACTTGTTACTTCTTTAAAATACACCATGGTTTAAAAAAATTAAAAACTACCCCAATTAAAAAATATTCCTGTCGAGATTTTAGAACAAAGACATTTGTTTGATAAATAAGTTTCCTCCTTACTTAGCAAAGATTACTTTATAAAAGCTAACATTATTCGCTTCGAATTTTTACGGTGAAACGTACAATGACTTTCCAAGAGAATTATCATAGAAGTCTGTAACTATCGCAACTCTAATATCCTATGTCACAAAATTTCAAATGTAATTTTTCAAAAATTCGAAAAAATAGCAGATGAAAAATTACATCAGACTTCTTAGCGTTTAAAAAAATTTGTTGCCTATTAATCAAAGTGAGAGTGTTGTTTTTACTTTAAAAAGTTTAAATAATCTATTTTTTTATAAATTGATTTTTTAATAACATATATTACTTTACACGCAGAATTAAATATTTAGAAGATTAGTTGGTAGAAAAGAAAAATTAGTAATTTTATAAAACGCAGAATAATTATTAATAATTTTTGCTGTTGCAATTTCTAAACCCATGGAAAACCCTAAACTCCCCTCACCTGAAATTTTTCAGGATACACTGAGGAACAGAAGATTCTACTTTTGAACTTGTGCTCTAAACATTCAAAATTGCTAAAATAAAATGAATAAACTGTAAAAAATTCCTGATCAAATTACGGTAAAAAGTATTGGCACGCTAGGTGTCGGTACTTCTTACCGGCACCCTGATATATCGTAATTTTTATAGTAATAATTACCGTTAAATCACTGAATCACTCTAATTAAATATATAATGCTGTAAAAATTACGCCATAACATTTTACGGTAAAAATGGATTTTATGGAAGATACACCCAAAGTGCCAGTACTTCACACGATAATTTGATCTGAAATTCTTTTTCAGTGCAAATAAGGGGAAAATATTTTTTCGGTGCTTTTCCTTTTCGCCAGCACAAGTAAAGTCAGCTATTATTTATTTATTTACTTTTATTTTTTAAGAAACACTGTTTTTTCTGTAAGGATATAAGTAATAATAACAACAAAAAACCCAATTATAGTACAATTTGTCTTTCATGAAAAATTGATGTAAAGAATAATGAAATTTGTATTTTCCTTGGTATAACTAAGTAACATTTTTTTTAAAAAAAAGCATAAAAAAAAGTATTGCTCCGTCTTTTTTTTTTTTTTTTGTAATTTACCTCTATTAAACATACTTTGTCAATGTAAATGCCTAAGTAAAGGTAGATTAATCCTCATACTTTATCGCTTGCTTAAAAATGCCGGGCATTGTATACCATAACGGCATATCATACATATTTACCTGTAATATACAAAATAGAAAATTTAATATTATAATAATAATATAATTAAATAATATGTATTTATTTTTATATTTTTAAAATCATGATCATTTTATGTAAACAAAATGTATTCCATTTACAAAATGAACACCACTTTAAAATATTCAATAATCATCATTAAATGATAATGCCATAAATATACAGCATCTATACCATGTTCACAATAAAAATAAGTTAACATGACAAACTTTTTTTAAAAGAAATATTTTCAAAATTAATCATTCTTTTATGGAGAAAAATGCTTATAAATTTTATTTTTTTACGACGAATATCAGAAAGATGAATGAAGAAGTATATAACATTAACGAACAGAAACTAAAACGAATAAAATATTTTCACATTTATTTTCAAGAGAAAAATTCACTCTCATGCACTCTAATGAGTTTTAATAAAATATGTGATTCAGCAGTATATAACAAGCTTTAAAAAAGCGTATTTTATAATTTTGAGAGTTACGGTCCAAAAACAACCAATAGAATACGTTTATTTATTTTCAGTCTTAAATGAAAACGGAACATATTATGTTTTTAGTGAACAAACAAAACAAAAAATTCTGAAATTATCTTAAAAATAATAAATAATAAATAAATGATATTTTAGATTGCAATATATATGACCTTATTTATCTAGTTTCTTGAAAGAAAGAAATTTTCCGGAATGTCGAAATTCGTCAACAAAGTTTTTTTTTCGTAAAGGGATATTTTATTTCTTTAAAATTAATTAATGTTTAATTTTTCATCTGAATTTTTAGTTGAATTTCAATTTTAAAAGAAATAAAAAAAAGCAAATGGAAATAAAGCTTTATAATGAAAGAAAAACGTTAAAAAAATAGTCTTTTAAATAGACTAAAAATAAAAATAAATAGTGCGTGGAGTCCCTCCGCGCGGAAGAAGTGAAACTTCATAATGTGGAAATGAAAATAGGAAGGGGTAGAAATTGATTTTTAGTGAAATCATATTGTTTCTATAAGACAAACTTTATTAACATTGCTTACAATAACAATTGATCGCATCTTTTAATTATCATTTTCGAGTGGAGAAATATCCAAATCTGTAACATTTACAATGGGATTATGATAACTAAAGTAAGATACGAAATGTTTGAGTTCTATTTTTTCAATATTTCTTGCAAAAACTGCATCAATGGTAGTTCCCCCTTTGGTTGTTGGATCAGTCCTACCATTTATCATTTCCAATCCAAATTTGTCTTTAAGGAAGGTTAATAATGTTTCAGCTTCAAGTAACGAGAAATTCACATTAAAATCTCCTGCAAGGATCACAGGCCACTCGTTGCCATGGTAGCGTTAAACATTTAACGCTACCTTGTTAGAAGTCGCATTAGAAGTTTCACTTCAAAAATTAAAAAAAATCGACTTAGCAGAAAACAAACAAATTAAAAAGTTGTGATAGCCTTATTACCTACCCATTGGTCAAATGATTTTTCTTTCTTGATTGACTCCGTTGAACGCTACAGCATTTCAAATCATGGGTTGCAAAAACTGTCTCAATTGATGTTTGTCGCCGAATTGGTTTTCAAATCCTGCTTATATACGTGTCTCAAGATGTCACAAAATACTTTTCCTTCTTCAAACATTCATATTTATATTGAAATCTCCGTCAAGCCAGTAATTATAAGTTAATAATAAAAAGAATATAAAACTACTTTAAATTATGAAAATACATTAAAAATGTCTGCTAGTGAAAATAAAAATAAAAACATCAGCGGTCACCATACCAACGCATGCGCACTGTTTACTATTACTCTTGAACGCAGTTGAAGAGTAATATTAATGTTTCATAATTCATGTTTATTTCATGTTGTTTTTCTTCCTTATTGTTTGTATACTTTTTCCTTCATTCAAAAATTAAATTCTACGTATATTTAATACTCTGTTAGAAATGTCTCGATACAAATGGTGAAATAATAATTAATTTAATTGTTATTTTACCATATTCAACCAAAACAGTCAAATAACCAGAAAAAAATGATACTCAAACAGTTAAGTGCCAGAAAAAAAGTTTTATTGACTGTTTTCACCTAATACGATATAACTACCAGAATTTTAATCGAGCCAACTAGACCACCATGCAGTTGGGTATATACTGCAGCTGAGAGAGCTAATCAGCTAATTCACAAAATTTCTTCCATTCCATCTATATTTGAAGTCTTTTCAATCTCCATCACCCTTCAATTGGTGACCCAGGATTATTAGTAAAGAAACTATCATTCCCACATAAATGGCGTAGGTTTCACAGAGTTCCAATGTCTGTTTAAGTTTTATTTTTCATGGTTTTGAAACTGTGCTAGCTGTAAATGGTTAAAAAACCACATACTTTTGTAATCACGGTTTTCAACTGTGCCAGTTGTGCCTAATCTTAAATGCATGCTTAACCGGATGAACAGACGGTTATTTTACAGTAATTTCAAAATGAAAATTCTAACAGTATAGCTAGTTTTCATTAAGACAAAGACTTTTAAAAGTAATTCAGGACAATACCTGAAAATTTTCAGATATTAACTATGTATTATTATATTTAAAAAATAATGAACATTTATACGCTAGTAATCCAGTTTCTATTAATTTCCTGCAGTCTGCGTACTACAATTTTAAACATATCTTTTTTTCTTCTTTTAAACGAAAATTGAACGTTCATTTTAACTTTGAATGATGCATAAGCTTATTTGCATAGACATTGTTTTAATAATAATAATAAAAAACAATAAGTAAAGCTGTTTTGTCTACGTTAGCCCAATAAGGCCGCTAGTGTGGCTAAGTTTTAAGATTGGTTATTTTAATTTACCGTTTCAGAAGAGAAAAAAATTGTTCGAATCAAAAAAGGACGTGCCCCATCTTTACAGTTAAAGAATAAAAATGCAGGAAGGAAATTTATTATTGAATTTAATAACAAAAGAAAATACAGGATTATTCATAATTCCCTCCGGGCAGGAACTGGACTACCGCATTGATGTATGCCCGTGTGACCAAGGGTTCACACATAGAACACCTGTAGTGTATGTAAGTAAAACTTGAATAGTTTCGAAATAATTCCGTATGTTTCTTTTTTTCATATTCGTCTTCCTTTTTTTTTTCTTTTTTTTTGCTATAACGCTTCGAAACCCTGGAGGGAATTATGAATAACCCTGTATAAGAGGGCAATTTGCACTAAAGAAAAAAGCATTGTCGAAACTTCCAGATGATAAAATTTAACGTATTTCTGGCTCTATGAGAACAAAAAAGAAAGAAAGAAAGAAAAAAAAAAGAAGAAAAACTCAGAAATGCTTACCAAAGAACTTAAGTAAAAACAAAATGTTTTTATAATACGTAAAAAATTTGGTGAAAGTGGCAAAATTCGGTAATTTTTATCACGGCGCCATATAGCATGGCGTAAAAACCATTCATTCGATTAAATTTACTTTTCAGTTTTGTATTCTTTACTAAATGCGTGATAATAAGAACTATTATATTGAAAACCAGAATTTCCCTTAAACAATTAACCATAGGAATGAAAAAATTAAAAAATGAATGGTTTAAATACCGCATAATTTTTTAAAACCAGAATTGTGTTTTTGTTTTCTTTCATAAGAAATGTCATTACTATACAGTTCGGTAATTTTACAAGAAGTTTTTTCACCGTATTCCGACTGCTTTGAAGCGAATTTTTACATAGTGTTCAAACGATGTAAAAATCTGCTTCAAAGACCATATTTAAAATTTATTTTTTGTTTAGAAGGGAAGTTTTTTTATTTGTTTAGAAGGGAAAAAAGGAAAAATTAAAGGCAATTTGCTTTTTTACGGAAACAAATACAATAAATCAATATTAAATGCCAATAGGATAGGCGTTTAGTGGAAAACGTATTCTATAAATATATATTAAGGTATTTAGTAGAGAGTATTAAAAAATATGTAGGTATTTAGAAGAAAATAATAAAAATATTTAAGTGAGAATTTTCAAAATATTTAGGTATTTAGTAGAAAAATATTACTTAAGAGGAACTGGGGTTTAATTAAGTAGATGGACAAGTCAACATTTAATATCAATTGAGAAACAAGCCATATTAATAAAGTAAAACTCTTCATTTTTGGATGGACGCATTTTAAAATGGGTATAAAAAGTAGTCAATTTTTCTAGCAATCAAGATTTTCAATAAATAAAAAACTTGAAATAGATTAAAGCATTAGCATGTATTATATAAAAATATAAATGAATGCCTAAAGTGTTTGAAAAACTTGCAAAAAAAAAATATTTCATTTTCAAAATCAATATAATTTACTAAATAGTGCGCAATACTCCAATAATTGATATGCTAATAATTAATCCACAATATCTCAAAAAACTCTTAATAAATATGTCCACGGTAGCCTTAGAACCATGTGACCACACTAGTTGTAGAGTCATTTATTCATATAAGCGTATTATTTATAACTAAAAACAATGATAACGCTAAGAAACAAATTTTTTGTTGAATTTATACAAATGTGTGATCTTGCCTTATTCGGGTGTTGGTATTTCAAATCTGAAATTAGTTTTGCTCCTGAAGCAGCAGATCTTTTCAAGATGATATTTTTAGTCTATTTTTTGTCGAAATGTACAAGATTAAAAACGTTATATGTAACAGTATATCACATAAATAATGCGACAAACTTTCATGGAAATTAGAGAACATCATCAGAATTAAAGTTACCTACGAATCCATGCCCGGAAATATCGCCCCACGCCGCTTGGGGTGCTTTCCTATTATGAGGCATGAGTTTCATGACATTTCCGGGCATTAGTTCTTACGCAATTTTGATCCTGATGATGTGCTTTAACTCAACCAGAATTTTATCGACCCCTTTTATTTATAACTTTTTTTAACTTGTATATTCCCACAAAAAATAGACTAAAAATACAAATTTTTTAAAACTACTATAGTTTTAACTGAGAAACTAGTTGCAGATTTGAAATCAACTACGCGAAAGTATCCAAGATCCGTTAAAAATTTACATGCAATTGAAGAAAAATAAAAAAAATTGTTACCCACTATAATCAAAGTGAATGAAAATATGTGATAAACACATTCGTGAGATTGTTAGTAATATAATGCCTCCTATTATTTAAAACAACTACAACTGTTTTCATGCATCTGCACATGGAAGTATTATAACAGTTTTGTGAATACCTTAAAATCTTATGAAAAATTTGACTGATAAGTAACAGTAATAACAAATGATCAATATCCACCTGTTCACTTTAAACTCATATCCACTTCAAGTTCAAGTCCATATACAATCCTTTTCCCTGTAAATCACACTATCTTGTGACGCTTTGAATTTCAAATGCAATTTTAGGTGTGAGCACTGCCATGGGCTGCATTATAATGAAAATCTGCTACAGTTTTGACAAGGTTCCACGTTGATTGCATGAACTGAGTTTTGAACTTGTTTTCAAAATATTGTGGTTAAACTTTAAGGGAAACATGGTTAATCTCAATGAAACTCAAAGAGAAACATGGTTAATCTCAATGCCTGGACAGATTTTTCAGTTTAGTTATTTGCGGCACTAATATGTATTTGGAAAAAGCGTAAGTCGAATTCTTGGCCATAGATGGCGCCACTGGAAAACAAGAAGAATCGCACCCCCTTTGCCTAAACAGGCATACGTCAACAACAAAAGTGTAAAATTTTAGACAAAAGTTTTAAAAAGTTAGCATGTTGTAAACACTACGTAAACACTCAGACAATTTGGTTCAATATATGAAACTATAAAAATAAACCTTCGAACAATAACTTCGTACATTGTTGGACTTTTGGAGAATGCTGATCCATAATAAGCATGTTGCAAACACCACGTAAACACTCAGAAAATTCTGTTTAAGGAAACTATAAAAATAACCCTTTGAACAATAACATCATGCATTGTTGGAAATTTTGGAGAATGCCGGTCCATAATAAGCATGTTTCAAACACCACGTAAACACTCAGAAAATTTAGTTTAAGGAAACTATAAAAATAACCCTTTGAACAATAACATCATGCATTTTTGAAAATTCTGGAGAATGCTGATCCGTAATATAGTCCGAGGTTTCATCTCACTTGGAACTAAGTTGAATCATATTATCATGCGAATTAATCCACCTTAAATTTGATTATACTATGATTAAATTTGAAAGCAAACATGATTTGATTTCAGCATTAATTCAGTGGCGTCTAATATGTCAGTAGACTATCTAATAGATGCCTAATAAACTAGAGGAAATTATTTGAGACGGCTTTGTCTGAATATCGACTATAGTGCTTAAAAAGTATAGTTTAACGACATTATTTTTAAATACCCATTATTGCAGATTTCAAGAAGGTTATATGTTAACTACATTGTTAGCCAACGCAATTCCTATTAATTCTATTCATACACTTAAAATTAATTTCAATCATACATTATTTTATCATTGTGTAACTATGCATACGAGGAGAAAAAAAAAATTTATAAAATTACCGCACTGTATAGTATTGATATTTCTGGTGAAACAAACCCATAATTCTAGTTTGAAAAAAAAGCCAAAATATACGGTATTTAGACCATTAATTTGGTAATTTTTTCGCTCATTTGGTATATGGTTATTGCATATATCAAGAAGGTAATATATTAACTGCAATTGTTAGTCAACGCTATTCCTTTTAATTCTATTCATACACTTAAAATCAATTTCAATCATACATTATTTTATCATTGTGTAACTATGCATAGACGGAGAGAAAAAAATTTGATAAAATTACCGCACTGTATAGTAATGATATTTCTCGCAAAACAAACCCATAATTCTAGTTTGAAAAAAAAAAGCCGAAATATAGGGTATTTAAGCCATTCATTTGGTAAATTTTTCGTTCATATGGTAACGGTTAACTGGAAATTCTGATTTTGAAAATTATAGATCTTATTATCACAAATTTAATAAAAAACATAAAACTGAAAAGTAAATTTAACAGAATAAATTGTTTTTATGCCATACTCTAAGACAGGGATGGGCAAACTTTTTTGGTCGAGGGCCAAAAATCGAGAAAAAAAATGTTTGGTGGGACAAATAAAACTTTCAAAATTTAAAAAAAAAAAAAAGCAATATCCAAGTTTTAATTTAAATATTTAGTGAGATGAATGAAATTGCGATTTCGTTTTTAAAAGTTCCTTATATTAAGGTTCGAAGCGAGATGTGCCTATTTTACGGAACAAGGCTAAATGCTTTTCTGTTAGTCCACTTCTGAAATGATTCTTTCTACGGTTCAAAGTTCAAAACTCTTGTTCACATATATAAGATTAAGCAAACATAGAGCTGATTTTCTGGGCATGAAATATTAAATTTTGGAAACTAGCTTTTGGTAATGATTTGTAAAACTTTGGCATATTTAGAAACAACTGCTTCAGATGATTGTTAGATTGTCCGCTCGTTGGATCTTAAAATGCGTAGTCTGCCAAATGTAAAGTACAATTTACCTATATTAGATTCCTCGAGAAAGACAAACGCTAGTTAGAGCTAATCTAAGACTATTCTATGAAGAACTTCTGCTTTCAACATTTTACCAATTGAAGCTGTCTGTGCTAACTATTTCCATCAATTTATGTTTTGTAGAACAAAAATAGAGAAAGTAAAAAGGTCATCAGTACTTTGTTAAAAAAGGAAAAACAGAAATAATTTTAAATAGTTGACAAGAAAATGGATGTATATTGTTTATGTATATTGCCACTGATCGGCAAATTAAAATTATATCCGCGGGCCGGATAAAACCTTCCGGAGGGCCACAGTTGGCCCGCGGGCCGTAATTTGCCCATCCCTGCTCTAAGACATCATAATAAAATTAAAATGTTTTCAACACAATTACTACATTTTATCACATATTATAAAACTGTATTTCATTGTAAATTTTATCAAAATTCCAAAGCTATTCCGAAATTACCGTAGAGTCAGAAACACGGTTAATTTCACCCTATTCTTGTAGTTTTGAAATTACTTTTTTTTTCACAGTATTAATTAGTAGTTGATGCATTAGCTAGCTCGATAATATGGTTCAATTTGAAATTTTATTATGATAATGAGATATTTACCGAATATTATTTTTTACCAAATACCGAAATCATTAACTGTGAATGCTAAGAGATTACAGTGAAAATATATGAAATAACGAGTTACAGTCTTTGGCCAAATTATTAGACGCACTATAAGATTCTATGTAAAATCTTAATTATCAGGTGATACTATACAGTTTTTACACGACTGAAACCGGTTTGCACTTGATTACATTCGAATATTAATTGATTAAATTAGACGATATATAATATAAATTTGACGACTGAATAAATTAGACGATATATTATATAAATATAGAATATTTATTATATTAGTATATTATAATAATTAGGCTAAATTATTAGACGTACTGTAGTTTTTTTTTTAATAATTACGTGTTTTGCAGGAGTTTATATGCGATACTTTTATATTTAAACATACATGCAATAGGTATTTATACAGGAGATTTTTTTATATACTTCCTATTAGTATATTTATTTTTAACGTATTGCATTACAATGTTAATCAATTGATACACAAACGTAAACAATTGCAAGACCTTTTCAACTTTGTAAAAAAATATAGCTGTAGGGGTCAATTGTAACAGGGTACAATTGTAACAGAGCAAAAATTTCGAGTGTCGGGTTCTAGATGTGGTTCTTAGGTGGCGCACAAGGTGTATTTAATAAATCTATCTGTACACTCCTGCTGGCTGCCATTTTTATGTACTTTTGAAAGAGTTACATCACAAAAGATATTTTCATGCTACCTAAGTACTTTTTTTGGTATTAGAATATTATATTGTAACAAAGTAATTTTGTTTAAACAAATAAAAATTATTAACCGAATATGTAAGTGGACACCTTAATTAACATTTCAAAAAAAAAGATTAGTTTTGTTAATTAACTAGCATTGTTTTAAACAAATGAAGCTGAAATGGCGTCTTGGGGACGATTGTAACAATAAGTAAAGGGACGAATGTAACAGCTGAAAATAAATAATCTTATGTTTACAAACCGTTACTTAACTTTTTAAGAACCCCCAATAGTTTTCTATATCATTTATATTATGTTGCGTGTGCATTATTTTATTTGTCACCTTTCACAGCATAAATTAAAATTTTTAACCCCTTAAAGTTAAAAGGTCTCTGCTCATTACTATTCTTACTCCTAAAATATCACTACTATTTTGATCAATAAAAAATATATATCACAACTATGATAATATGTACAATTAACTATGTTTTAGTTGAATTTATGAACTGTTACAATTGACCCCGTAAGTGGGGACAATTGTAACAAGTGCACGACTGTCAAAAATTGTTAATAACTGATATAATAACATTTAAAATAAGGTATTTATTTTTTTTTCTAGTAGAAGATAGTCTACTTTACTCGTCTGTCAATTAATACTAATAATATGTTGGATTTTTTGTTAGTTAAAAATAGTTAAGTAAAAAATGTTACAATTGACCCCACTCTCCCCTATAGTATCACTTGATCATTAAGATTGTTCATAGAATTTTACAGTGCGTCTAATAATTTGGCCAAGAGCTGTAAATGAATTACCAAACCTATGAGTTAAATTTTGAAAACAGCCTGATCCACAGAAAAAGATTAGTTAGATTTTAATTTTTATAAAATTACCATCGCCAATTTTACAGAAGTGCACCTGGTGTCTTTTAACCACTTTCCTATGAACACGGCAGGTTTTTCTTCTTTATTTCACGCGACCACTTTTGTAGAATACCAATTAATCTCCACGGAGGCAAATGTAAGTCTTCATGGATTAAAACCGAGGCAATTGATGCATCACCATTAAAGTTACATTAGAAGATGTGGTCGGGGAAAAAAATCGCCAATTACCTTGTCAAAAGATGTAAGTGATAAATTCTAAGACGATCCTCGGAAAGACAAAACGTGTATTTAAATAAGGCAGGGTAGCTCTGAAAGATCTCCACGATCTAATCACGTCGCCCTTTGTCACGTGATCGATCATCGCAATCGCAGGTAATCAACATTCGAAATGGAATTATATAGATATTCTATGTCCATTTTATAAAAAAAAGAGAAAGGTTTGTAAAGGATATATTATTAAATGGCGTGGATTGAATGTTTTTTATTATTATTCTTGGAGATATTCATTTAGTTATATTGCGTAACTGTCAATAGGTTGTTAAGTTAAATGCTGTTTTTGATCTTTAATTTCTCGCTCACAACTGTGATGACACTTTTCCCGCCTTTTTATCTGTCATCCGTCCTTTGATATCTCTGAAGAGATATAAATGATTAATAAGTGTGATTAAAGTAATGCCGATAATTAAACTAAGTGTATCTTAAAAACAGCGCCTACATAGTAGTAAAGTGAATGAAATAGTCAGATCATTTAGTGCCGATAGAGAGACCACACATTATAGCACTTTCTATTATATTAGTTACCCTGTAAAAAATTTCGGATCAAATTACGGTAAAACTCCCGGCATTCAAGGTAGGAGTACAATTACTGTAAAATTCATTTTTATCTGAATATGATACAGTTGCGTTTGAGTTAAATGCTATTTTGATTTTTAATTTCTCGCTCACAACTGTGATGACACTTTTCCCACATTTCCATCTGTAATTCATTCCTTGATATCTCTGAAGATGTATAAATGATTAAAATTTATTATTAGAGTAATGTCGATAACTAAGCACTATGTCGGCACACTTAAAAACAGTGCCTACATAGCAAAGTAAATAAAATTGTCAGATCATTTTGTATCCTTAGCCACACATTGTTGTACTTTCCATCATTTTAGTTACACTCTAAATAACTCCGGATCAAATTACGGTCAAAAGTACCGGCACTCAAGATTCCGGTACTTTTTACAGCAAAATCCATTATTACCTAAGCATGTTACAGAACAAAAACCTTAAATACCGTAATTTTTACAGTGATAATTACCGCAAAATCACCGAATCATTATTATTAAATAAAAATTATGGTATAATATTTTACGGTAAAAATAGATTAATTTTATGGAGGATGCAACTTAAGTGCTAATACTTTTAATACCTTATAGCGTAATTTGATCCGGAATTCTGTGTATAAAATACACAACTTCTATAGTAACTAAAAAATGTGGTTTAAAAATTTATGAGGAAATGATTATATAAAAATCAATAATTTATTGAAGATGAGTCTGACGCCTGAAAAATATCGAAAATCGAGGCTATTTTTGTAGATAAACCAGTCCCTTTTTCAAAACATTTGCAGCATCAATGACATCGAGATTTAGATTTTTGCCGCGAAAAAGCCATACATGTTTAAAGCAAAAAAGGTTTTCACAATAGAGATGTTTTGCAACCCGCTCCGAGCAGTTAACTAAATCCACAGCAGAAAAGTGAAGTTATTATTCATTAACTGGTAACTGCACAGTGCTGATCATTAAAGAAGTTAACCAAACGGAGGGTGTTGCAAATTCTCTATTTTCGAATGAGATTTTGCACACTTAAGCTTGTGCAGGTCTGATTAGTTAGAACACTTTTAAAAAAACAGTTGCCACAATCAATTTCAAAATTGGCCAGATTACGGTTGAGGACGGGAATATCAGGTCGCGGCTGTTGTTGCTTATCCTAACCGGTCCAGCCAATAAGCTAGACCAACTCCATGAGTCCGTATACCTTCAAAAAATCAGAAACAAATACTCTTCAGAGAGTAGACTCTTTTATCCAGGCAGGGAAGGAGATAATCGGGTGCGGAATTCGAAGTATTGCGTTTTCAACTGATGAGAAAGATCATTTTACCCTGATCAAGTATACGACACTTTGAATGCTCACTTGATAGTCTTGATAGTGCAGCGGGAACACGTTCAAAATTTAGAGCACATTCAGGTTGTTTGCTACTGTACCTGTCATGCACAGGAGGAGAACCAGAGGAAAAGGCAACAACAGATTTTAATCTTGAACAGATTTCAGGAAAAATTAGTATGACGGGATTCGAAACTATCTCAGTTCCTTCCTTAGCTAAGTCATAAGTTGCCTTATTTCTCCCAATACCAATATGATGAGATTCCCACTGCACCGTGAAAAATTCCGGTATTAGAACTTTGGGTGCATCGTCCGTAAAATCAATTCTAGCATAAAACCCATTTTCACCGTAAAATGTTAGACCGTAGTTTTTACAATAATATTTATTTAGTTAGAGGGAATCAGATGATTTACGGTAATTATTACTGTAAAAATTATAGTATACCATAGTTTTTGTTTCGTTACTTACTCCGGTAACAGTGGTAGGTGATACTTTTTTACGTCGCACTAGAGGTGCACAATGGGCTACTGGCAACAGTCTGGGGAACATACCTGAGGAGGATCCGAAGAGACGCCATCGCAATTTAGATGCAGGGTGGCACCCCTGCCAGAAAAAGTGAGTTTTCGTCTTTGTTTCCACCCGTGAATTTCCGAATTACCTCTGAGGGAATACTGTTGACTGAAGCGGCAAGAGACAATCCAATAAAGCAGTTCTTTTGTTAGCAGCCAGGTCAATATCTGTATTAAAATGAGCTTTAAGAAGTCCTTCCAAGAGGTTAAAAATAAATTTTAGAGAATGCATCTCAACATTGCTATCTATAAAATTATACACTGTCAGCAATTGAAACTTCATGGTTTGTTTACCAGAATTTACCAGAATTCACTTTGCAATACTTCAAATTTCGAATTACTAATTTTAGTGAAACAGAATTTGCAACAAAAAAAAGGTTTCTCAAGCTGTATTGGGTCCTCCTAAAAGGTCATTTATAATTTTATCAAATTGGTACAAGACCCATCCTGTGAAAAGAATGTCTAACGTCTATATTACCCTCCCCGACTCTGTTTTCTGTCATTCGAACACACCTAATCGAGATCTTCTACCAGCAGTGATTACCACAATTGTCACGTGGGGAACTGGTCTACGTGCAATTATGCCTCCTTCTTCAACCTACGGTGGTTAAATGTGTAAATAACAGTGATTAATCTGTCTCTGCTTTCGATTACGATTTATGGAACTTTAGGGTGGTTTCTTACAATCTCCGTAATTAAATCAACATCATTCCAGATGTCCCCGGTGCCTTGTTTTTTGATTACCTCTCTCGAAAAAAAAAACATTATAAATGTCGTACAAGAAATAATTATTTTTTTTTTATCAATACGCGTTTATATTTTCTAGTCATTTTAACCTGACAGTTTTATTCCTGCCATTAAATTATTTTGATAATTCCGAGTTATCTTAGGACCACTTGTCTTAAATACCCGTAGTATAGCAAACTATGTCACTACATAATGAAACTTTAAAGGATTCTAAATTGAGAAGATTTATCGATAGAAAATTGCAAGAAATTACAGCAATCCCGAAAATTAAAAGCCAGGAAAAATACATTTACTAATTAAAAGGAATACACACAGTGCAAATCAATCTTTCTAGTAATTAACTACACGTTGAAAAGGTTCAATTTACACTAAAATTTGACTAAAGACAATAAGAAAATTTGCCTTGTATTATGGTACAAATTACCATTTTTATGGTTCATTCTTGAACTGATTTTTCTGCATTACAAAGTTATTAAGAGTGGATCTTGTAATAGTAAACTATGTTCTCAAATATAATGCTCCAATATTTAACACCATATAGTTAACTGTATAATAGTATTCCGCCTAAGATAGTAAGTTTGCATGCAACCAAACTAGGAAATTCTCTTATAATGACTGAAACTCTCAAAGTATTTATTTTCTTTTTTTTTAAATCTGGAAAAATCATGTAAAGTTGAATTATAACATTGTTTAAATTTACTTTAACGTTATCAAGATTTAATCTGTGGCGTAACTACCACTACAAATATTGAATACCAAATCACTAGTATATAAGACATGTTAACTCGATTCTATCTTGAGGTACCTTTTGATAGATGAAGGTTGACATGGTCTATAATAAATTTCCCCACATTTTTTTTAGAAGGTTAGCAAATATTTATTCATTATAGCTGTTCTATTTTTCATCCAGGCTGTTGCCATCCAACATACAAGAAATAATTTAAAATCATCTTGCTTAACCGACTCATTATCAATTAAGAATAATACTACAGAGTATCCCGTCAACCTTCATCTATCAAAAGGTACCTCCGGATAGAATCGAGTTAACATGTCTTATATACTAGTGATTTGGTATTTAATATTTGTAGTGGTAGTTGCGCCACAAATCTTATTCCGATTAAGTTAAAACATGGTCCCATGTAGTTAAATTTAAGAAGCATTAAATATAGTAGTAATTTTGTCGGATATCACGGTTCCAAATGAATTCTTTTAACAGTTACTGAAAAGCCATTATTAGATCAATTTCATTTTAAAGTTAGTCGTTAAACTATTTTAAATTTTGCCAGTATGACTGTTCTGTAGTAAACACTAGATTACTTATTCCTATTATTTTAATTTATCTTTTATCTAAAATAAAACATCAAATGAGATGGCATTTTTATCAAAAACCGCCTAACATCAATGCTCTTAAGCAAATATATAAATATGGTAGTGAGATTTCTAAAAGAATAAATTTTTGAAGGGTATGTAGAATTTTACAATTTTACAACAAAAAAAAATTATCCTTACTAAAGTATTTTTGATAAGGCATAATTAAAAAATAATAATACTGCACTTAAGTTATATGTTTCCATTCCACAAAAATAGTTTTTAGATTACGATTTAGATTACCGTCCCTAGGCTACGACTCTAAGCTGTGGTAAAACTGTGGTTAAAGAAATTTTTTTCATCCATAAATGTTGTTTAATCATGCAGCAGATATCCAGTCTATCTAACTTCTAGCATTAATAGAATAAGTCCATACTTATAGGTTAGAAAAATGTTATACAACCATATGAATGGTAGCAATAATCACTAAATTTAATAATATGACATTTTAACCTTTATTCAATCCCAGAGAATTTTATTTGGATACAATGTTTCAACTTATAAAAATTATCAATTGACTCTTAATCAGATACGGCATTAGATTTTTTTTTCATGAGAAACATAACTTATCACTTTCAACTAATGTCTTATCAAAATCTTAACTCATTACTGAAGACTGATAATTTTTAGTTTTGACTTATACTTTGAACAACAAGGTCCAGTCTAAATAAAGTTATCATTACCCTCACATTGTCCAAATGCTATCATAACTTGTAAAATGTAAATGTATACTGATAATTACGTATTCTAAAAATAATTCAGAATAAAATGAATGCGTATTTATGTAAACAATGGATTCGGTACGCATACTAAACAAGACAATATTACTTCTGTTATAAATAATGGAAATTATTTATTACCACTGCAAAACAATGAAAGAAATAAAAATGCCTCTAGCTATCACAATAATTAGCATCCGTGTATGTGTTTTCATTTTATTAGGATGCGATAGGGAGCAAAGATATCGCAAAACGGTTTCACGATTTGAAGGGACATTAATGGACATTCAGCACACTTGGATATTCATGGCATGTTTTTGATTTTTCTTTATCTTCTAATAGTAGCTGTCCTCAGGAAATCGTTACTCACATCTCACAGAATTGTTCCATTGATTCTTTTTTTTATTTCCGCATCATCGTCGAATATCTTTTGGCGCAACAAGGGTGAAAAATGTCGCAGTCAGTATTTGTTTTTACTTATTATAGTTCGAAAAAAAAATCTTTAAAATCGTGTCTTGTTTTAGTTTTTAGAGACAGAAAAAATTTGGATGAGGATGATGATATAAAACATTCTGATTATGCATTCATTTTGGAATGTTAAAGTTATGAAAACGCATCATTCGTAAAACTGATTGCTTTTGTTCTTTTTTATTACTACGACACATTATGTTGTATGAACATTAATAAATTGGCAAAATAAGCTTAAAGTACCATTCAATTTCACCGTAAATACAAATTTTTCCCGACATTTCTTTTTAATAAATACCTAAATTGAGTTTTCTTTTTAAAATTTTAAATTTGAAAGGTTGCGAAAGTTTTTTTTTTCTCTGGTACTGAGAAACGTATTAGGAAAAGACATTACTAACCGTCATTTAACTCTTATCAACCGTTTTAATAAACCATAATTTTAAATAAATCATAACAGGCAAAACAAATTATAAGGTCTATTATTATTCTATTTGGTAAATGTCTTAGACATCCAACTCTTTGTTTTTTAACAAAAATGTCCTTACCATACAAGTATGGTTTGTTTGCAAGATTGTTTGTTTCTCTGAGCAACTTCTTTATACTTCGTATGTCACTAAATGTAAAACTGAACTAACTTTATGCATGCCATCACGCGTTTTCTTTCCATCAGAAGATTCATTTCGATTATTGGATGTCATAAAATATTTTTACATATTAACTTCTTCACACCTTCTATTTCAAAAGGTATATAATTTAACATACTTTTCTTAACCATGTTTTCTTTCCAATTAAAAGTCTATAACTGATATCAGATGTTATAAAATATTTTCCTTTTGTTCCTCTATAATTACGCTTACACTTTAAAAAAACTTATCAGTAATTTAGTATTATTCAACTCATCAATAATTAATTACGATTTAATAATTGCTTTTGCTCTAAATGAGAGAAAACTTGAGATACATGGAGAAAATATCTGGTAAAATTACCGCATTGTGCGGTAATGGTATTTCTTGTAAACAAAATTTGGTCAATAAAATAAAAAAATACTGAATTTAAACCATTCATTTGTTAATTTTTCCGTTGATATCGCAACTGTTTACCAGAAAATTTTGGTTTTCAAAATTATAGTTACCACACATTTAGTTAAAATTTAAAAAAATTAAAGGTAAGTTTGACAAAATGAGTGCTTCTTTTTTGCCATGCCCTAAGGTATTAAGTTAAAATTACCAAATTTTACCACATTTACCAAATTTTATCACATGTAATACAATTAAATTTTATCACATGTGATACAACCATATTTTATTGTATAATTTTTACCAAAATCATTACTAAAGAGCTTCAGTAAAAAAAAAAAAAGCTTTTTGATGTTCCGATGGGGCCAGAAACACTAATTTTTTCCCTACTTTGGCAGTTTAGACCATACTTTTTCTCTGTACTATTGGGTCTCTCCTTCTTCTCCCTAATGCTTGCCAAAGCCTTGCACCCGGCTAACCAAAAAGTACCGAAAAAACCTCCATTTTTCAGGCAATCGTAAGATTTCCAGCATTCTGAAATGTCCCATGCAATATTTTCCAGTAATAACTTCAAGCAGAGTCTCTTTCTTATGATCTTCTACGACTTGAAAAAAAACTTGAACCTCTGACTCTTTCATTACCACCTAGTACCCATTTACCATTCACTCATCTACCACGATTATATTTTCGCTCACTGAACTTGCTTTCATCAATTTCCACTAACCATCCAAGGACATCCAATCATTTCATTCTTTTTCACACATCAACAGATACTCCTCTAAAAAGAATTAAGCCAACCAACCACAGTTTTCTTCCTTTTTCTTAATCTCGCATTCACCTTACACATAGGAAGATCTGTGCCAACTCCCTGCATTCACAAATACGAAAATATTAAAATCTCAATCATATTCATTCAAATACGAAAATATTAAAATCTCAATCATATTCATTTTACCATCTTTAAACCACGTACTCTTCCTCAGAAACCGTTTACAACAATGAGCATTTTTAGCTTTCTTACGATATCTTAGCGATCCGTTTGTCCGTTTGTCCGTAGCGATCCGTTTGCATTCGTAGCGATCCGTTTGTTCTTTTTTTTCTTCAACAAAATGCATATCTTTTACACAAATAGGACAAAAATAATGCGTACTAGTCAAACCTTCATGCATACACTAATCAATAATTGCTTTCTTAATTCCAGTTTAAAAAAATGCCTATCTACTTTTCCAGACATTCTTTGTAGAGATAGAGATAAAGATAACAACATTTAATAATTTTAAGTGTTAGGGTGGTATAAAACCAAGTAAATAAAGGAAAGAGATTGGCTGAATAAACTTCGCCAAACTTTTCTCAGAGACGCCAAGTTTTGTTTTCACTTGAAGTATTTCCTTTTGTTTTGTTAAAAATAAATCTTTACCTGTTTCTAATTATATATAATTTTGATTCACTAATATATCAGATAGTTAGCTTTTTAATCCAGGTTCATTTCGCTCTTGCTTTACTTATTTATTTTAGTTACTTATGGTAACATATCGTTTTAAGTTCAAACGGTTTGTTTACATTTATTATAAGAAATCTATTTAATATGTTGTCTTTCATACGTTAATGGATCTATAAATGCTTTTTTTCTTTAAAATTCTTGTGTTAAATTGCTGAAATAATTAGTATCTGTTTCAAAAAATTTAAGGGGAGCATGTTTTCGAAATTTAAACTCTCAATCTTTTAATATGATCTAATTCAAATATCAAAACAAAAATATAAAACAGTTCTTAAAATTTTCTTGCAGGTTCATTTTAAAGAATCTCTACTTTAAGAAAGTAGAAAAAATGATTACAAAAAATTAGGGTCTGATACTATTTCAAATCCTTTTAGAAATCCTCTAAAAAGACTGAAATAGATAAGTTGTCCAAAACCAGTATCAATTTTAGATAGCTTAAATCTAATGCAAAAATAAATTTACTGATTCTTCTCCATTTGCTTGGTTTTTTTAATGTTATAATTATTAAGGAATCAAAATTGTGTATGAACTGTTTCTATCTAAAAAGAATAATACTTTTATTTTAAATAACAATAATAGTAATTTTTTTAATGAATTTGTAAATAAGACAATTTCAAAATTCGCTATTTATTAAATGTTTGTAAAATATGAAACAAAATTTAAATGAGACTGTTTGGGTTATAAATTATTCAGCTGAATATGTAAGTTATGCAAAATTGCTTTTTTAAAAACATTTAATTTACTTAGAAATAAAAAAATAAATTGTGATTGCCGAAAGGCGATCAACGATCCAGTTTGAACTGTGGGTTAGAATTTCTGATTCTTAATTAAAACAATAAGAACAAAAATATCATTCAAATGATGAAATTCTCTATTATTCTCAACTCAAGAAGTATTTATGGGATCTCTATGGTCCCATACCTCAAAAATAAACTCACCAACTTAATGCATAACAAAATTAAAAGGAAAAAAAAATAATTCTAAAAAAATTGCAACGCATGCAATGACGACGCATGCGCACTGCTTACTATTACTCTTGAACACAGTTGAAAAGTGTGATGACGTCCAGAAAAGGTGCGCACGCCATAAAACCCAAAACAACACCTACATTTTACACCTACATTTTACTCATTACCAACAACATTTTGCTAATGAGTAAAAAAAAAGTTTCCGCTAAACAATGCAAACTAATGTACGCCAACACGCTTTTTCTTATGAACTTTCCTAGTAGAGGTTAGCGTCGTTTGTAGCGATAAATTGCCAATATTGTAGCTCTTCTGCATTGTCAAAGTTTTTACTCCGTAATGGCTGACGAGTCGGCGTCTTAAATTTAGGGGCTCTAGCCCATTGCATAACGATAAGCAAAAATTGAATCAACCCGCAGATGACGTCAATAAAAGCGAAGAAAATCATGGAAACGGGTTTTCAGTAAAATTGTACAATTGAAATTTGTCGCCAAACCCAGGGGACACCGATTTTACACAAGAACCTATATGATCTCAGCTGTTTTTAAAATTCGTTAAATAAATATTATTTTCATGATGCAAAATATGCCCTAAGCTATGTTAATTTAATATTACTGTAATTTAAAGGCATCTTATAGGCATCGAACTACTACAGATGTAAGTGTCATTTTATTCATCAGTGCATAAAAAACAATATGTATAAAAACTATATCACGGATAACCCAAAAACATATAATAATTTTGAAAACGTACAATTTCTTTCTTAAGTTTTTATCAAAAGCAAAATATTCTGCTCTTAAAAAAAAAGTGTCTGCTTCGCAAAAAAAAATTTAATGTTGCCAACGAAACTGTAAAATACAGATCAATTCATAGTGACATATAAGTGGAGCATATATTAGTATAGACTTGATTTAAATGAGAACAATGTGAAAAAAGAAAAATCATTCGGCATTTTATGCGAAAAATAAGTGAAAATACAGGTGCATTTTTTTTTCCAGGTCAGTAGCTAGAGAACGATATTTTTCTTTTTCTTCTTTTTTTCCCAATTAGTTTCTCTTGCTATTATTATTATTGTTTTTTATTATAACTGGATATTTCAATGTTTTTACGGGAGATTTTAAGCATTGCTTCTATGAAATGATCCTACTTGAAAAAAATAATTTTCTTATTATTATATTCTAGTTTTAAAAGTGAGATCATTTATGGTGAAAACAATACCATCCAATTAAAGGGGCTATTGTGAGGCTCGTTAAATAACTCTACCAATTTTTGTAAATGGGGTTAAGGCTTAATTTGTTGGCAATATATTACTCAATTTGTGCCCACAGTTGTTTCTTAAGAAAAAGCAAAAAAAAGAAAATACAATAAACTGCTTTACTTTTTTCACAAGACAAACATTTCGTTAGATTTAAATATTTAATACTGCGAAAATGTAAAATAAATAATACCAAGAAACTGAAGTGGTAAGATATTATTTGATTAAAAAGAAACTTCTTGACTTCAAAGATATGCAGATGGAAACAAAAGTCGACATGCTTCAAGCGTTCAAAAATAGGCACCCATAACGTTCAAAAATAGGCGCCCATAAACGTACCATTTCTTTCTCAAGTTTTTATCAAAAGCAAAATATTCTGCTATTAAAAAAAGGTGTCTGTTTCGCAAAAAAAATTTTATGATGCTAATTATTATTACACAATGTTCTCAACACTTGCCAGAAGTGACTGAAAAGAAACCAAAGCTATTTAAAATACAAAACGTATAGTTGCCAACTAAAAATGGAAAATGAAGGTGAAAAACAAAACTAGAAAAACCGCAGTAGCCGAGAGGGAAACAAAAATAAAGAGGGAAAAACAGAGCAAAGAAAAACCACAGTGCGTGAGGGGCGAATGCGTTTTGCACGCACTATGGAGAGGTGGTGAGTTACTAATGTTGTTAACAAAGGAATCAACACTCACAAGAATGAAACAAGATTCCAGGGCATCAAGATGAACTGACCAGACTGGGGATGCTTTGTATTACAATATAGTCCACCGCTTGTAACCTGGCTTTGACTTGAAACAAATGAATTTTTTCTTCTTCATTAATTGAATATTAAATCAAGTGTTTTATAACTTTTATTATAAATATGAATATCTAAATAAAATTGCTTTTGTATGTAAATTTACTTATAACTAAGGTAAAATTTTGTTTTACAGTGTTTAATTTGCTCACTAAAAATGAGTGCAACATCAAAAATTCGTTACAAAAAGTTCGTTCTTGCATGTGCTAGCTTTTAGAAAATAACATTCGGGAATTGTTCATCGTCTTTCAAAGAAATGTTCATCCTCTCCCATAGTTAATTTAAATTCTCATAGTTACTACATAGAGTTTGATATGGTAAGCATGGTAAAGTTGACCTAGTTGAAAATGTAGAGTTTGATACAGTAAATAGGGCATAGTTTGACTTTCGACCGCTCTCCTGACTAAACTTTTGGGACCATATTACCGAGATTGCGGCTATCCCTTATATTTCGTAAGTCAGAAGTCCAACTCCGGCAGAAGAAAAGGTATGTTTATTCAGCGAAAGTACGTTTGTGTCTGATTTCGTAACTTAAAGTAACGTCCTAATTAGTAAAGTAACGTCCTAAGTAATTTTCCTAAATTAATTATTCTTGGTGTCAATAGTAATATTGGAGGTTTTTTTTATGCTTATTCCTTCGCGGATATTAGTTCCATTTTTCGAACAATTTTGTCTCTCAGCACAAAACTTTAATTTTGTATCTCAATAACCGTCAATTTTAAATTGTTTAGTTTCATGAAATCACGGTTTAAAAGCGTAACTATAATAATTTTGTCTCTCAAAGCCTTAATTTTGTATTTCAATAACCGTCAATTTTAAATTGTTTAGTTTCATAAAATCACGGTTTAAAAGCGTAAATATAATAATTTTGTCTCTCAGCACAAAGCCTTAATTTTGTATTTCAATAACCGTCAATTTTAAATTGTTTAGTTTCATAAAATCACGGTTTAAAAGCGTAAATATAATAATTTTGTCTCTCAGCACAAAGCCTTAATTTTGTATTTCAATAACCGTCAATTTTAAATTGTTTAGTTTCATAAAATCACGGTTTAAAAGCGTAAATATAATAATTTTGTCTCTCAGCACAAAGCCTTAATTTTGTATTTCAATAACCGTCAATTTTAAATTCTTTAGTTTCATAAAATCACGGTTTAAAAGCGTAAATATAATAATTTTGTCTCTCAGCACAAAGCTTTAATTTTGTATTTCAATAACCGTCAATTTTAAATTGTTTAGTTTCATAAAATCACGGTTTAAAAGCGTAAATATAATAATTTTGTCTCTCAGCACAAAGCCTTAATTTTGTATTTCAATAACCGTCAATTTTAAATTGTTTAGTTTCATAAAATCACGGTTTAAAAGCGTAAATATAATAATTTTGTCTCTCAGCACAAAGCCTTAATTTTGTATTTCAATAACCGTCAATTTTAAATTGTTTAGTTTCATAAAATCACGGTTTAAAAGCGTAAATATAATAATTTTGTCTCTCAGCACAAAGCCTTAATTTTGTATTTCAATAACCTTCAATTTTAAATTGTTTAGTTTCATGAAATCACGGTTTAAAAGCGTAACTATAATAATTTTGTCTCTCAGCACAAAGCCTTAATTTTGTATTTCAATAACCGTCAATTTTAAATTGTTTAGTTTCATAAAATCACGGTTTAAAAGTGTAAATATAATAATTTTGTCTCTCAGCACAAAGCCTTAATTTTGTATTTCAATAACCGTCAATTTTAAATTCTTTAGTTTCATAAAATCACGGTTTAAAAGCGTAAATATAATAATTTTGTCTCTCAGCACAAAGCCTTAATTTTGTATTTCAATAACCGTCAATTTTAAATTGTTTAGTTTCATAAAATCACGGTTTAAAAGCGTAAATATAATAATTTTGTCTCTCAGCACAAAGCCTTAATTTTGTATTTCAATAACCGTCAATTTTAAATTGTTTAGTTTCATAAAATCACGGTTTAAAAGCGTAAATATAATAATTTTGTCTCTCAGCACAAAACTTTAATTTTGTATTTCAATAACCGTCAATTTTAAATTGTTTAGTTTCATGAAATCACGGTTTAAAAGCGTAACTATAATAATTTTGTCTCTCAGCACAAAACTTTAATTTTGTATTTCAATAACCGTCAATTTTAAATTGTTTAGTTTCATGAAATCACGGTTTAAAAGCGTAAATATAATAATTTTGTCTCTCAGCACAAAGCCTTAATTTTGTATCTCAATAACCGTCAATTTTAAATTGTTTAGTTTCATGAAATCACGGTTTAAAAGCGTAACTATAATAATTTTGTCTCTCAGCACAAAACTTTAATTTTGTATTTCAATAACCGTCAATTTTAAATAGTTTAGTTTCATGAAATCACGGTTTAAAAGCGTAACTATAATAATTTTGTCTCTCAGCACAAAGCCTTAATTTTGTATCTCAATAACCGTCAATTTTAAATTGTTTAGTTTCATGAAATCACGGTTTAAAAGCGTAACTATAATAATTTTGTCTCTCAGCACAAAACTTTAATTTTGTATTTCAATAACCGTCAATTTTAAATAGTTTAGTTTCATGAAATCACGGTTTAAAAGCGTAACTATAATAATTTTGTCTCTCAGCACAAAGCCTTAATTTTGTATTTCAATAACCGTCAATTTTAAATTGTTTAGTTTCATGAAATCACGGTTTAAAAGCGTAAATATAATAATTTTGTCTCTCAGCACAAAACTTTAATTTTGTATTTCAATAACCGTCAATTTTAAATTGTTTAGTTTCATGAAATCACGGTTTAAAAGCGTAACTATAATAATTTTGTCTCTCAGCACAAAACTTTAATTTTGTATTTCAATAACCGTCAATTTTAAATAGTTTAGTTTCATGAAATCACGGTTTAAAAGCGTAACTATAATAATTTTGTCTCTCAGCACAAAGCCTTAATTTTGTATTTCAATAACCGTCAATTTTAAATTGTTTAGTTTCATGAAATACGGTTTAAAAGCGTAAATATAATAATTTTGTCTCTCAGCACAAAGCCTTAATTTTGTATTTCAATAACCGTCAATTTTAAATTGTTTAGTTTCATGAAATCACGGTTTAAAAGCGTAAATATAATAATTTTGTCTCTCAGCACAAAACTTTAATTTTGAATTTCAATAACCGACATTTTTAAATTGTTTAGTTTCATGAAATCACGATTTAAAATCGTAACTGTAAACAAAATAAACACTTGGTTTCAGAAAAACTTACAAATAATAATTTGGTGATTTAGTTTGCTAATACTACCACAATCACCTTGATCATTCAGATAACGTGGCATAACAAATAAAATTTAAGTAAGTATAGCAGGAAGCGCTAAACAGTTCTTTTGGTAAGAGCTAGAAGCTATATGCTATCTTTAAAACATTTGAAACGACTGAATCATCCATAGCTTATTTTAAAACACTGGCTCATATTAAGTCAATGAGAAAATTTTATTTATTAAATGTCTCTGAATTCAAAATATAATTTTTAAAAAAAATCAAAAATTGGGATTCGTAATTCGTTTATAATTTTACTTATTTGGATTCGTTTTTAATCTCGTATTTTTAGAGCTTACGGTTATAGCCACAATTCGGTAAATAGACACACAAATTCTGAATTTTATTTTATGTAACTGCGTAGCTTCAATATATTATATTAAATAAAACATATTTTCAGTAGCTCATCCCACCAAAATAACAACCAACTGCATTCAGTATCATCTGGAATTATGCTGCTGTGCAAGACAACTCATAACATTTCAAATTTATCATAGTCAACCAACTTTCTGCTGTACTTATCCTTTTTATAATAAATCTTTAATAAAACTGTACATTACTGGTGCAGCTGTAATCAGCACCAAATTTACTTTAAAATGCGTAGTCCCTAGATAAGAGTTTATTTGGAACCTATATTAAAACTGCGCCAATTATACCATGATGTAGTGCTTATTACCAAAGTTATGCATTATTGGTGTCAACAATAGTATGGCGACTTTTTACGGTACTTCATAACGAAATAGCTCATCTTCTCCATTAGTTTTGCTTTTCAGTATAAAACTTTTTTTTTTCATTTCAATTACCATCGAATTTAAATTATTAAGTTTTATAAAAACAAGTTTCAAAAGCACAACGAAAATAAACACAAGTTTTAAAAGCATAACGTTTAATAATCTAGAAATAATAATTTGGTGATATAGTTTGCTTATGTTACCACGATTATGCTAATCATTCAGATAACCTTGCATAACAAAAAAAAAATATAATTAAGTGTAACAGAACGCGCAAATAACATCTTTTTTTAATAATAACATATTTTTTTAATATTTAACATCTTTATTCTCAGTCAAGCTATTCTCTCTTGTATTTATATCTTCGAAGGGCTTAAAAAAATCTATTATGAAAATGTACAGTATTGATGTCAAAAATATTATGGCGACTTTTTACGGTATCCTGTAACGAATAAGTACAATTTCCCCATCAATTTAGCTTTTTAGTACATAGTTTATTTTTTTTAAATTTCAATTAGTACCTATTAGAACCGCGATGGTTCAGGAGACAGAGTGTTCGCCTTCCAATGAGGCGAATCCCAGGTTCATATCCCAGTCGATACGAATTCCGCATCCGGCTTGCACCGATTACAGTGCTGACGTAAAATATCCTCAGTGGTAGACGGATTATGTGTTAGAGTCCCCTAACCGTCAAGCAAAGTGTAGGTGGTTTACGTCTGCATGTAACGCAAATGCTGGATTGTTCCTTTGAAAAGTCCTTTACGAAAGCAAATTTTTCCCAATACTTGATCCATGTCTTCTTGTTCCCTTGTCTTCTGAATTGGGTTTAAATTTACAAGGCTACGAAATTGAATATCAGTAGTCATAAACTCAAAACTCGGGTCGGCTGCTCAACGACGGTTGTAAAATAAAATAAAATTAGTACCTATTACCAAAAATTAATTAAGCATCATTAACATCAAGATTAGTTTATCGATTTTCAATGTTCTCTTAAGCGAATTAGTACCACTTTTTAATTAGTTTTTCCGTTCAGGACATGGTTTTTTTTAAACTTCAAATTGACGTCAATAATTATATCAGCGTTTATTTTTAATATCTCTTCAGCGAATTAGTATTATTTTTTACTTAATTTTGCTTTTCACTTCGAAATTTTCTTTTCGATTTCAATTACCGTTGATTTTGAATTATTTAGTTTTATAAAAACCCGTTGTTTTAAAAGCATAATTGGGTATACTATAGCCTACGTCACAGGTTGTGTTATTCCTACTAAATTTAACCCATGAACGGCATTTTCTGCGAGCCTAACTTCAAGCCAAAACAAACGAAGTGTTTGATCGTTTAAATAGCTGCTCGCCAGATTTTATTACATTATAAAGAAAAGTAATTGATATTCGATTTTTGATTAATAATTGATTTATGTGGATAGTGGCATTTATGTGGATAGTGGCATAGAATTTAGCATTGCGTCATGGTAAATGTTATTCCTGCTAAGTGGAAGTAGTTGTGTTTTTTTTATATTATACCCAATTATGAAGAAAATAAACCCGCGGTTTCAGATAACCTTAAAAATATTAATTAGTTGACGTAGTCTGCTTATGCTAGAAGATCACGTTGATCTTTCAGATGACTTGGTATAACAAATAAGAAATAATTAATTATTGCAGAACACGCAATAAACAACTTTTTTTATTAGAGCTATAAGCTAACAAACACCACTGGTGTTATCTTTAAAATATTTGACAATACTCAATCGTCTATGGCTAATATTGAAACAATGGCTTCAGCTAGGCCAATGAGAAAATTCCATTTCTCAAATGTCTCTGAATTTAAAAATCAAAAATCAGGCTTCGTAAAAAGTTTGCGTTTATACTCATTCAACTTCATGTTGAATTTCGTATTCTTAGAGTTTACCGTTTACATACAATCCGGTATACAGAAACAAATACACACACTAATTCTTTATTTTATTACATGCATAAATTATTAAATAAACAAGTAAATATACCGATATTACATAACCTTTAATGAGATATTCCGGGCGTTATTCGCAATGTATTATGTATCGTTAATGTATCTTTCTTAAACTTATTCAAATTCAATCGAAATAAATAATTTCACTACTAATAATTTTTATCATTTTCAAAAAGAAATCGAGTGCATGGCTGTATTTTCATTAAATAAAGCAGAATCAACCAGATGTTTCAAAAAAGTAAACAAAAGCAGTGAGTGGAAATAAGGATTGTCTTTTAAGCATATTTCTGAATGAGAGAAAAGAACTGTCTTACACAGTAAGGGGTTAAATACAATGTTCCGAGAGGTGCATCCTAAGTTCCACAGTTCATTATCCTGCTCCCCGGATCTACTGCACGGGTATAACGAGAACTCCTCCAGACACGTGTACCGTTGGTTACCGTGGTTACGAAGTTTATTCACTTCGAATAAGATGTATGTGTGGTAAATCTTATCGTATTGGTTTAGGTAGGAAGAGTAATGTCCTTTCTACAACTCTCCTCGTTTAGAAATTGTTTGGTTATTGTTTCCAAAGTAGTTCGGCTTTACCCTGTCCTGCCCCAATTTTGGGGCATCCAGGGAATACTGTTGAAGGATCGGTTTAGACCAGATCCTCCATTCTGTTTTCAACAGTCTTCTACAAATCTCTTCAATTCCTTTGTTTAGTTTCTTTTTGTTCCAGTTTCTTTAAATGGTATCAAAGTTGAAATTTCTCGGGGAAAATTTAATTCTTAAATCATTATAAACAGGACAGACAGTAAGTATGTGTTCGATATCTTCATAAGTTTATCAAACTTTGCAGTTCGGATCTTTCCCGAACAATTTTGACTGATAACTACCTAGGGCTCCATGGTTAGTTAGAAATTGATTATGTAGAAGTTGGAGTAGATTTTTCGATTGCTGACTTTTGGGATAAATTTTGTTTCCATAGTAGCAGACAAACTCAGACTTTCAGTCGGGAGGACTTCTCGTGATAACCGGAGAGTAACTGAAAGCAACCAAATTGATAGCTCAACTCGCGATTGCTAAACAATACCCTAATTTATTTGTAGTATGTATTTTTGTTAGCGTATTGCTTTGCCAGCCTATTTTCACGTATCACTGTTTGTATAAGGCGTAAGCTTGTAAATAAACAACCCTTAGAAACTGAATTGTTGAAATTCTTTTAGAAGCTATGAGTTATTTTTATAAGTTCTCTTTAGAAAATAGGCTGCAATTTTATAACAGAACATAATGTTTGGGCTGTAATTTAATAATAGTGTTAGTACAACATAGGAGTTAAGCTAAATTATTAAATGTTTCGGATTTCCGAATATTTAAGATTTATCACCGTATTATCGCAAAGTTAATTGATCACTAGAAAAATTTCGATCAATTTCGGAAAAACTAGAGTGTTTAAATCTCATCTGGAGCTCCGAGCTTACTATAACAAGACACTATATCTCGAATTTCAAAAATAGAAACAACTTTTATAAAAATCCACATATTGTTATACTTATTTATCTTTAAAAATATTTGTCACGCTTGCAGGCGTAAATGCAGTTGCAAGACGCAGACTTCTGTCCCATTCCTTCAGGAAACCCCTCATTACTGACTTTGATTGTTCCAGAATCTTAACATCAACAATTACAAGACTAAGAACAAACCACTTTAAAGGGATGAAAATTCTTCCCGACTAAATAAGAACTTATATTCCCTGCAAGAACTGCACCGATATCCAACTTACCCCAAAACACATTCATGAGTGCCCAGCCCTTACCCCATATGTTTTACAACTGGGTATGGTGCCACTGGCTTCAGAACTTCGAGAGATCTTCTACAGTAATGATGTGGAGCTTGCGGATGCAGTTTTGAAGGCACACGAGGCCATTTAATTGCCCATGGACACGATTAAAAAAATTTTAAAAAATAAAAAAATATTTGTGTGGTTAAATCCAGAAAATAAATTTTAAATTAAGATAAAACAAATATTACAACAAATATAAAAGTTTTTTTTTTCCATCATAGCACTAATTTTAAAAAAATATATTGTGAGATAAAACAACTCTCATCAAGATTCATCAAGAGTGATATCATTCATTAACAATATATTATGTGGTAGTAATATATTTTATATTATGCATAGTATAGAAAAGATGTATTTTGACAATTTTAACAGAGATCGTACCAAGCAAATTATTCCTTTGTAAAATAATTATATTGCATATTAAATAGAATTGTATTCAGAAATTTTAGTATGCGTTCTATATATCCTATGTTAATATTGGCATGGGCCGGCCAGGTGGCCGAGTGGTTAGCGTGTCTGACTGCGGAGCCAATGGCCGCGGGTTCAAATCCCGCTCTGGCCATGGATGCTTCTCTCTCTGTGTTGTCTTCTGTTGTGTGAATGAGTGAATGTGGCCCACCCTATGAACGGGTTTGTGGCAGTATGGCGTGGGTAACGTTGCTCGCCTCCGTGACTTTGGTTCACAGGTGCCCACTGGGTAACGCTAAATGAGTAACAATTCCGGCATCTTCTATGGCGAAGAACGAAAAGTTAAGTGCCTGCCGTTATTTAAAAAAAAAATAAAAAAAAAATCTTGGCATGGTATAAAAATTTCTAATAATTTTTGGAGAATTAGCTGGAAAATAATTTTATAATAAAGCAAAAAATCTTGAAATTGATCTTTAAAGTGGAATTTGATACATCTTCATGTTTATTTCATAGAATATCTAGCCACTCAGATTTTTATTTTCAGTTGAAACTCAAAATAACAAAGGGTACTTTTCTATTCAATAAGACATAAACAGTTTGTGAAAAGTTAATACGGTTGCTTTTTTATCTTTGAAATAAACTGGTATTAAAAAAAAAAAATTAGATTGCATTTCTCTCAAAAGAAGCAATAATCAGTCAAGATTTCAGTTATAAAAAGAAAAAAAAGAAGAGAAGGAAAGAAAAAAAAGAAAGAAAAGGAAAAACTTTAAGGCTTATACGAACGCATAGAAACATCGAAAAATATTTGAAATCTCTAATTCTCTAACTATTAAAAGGAAAATAGAAACAAAAAGAATAATAAATACAATACAGAAATCAAAACGATGAGAAATCACCACAATTAATTAAAACTAGGAAATAAACAGTATCTTTTGAATTTATGCATGCTGATGTATAACGAATTCTTTGCTGCAATTGTACTAATATTTTGTTGCATTATTTTACTAGTATTTTGTCTTTTTTTCACGCGTACCTACGCTGAAGTACACTGAATTTTTTATACGCAGATTCAGCTTTATAAATATAAAAATATAACTTTATTCTCAGCTTGTTTTCAAAATGCTCTGATTTCGTAGCAAGAAAACTAACTTCTTTATTAAAAAAATTAACATTTTTGGGGAATATTATCATATAGAAATAACTTAATAAAGTAGAGATTTGATAACTTCTAAAATCTAATTATTTTCCACAATAAATTAGGGTTTTTCAACATAGCATTTAACATATATTCTAAATACTTTAGAATATATAAATAGTTAAGATTTATTTTTTAAGCAAGAAAAAAGTATTCATGTCTATAATTTTGAGATTCCACCTAATAAAAATACATTGTCCATCACTCCTTGTTAAGCCTACGAGAAAAAGTTTTCTTCGTTTTATTTCAGTGAATTTTCGCTCTCGACCAATCAGAGAATGCCATCTGCATGTCATAACTTTCTAACAAAGTTAGATAGCAGGAAAACTACTTCAGGCAAATAAAGAATCTTATCAAATGCTAAAAGGGTCATAAGATAGAAAAGTTTTTATAAGAAAAATGACGTTAGTTAAAGTTTAAAAATGATAAATGACGTTAAATTTAAAAAACAATAATTATTAGAATAATTTTGCTATTTTCGTATCATATTTTACGTGATTTGCAAAGTATAAAGTCAGTTTTTGACCAATAAGTCAAAGAGATAATAAGGCTCAATAATTTTGAGACTAATGGCATTATGGTATAATTGCGCACCTACCATCATAACTTCCAAGACAAGCAAAAATGCATCAATCTGAGGCAACAAACTTCAAACTACCACCAGGAATAGTACCGCAATGAAATGCAAGGAACAGTGCCGCATTTAGAAAATGTAATATTTCACGAAATTAAACTTTCTAAGACTGTTGTGAATGCGTACTGCATTTAATTCGCATTTTCTACATAAAATACACCTGTACTTCGTATCATGTTTTGCGTAATTTACAAACATATGTTTACAACTTATTAAACTTATTTCCAGAAAACGGTTTTTATTTATCATAATTTTTAAGTTTAGAGTTAAAATGGAATCAGAAATTCGAAAAACTTGTCCTTTAATAAAATCTCTTATGTTTTTGTAAACGGTATCCTTTTTCACACTTTTTACAGTTAAAATGAAATCGGAAATTTAAAAACTTGTCCTTTATTAAATTGCTTGCATTTATAAATCGTCCGCATTCTATATCTCACTCTTTTATCACTTCTTTTATCATTTGAAATAATGCAAAAAAAAATAAAAAAAACTTTCCTTTATAAATGCTTTTTTTTTTTTTTTTAAACATTTGAAAAAACTCGGAAATTTAAATCATTGATTTTTAAAAAATCCTTTACTATATATATGACAAAATAATTTTATTCAGTCCCGCATAAGACTGGTAGTAAGACCCGATTCCCAATCAAGTCACTGAAGTAAAGCATCCCTGTCCTTCGGTCAGTGAGAGAAGTGACCAATTCGATCAACCTACGAAGGAATCGAGGGTGTGCGGCATCGTTTTCCGTTAAACTGCTCTACCGTAAAGTGCTCGACTTCTCGTGCAAGTCGCTGAGATGACAAAGCGGGGGGAGCCATCCCCTCTGCAGAGGATCGAAATTCTGATAGCGTGTCTACGGATCATAATCAGTTTCCCAGACCGTCGCCAATAGCTTACTGTGCAGTTCCAGTGCAACGTAAATAAGGTACTACTACTACTATGGTGTTCAATACTTTATTAAACTTATCTGCATTATTACATTTAATTAGTATTCCTATTTGAAATCAAATCTGAAATTTAGAAACTTGGCATTTAAAAACTTTTTCTCTAATAATAAAATGAAGAGTTTGTGTGTGTGTTCCTTTTATAACTTTAGCAAGCTTCCCGAAATTTTGATAGTGGGCTAAGGGCTAATTTTTGCCCCAGTCCTAAAAATCGCTCAAAAATTTCAATTAGTTCGTTCAAGAGAGATATTTAAAAAGTGGAATTTTTTCATTGGTTCAGAGCTAGCGCCATTGATGTAAATGAAACCACAGACGATTTTACGGATTGCGTCGGTGATGTTTGCTTGCTTATAACTCTTATTAATTGAAAAATAATTTTATTGGACGCTCTTAGATATTTAATCATTTTTTATCCATTATATCAGATAAACTCATTGATCGAAGTGAGTGTGATAGTTGGACTACGTCGCCAAATTAGTATTCCTTAAGTAATCAGAAACCACGTGATTTGTTTTTATAATTATGCTTTTAAAACGTATTTCTACAAAACTAAATAATCTAAAATCAACGGTATTTAAAATTTAAAAAAAAAGTTATGTACTGAAAAGCAAAATTAATGGAGAAATGATACTAATTCATTTAAGAGAAGCGTAGTATATTGCTTACTATTATTGATGCTTATGATACTTAATTAATTTTGGTAATAGATACTAACTGTGATAAAAAAAAATCTTAAATAGCTCAATTAATGGACAAATCTTATTAATTCGTTTAGAAGGGAAAAGAAACTTGCCATACTGCTTTTAACGCCTATGATGCATATATAATTTTGATAATAGCTACTAGCCGAAATAAAAACTATTTACTAAAAAGCAAAATTAACAGAAAAATGGTACTAATTCATTTAGGAGAAATGTAAAAAAAATGCCATACTATTTTGTTATTATGGTAATTATCAATTTTAATCAATACCAAATATACTAATGTATTTAAAAATAAATATTTTTTGTACCTATTGGAACAGCATCAATACTGAACAGCTTTAATATAGATACTCTATAAAGAGAATTTTCGGGACTTAATAAGCACCTTTTAAGCACTTTTCAAGCACTCAAAAAAATGTTTTTAAGCACATTAAAAAATATCATACCTAGGCAAGGTTGGAAAGTTTTTGCCAATAGACTGTTTTATCTTGTTTTAACCGTCATGTCAAAAAAAAGAAAAAACTTTTGGCATTGTTTTTGACAATTGTTAAAAATCATGAAATTTTGAATCATGTAAAACGAATGGCGTTTTCATACGCTACTTACTGACTATACGCCGAAATAGATTGGGGTATGAAAACGCTGAATCGAGCAATGTGAACTGTGTCTTTTTGCATAATTCGAAGCAAAAATCAACATAGTAAAGGTAAAATCTCATTTTGAAAAAACGAAAATTAAGCACTTTTCAAAAACACCCAATGAGAAAAAGCAAGCTTTTAAAAAACGAAAATCGAAAATAAGCACCTTTTAGTAATAATTTTAAATCTGTCCGGGAGCCATTAAATCACACAAACGATCGTGAGTATGAATTCAGAACGTTTCAGCATAGTAAGTAGCAGAAGTTTTAAAATTATTTCTATGTCTGTCGTGAGATAAGAAATTGGTATGACAGTATTAGTATGACGTCACCGAAAATTAGTATGACAGTATGCTGAACCGCAGCACCGTTTATGTTTAAGACTATCATTTAGAAAGGATCCATTTTAGAAAGAATCAACAATGAATCTAAATAATTACTTAGTAACTGAGTTTTCATTTCTATAAATATACGAATTTATTATAAATTAATACTTAATGTATAGCTAACTACTCAACACCACTTAAATTATAACTTAAGGCAAACTAACAAAATAAATACTTAACATATAAATAATTTTTAAACTCTACTTAAATTATTACTTAAGACAACCTGAAAAAATGAATAATAACTATACTTTAGCCAATACATAAAGAAGTACCTGAATTTATGTTGCCACACAAGAGAAATTTATAGATTATTTCTGTTTTAATTTAAGGCATGACAAAATTTCTTCTCTCCTGTAATTTTTAAAAATTTAAACTAAATACAAGAAATAAAAAATGTATATAAAGAAATTTTACTTTATTTTATTTATTATTTTTATTTTTCATTATTATATTATGAACATAATACGCTCGTATTTATTTGAAATAGTTTCTAATTATGAAAATATCTTTTATCTTAAACTAAGCAAAATCAACAAAAGTGGATTAACAAACAGTGGAAAAATCAATTCCAGATAGAATTTTTCAAGTAAAAATGATAATTTTTATTATTATTCTTCACATTAAAGGGAATTCTAATCAAACCTGTACATCATTTTTTATAATAATGAACTTCGTTATCCTGATAAAATTATTCCAGTGCTATCTAATTTTTCTCACTTTAAAACAAATCCAAATAAAAATTTAAATAAAAAGATAATTTTAATCGAAAATAAAGCAGGATTTGTGTATATTTTTCATTAAATGAATGAGATTTTTGAAAAGCAAATTAAAAAAAGAAACACAGCATTAATTTTCCATTGTAATCAGCGATTGATAAATTACCTTCACAAAAAGGACGAAACATATCAAACTTCCAAAAATGGGGAGGGATAATTGACACCTACTCGTTGACACTTAATCCCTCCCACCAATCATTACGCCCCGCCTCTTATCCTGCATAATGAAGTCAGTTGAACACACATCAAACGTCAGATCTATTCAATCCCACAAAGCCAGGTTGACTTTTTGTGGAGATCCACAGTAGCTCAGAATGACGTCCTACCTGGAGAAGAGCTTGATCCCAACTAGAAAAAGTCAGGTAGGTCAAATTGTAATTCATTGCCTATGTTGCTAAACTGTTGCTCGCCGCGGGGTATTTTTGGTTATCTTTAAATTTCCATTAGGGGGGATCAGCAGGAATTTTTTTTCACCCTGTTTGTTTTTCTTCAGCTTTTGCACTTAATCTTATCTGCAGCCCAAATGATTACGGCTCTTTTGGGAGCTACGGTTAGAGTTTACGAAAGATGATACTACCTTATCAACACTCGAGGTAAGAAATTGAGATGAATTTGGGTATCTTTTCGATCTTGGTTTTTATTTTTAGATTTGGTGGGCGCCAATTTTTTAGAATGATTATTTTTAAGAAGCATTTCTAGTTCATGACATGAGTTGTTGATAATATACTAATATTTAAATTCAAATAATTTGAGACTTACCAATCGATGTAGAATGATACTCGATACATCAATTTACTGAAATAACAATATTTACATTTATTAATATTATTATTATTTGGAAAGTAGCTGAAAAACAAAGTTTTTTCTTGATATTTTTAAGGGATTTTACAGATCCCTTCAGTATGATTTTAACTTTTGTTGATAGTAATTGTGTTTAAGCTTATTTAAATTTCAACTGTACAGGTTCCCAAATAAAAATAATGCTTTTGCTTATTTATCAGTTTACTATTTCATGAATATGGCGATTAATGTTTGTTTATTTTTGTTTAAGCATTTTCCAATAAAAACTTTCAAATTTATATTTAAGAAATTTTTATTAAAAATATTTGTTTATTAATAATATTTAATTTCTTATTATTAATTATATTTGTTTAAAAATTTATGTCATACTACCATTGCTTTTTTTTAAAAATAAATTTACCATAGTATTATAATATAAATATATCAATAAAGTTTGTTTATATTTTGTTCTCACATACCCCAAAAGTTTTTTAGTTTTCTGTTTATAGTTTTCTTTACGGTAGGTGTTTTAATAATATTTAGATTAAAACTTTATGCTTAACTCTATTTTAACACATGATCCAACAAATATTTTCAATTTTATATTCAAGGAAATTGTTTCAGTTTTCTTGGTGATATAGGCTTGTTATTACAAGATTAGAAAATATTTCTGATATAAATAATACTAAAATGTCAAATTCTAATAATGCTACCCACTCCACTGCATCATATAAAAGTTACAATTAGAATTAAATTAAAGAAGAAAAAAAAAAGAAGAAATTGAAGCATACTAAAAAGAAATATTTTTGTTATTTAAATTTTTAAATTATTCTAATTTTTAAAATTAATACAACATGTGCTTTTGATAAATGAGAATTATATTTTACTAGATTTTTACTTTCGCTATATATAAAGCTTCTTTGCGAAAATAATACTTCCTACTCGGCTGCATGTTATTTTATACAGCAAAATCATTTTTTTATAACCGTCGTTGAACAGCCAACACAAATTTTTGTTTACTGTTACGAGTGTTCAACTCCTTAGCCTTGTAATTTTGAACCCAATTCAGATGACTAGGGAACTCCTGGATCAAGTATTGGGAAACATTTGTCTTCGTGGCGGGCTTTTTGTTGGAACTAACTCGCATTTGCGCTTCGAAGAAGAAAACCACGAAAACCTCTCACGTTTAGTCTGACGCAAGGGTACTCTAACCCGTGATCCGTCTACCACTCAGGATATTTCACGTCAGTACTATGGTCGATGCAAGCCGGATGCGGATTCGTATCGACCAGGCATTGTTGGGATTCGAACCCGGTTCACCTCATTGGAAGGCGAACGCTCTATCCCCTGAACCATCGCTGCTCAGTGTTTTCTATTATCGATTATTAACTCGGAAACTGATGGTAAATATTATTGTAAAATGCAGCCTGCACTATTACATCAATCGGGGATAGAGCGTTCGCTTCTCAATGATATTTTAAATCAACGCTGTGGTCGGTACTAGCCGGGTGCGGAATTCGTATCGACCAGCCATAGCTGGGCTCAGCAGCATAATTTGTGATAATTAATTGAAAAATAATCGAAAAGATTTTGCAAGTTTATTTTTTATTTTTTAATCTAATACTTTGCTCAAATTTACCTCATTTGAATTTTAACCGTATTTATATGCTATTGAATATTTTAATCTTAATATTCACGTAAAAAGTTTCCGCTTTCAACGAACTTTATTAGAAAAAACGGTCTTAAAAAAATTGTTTAGATTTTGTAATTTTGCTTTGTGCTTTTTAAATTAATTTTTTGAATTTCATTTCTTAAATATTGTTTACCTGAATACAATTTATATAACTTTATGACTCCCAAATCTAAATAATTATTTGCTATTTCTGCTTATGTATAGTAAATAATAGCCTTTATACGAGTATTATGTTTTTAAAATAATTTTTCTAATCTTTTTTTCTTACATATTGTTTACCTAATTCCTATTCTCGTAAAGATTTCCAAAAAATGATCATTTGCTTTTTCTGGTTATGCATAGTAAATAATCCCTTTTTTATGAGTTCATTTATAAATCTATATAAAACCCGTGAGAGAATTTGGAGAACCGAAACATGGTTCACTTTTACGATTTATTAGGTCTCTGAAAATTTGCAACTTCAATGTCGAACCGAAAAAAAAAAAGGATTCATTAGCAAATCTGTATTTCCAACTCCATTAAGCATCTCGAATTAGATTGACGAGCATTATTGAAGCATGTTAAAAAACATTTTATGTGTCTAATTTATGCGAAAAATGTACTTCAACTTTACAAATGTAACGTGATATATTATTATAAATACATTTATTAAAAATTATATTAATTTGATATAATATTTATATTGTTTACTGTTAAAGCTAGCACTTTTTACAAACTAATTCAGATTTTACAGTCAATGGAAAAAATATCAATAATTTCTTCTGAGACCGAACTTTAAATAATTCCAGAATATGCGATTTTATTTATTTAAAAATATATAGCTTAGAAGAAAGTAAACTCATAGATGCGATAAAATATATAAAAAAAAAATCAATTTATTAACCTCAATTATCCTTCTTGGTCATTGTTTATTATTTTCTAAAAAAAAAAAATAACGAATTTGAATTGTTAGCATATTTTGTATATTGTATTACATTTTTGCATTGTTTTTCTTCTTATTTTGGTCATAGAACAAATTTCACTAGACTCAAATAAATATTAAGATATTCATATGCCATGTCCAAAAGGTTACTTGACTGTAACTGTAAAATTGGGACTAACTATAGTAAATAAAATTTCCTTTTCAGATAGACAATCGCTTTGTAAAGGTATACAAACAGAAAAAACAATTTAAAATATTATTTTAAGTGATAAAACTGAAATACATGTTTCCCAATCCTCTGGGTCTCAAAGAATTAAAGGATTTTTTTAAATCAGTTTCTGAAGAAGATTACACTGGGGAACAAATTTTTCAATTTAATTTATTGTTTAATTTGGTTGTGGGGACTTCAAATCTGAAATTAGTTTTGCTCCCAAAGCTACAATTTTTTTACTACATTTTTAATCTATTTTTTTTGTCGATATGCACAAGTTTAAGAACGTTATAAACCAAAGAGCCATTACATTATGACCACCCTGATAATAACATGTAGGACCACCTTTTACCCTCAAAACTGCTAGCACCCGCCGTGACATTGATTCCACAAGGTGCTGATAGGTAGTCTGAGTTATCTGGTACCACGCACTCACCAACTGGTCCTGCAATTCCCTCACATTGCGAGGGGATAGCGTGGCAGCACGAATTTGGTTTTCCAAGTAAGATCACAAATGCTCTATTGGATTAAGGTCAGGTGAATTTGGGGGCCAAGACTTGACTTGAAAGTCACTGGAATGTTCCTCGACGATTCGACCCTTATGACATGGTGCATTATCCTGTTGGTAAACACCATCCCCGCAGAAAAAACTGTTGCCATGAATGGGTGAACCTGGTCTGCAACTATGTTTAAGTAGCTTACAGACGTCAGGGATTGTTCTATGAGGATTGTGGGTCCTAATGTGCCCCATGAAAACATTGTTCCTGGCCGAGAAACCATGAAAACCTGGGAGAGCCCATTGTTATGGATGGAGGCTGGTCATAATGTAATGGCTCTTCGGTGTGTGTATAACAGGGGGTAGCATAAATATTGCGACAGACTTCCAGTGGAGTTACGGCACATCATCAGGAATAAAAATTGCATGGAAAGCCACACTTCCCTATTATGACCTGTTCAGAAGCACCCTAAAAAAACAGTTTATAGCAGGGAAACGCGTCTAATGCCGTATGATGTCATTTACAGGCCTACATTTCTATTAATATTCGATTTTAATCCTGATGATGTGCCCTAACTCCCCTAGAAATTTGTCGCAACATTAAAGCTACCTCCTATTATATATAACATTTTTAAACGTGCACGATTTTATAAAATATGTTAAAAATGTCATTAAAAATGTAACTTTGAGAATAAAACCGATTTCAGATTTGAAATCAGTGATACCAAATTATGTCAGATCTGTTAAAAATTCTTATGCAGCAAAAAAATAAAATAAAATAAAATAAAATAAAATAAATTACCCTAGTGTTATTAGTCATATTTTGTATTTGGAACTCCAAATAGCAGGCGTATTTTTATCCGTACTCTCAGTTTCATTAGTTAAAATAATAATAGTGTGTTGTATAAAAGAATGATTGGTCTCTGATTTCTTTCCTTTTACTTACGGAATTTTTATCTACAACACAATCTAAAATATAATTCCGATTCTAATGACAGGTTAAAAAAAATTTTAATAAAAATAATTGAATATAATGTAAAAATTAAACTTTATAAATGGAGAAAATGCTAAAGGCGTAAAAAAACAACAATTTCTACTGAATTCTCACTCTTCATTTTTGATTTCCTTACAGTTTAACAACTCCGTGCATGTGCCACAGGTTCTGTCTCATAAATCAGTCCTTGGCTTTTGTGAATCCACTGGCATGTGTTGAAAAACATTTCAGCCTGTTTTCTTTGAACGTATTTTTCAGATTTATCTTTCTCTAGTTTCTCAGCCTTTCGTTTTTGAAAAAAAAAATGATTTTTTTTTTTAGAGAGAGAGAGAGAGAGAGAGAGAGAGAGAGACTAATGCATTACTTCCATTACTTTTCAGTTTAATTCTATTTAATTTCTTTTTTAAATTAAACTAATTTAATTTTCTATTAGAACGAAATTTTAATTCTCCGTCATTAATTTAGCTCTAGCATTATTTGCTAAGAAAAATTAAGACATCGTAACACATTATTTTGGAACAATATTAATAAAGTTACTGAACAATTTAGTAATTATTATCAAGCAATTCTATTGTACAGTATATGCCATTGCATACAGTATATTATATTCATGAAATTGAGTATATTTTATTGTCATTTTTATTTTTTATTCATTTCTCATTTATTTATTTATTTTATTTATAATTTTTTTATTTATTTATTATTATTATTATTTATTTATTTATTTATTTTTGCTAAAATATTTGTAACATTTATCTGAAATCAAATTGGATAACTTCCGTCATAATTGGATAACTACCATCATCATACTACCATATAAAAACATATCTGATCATGTCTTTGAAAAATTTTCATGAAAACTGTATTAAACATAAATGAAATACTTTCGCAACAAATGACCTTTTCGAAGTCCTTTACGAAGGCAAATTTCTCCCAATACTTAATCCAGGAGTTCCCTTGTCCTCTGGATTGGGTTCAAACTTACATGTCCATGGAGTTGAACATTCGAAATCGTAAACCCAAAAATTGGCTCGGCTGTTCAACAACGAATGATATAAAATGTAAAATAACCTTTTCGTATTCGCTCGTTGAACCGCATGATTTTAATTCTTCATATATATTATACATATTAATAATTTCTTTTACAAAAAGCTCAATTACACAACTAGGGATTGTTCTAAAATTTTAGTAGCCTTTTAAATAATCTCAATTTTTAATTCTTTACATTCAAAATTACATGATAAAAACTCACACATTAGACACCGTTATCGTGTATTTGTGATTTCCAGGATAAAATTAAAGGTTCCTAGGAAATTAGGTAAAAGGAGGGGGGGGGATGACGTAAGTGATTGATACGTATTTGAACCTAGATACTTTCTTACGTCACCGGGACCACACGATTGAAGATATTTTAATTTTCTTCTCTGTTTTGCCTTGTAAAACTTTTCTTCCCCTTTTTTATTTCTTATTTTATTTATTTATTTATTTTTTACAATTTTAGAACTGTTCCTTTAGATTCGAAATAAATTACATAATCTAATTTAACTCTTTAAAATCTACAATTTAAAATCTAACAATTTAAATCTTTAAAAAGCTTTGTTTGATATCAAGATTTTGTGTAACACTTGGTGATATTTCCTTGTTAAACTCATTTCAATGATTTGAATAAGACAATGGCAAAACTTTTGTCAGTGCTGTTGGTCGTTGCGCACATGGATTTTAAATTAGGAATATAGGTTGCATATATGAAGAAATCGGAAGCTTTGTTTCTTTTACAAAAATAAACTTTAAAAAAAATTAATATCTTCACATGAGCTTAATAATTACTTATTAAACTTTAGAATTCCGCAAAACAACAATACCATATGCAAAAAAAGTTTTAAATCATAAATGAAGCAAAGGTATAGGGGTTTATTTCTTAAGAAGTAAAAAATCATGCTCTATCTATCATGTTGTATAAACATAAAACAGGAAAGTCTTTTAAAAAATAAAATGTTGATAGTCCTATGAGATTTAAAATTGACTTTAAATAGTTTAAACTGCCTAAATTAACTTAAATTATGAATAAATATCAAATCTGATTGTTTCAAAATCATAAATGCAATGGAAGTTATTTTATTTGTTACATTTAAAATTATCATAATGATATAGCGATAAGTAAAAAATGAACGTTTCAAATTATAATTTACAATAAGAAGGCATGGAAATATTTAGTTTTTTTCTTTTTTTCAGTCATTATAATATGATGTTGAGAATTTAGAAAACCGCATAGAGCTATATTGATAATTGTGCACCATAAATAACTAATTATTTATTCACATAGCACTTTATTTATTTAAAATTAATATAATTCAAAACCAATTACAAATGTCATGTTTTTGAGTTTTTTATCACTATTTCTAAGCAATTTATGTTTTACCTCCTTCCCTTAAATGCATTCTTTGCTATCTTCTATTTCGAATGTTTTAAGCATTTTTAAAAATATTCAGAATTTTAAAAAATTGGACAGTGTTTGCATATTACTAAAATACTTATTGCTTATTGCTTATTACTTAAAATTTCTTAAACAAATCCAGAAAACTAAACTAACTTTAAGAAATATATTAAGGAGCGAGAATTATTAAAAAAATATCAATAAAAAGTAGTGATTGCCCTCCGTACAAAAAAAGTATAGATTTATATTTTTTTAAATGAATAAGAGATAATCTAATAGTAAACAAATAAACAAAGTATAAATAAATAAAAAGTACAAATAAATAAAAAGTACAAATAAATAAAATCAAAATAAATAAAATAAAAACTAATTTTCCCATTCATCGATTTCGTCCTCTACTGATTTGCCTATTTACTCTTACACTAATTTACTAATATGCCGATTCCCTGATTTTTAGATTTAAATATTGTTTTTTTTATTCTTCATGCTATTTTCTCCTATTTACTTACTATATCGTACGTAATGTTTGCCATAAGAGATGTAGTTATGCATTAAAAATATTAAATGATCATTGCTAAAGACCAACACGTATTACTCCCATAACTAACGTGTGTTTAGTAACCTTTAATAAGTTAATAAATATTGACATTCGTTTTCAATTACTTCTTCATGGGTAAAAATTTCAAAGGAAAATGAATTATTTGATGAAGAAGATACTTAAGTATATAGATAATTTATAAGATGACTCCATCTTATTTTTATTTTATTACAGTAAAAGTCGAGGATCATTTTAAACAAACTTCAAATTGTATAAAAGGAATAATTGTTTGATTTCATCTTAAAATTAAAAATAGATTGCATATACAAAGTATTAGTTTTCATTGTTGAAATAAAATTTAAAAAAAAATGTTCAAATGAAGTGATGGATTATTATTTCTAAATTTACCATTGGAAGTGCTGAACTTCTTCCACAATAAATTATTTGTGTTTTCCAATAAAAAAAATCACGACTATTATATATTAATTACAAAGTATGAAATATTTGTAGAAAATCTTCAAAAAAAATTTTTTTTGTATATTATTTTTTGTTTAAATGTAACTAAATGTAGACTTTTTTGTTACATTATTTGCTATTTTATTTTCCATTTAATTTTATATCTGAATTTCAACACTTCTACTTTTTTAGGAGTTTAAAAAAAAATAATTTGTCTCCAAAACAAAAGACACTTTAAATTTTGATTTTAATTGCACATTTCACTAATTTCTTTTCACTTTTGAAAAAAACACCTTTTACTGTTTTAATAAAAATCTATACTAACTTTTATAATTACTTATACAAAATTTCAGTATTCAGGGTAAAATAAAAAGTGAAAATTGTTCAAATGGAGAGATGGATTGTTTTCTCAAAATTTACCATCGAAAATGCGTAACTTTTTTGAACAAAAATTCCTTGCGATTTCCAATAAAATAAATCACGACTAATATTAAACTTAGTTTAAATTATTAAATTAAAAAGAATAAAATTTTGGTAGAGAATCTTCACAAAAATGATTTTTGTAGATTACTTTTTAGATTAAATATAATTAAATGAAGAGACTTTTTTGTTATTTTATTTGCTATTTTATTTCGTATTTAACTTTATATCAAAATTTAAACACCGCTATTTTTTTTCGAAAGTTGGAAAATGTATATTTTTTTATTTCCTAAGCAAAAGACACTTTACATTTACAAAGGGGGTATCTTAAGTATAACTCACCATTCGACCTGAATCAATGCTTTTAATCCTACAAAAATAAACATTTTTAATAACACAATTCTTTTAAAAAAATTCCACTTTTGAAAAAAAAACAACTCCTATTACAATTTTAATAAAAACTCATACTAACTTTTATAATTACAGCACTTAAAAAAAACATGCTTTTTTTTAAATAATTCATGTCACATTGAGTCACATTATTTTGAATAAAAACTGAATTTATTTTTAATTAATTAAATAAAATTTTTAGTCATCAAATTTATTTTACTCACCTTGCAATTAGGAAACAGTGTTATAACATTTGCTTCGCAGGTGAAAAAGTTTTTCAGCACTATCACTCAATATAAATTTAATATAAAATGTAAACGGTTAAGACAAAACAATAATTAATTTTTATATACGAAGTTTAAATATTTACTCCTTTTTTAGAACCTCTTCGAAAAATCCTCAACCAGAAAACAAAACGGTTATTTTAACATACAGCAAATGTAATAGAACGAATTTCGTACTGAAACTGAGATAATCTGACAACTGAGGTCTTATGTCATTTACTTATTTTATATTATGTGATTACGTTTTTAGGTCTGCCAAAAACATTCAATGAAAAATTGTCGCTTATATAATAATAATAAAAAAAACAATAATAATAAACTGACATAAAAATAGTATTTTAATTACCTTAAACAAACTTGCATCTGGCAATAGAGAAAAACGTTGCATGATTTATTGTCATAAAATTTATATTAAAAGCAAACAACTTTCTCCGATATGCAAATATGCAATTGAAAACATCTGTTATTGACCAGAACGTTGCATTTAAGGAAAATAAATTATTCATTAATTACCTCTTAATTATCACTCATTAAAAAAATCTAATGTGTTGATTTTATTTCAAGGTCGAGCATTAATTTGGTTGTAGTTGTCCTAGTTATTCATTTTCTCTTAAATGATTTACAAGAGTATGTAGCATTTGAAAACCGATTGACATAGATTATTTTTCTTCAATGTCTGTAAAAGATCTTTTCACTTTCATTAATTTTTTAATTATTTTATTTAGCAACTGCAAGATAGCGATTTCGCTTCATGATTTTGAAATAAAACCATAAGTCGATGGGAGCACTAAAAAAATGGATGTGTCAAAAAAGCTCAGAAAGAAATAATAACTGAATTTGAAAACCCTAAGTACTCAAAGTTGAAACAGCATATACTCATTTTTAGAGAAAATGGTAGATTTCAAATGTGACTTGGAGGGGGAAATGTGTGAAAGGGATGTTCGCTGGCTGCGGGCAGGACTCGAACCAAGGACTTCTGGGTACGTAGTAGAATTCCCTAACCACCACAGTTGAACACCCCAGTTTAGGGAGAGTTATGAAGCTTTATAAGGTTGTAGCCACAATGACACATCATGACAAACATTGGAGAATTAGTATAGTTTTCAAAATTTGCAGTTATTTGTTTTGGAGCTATTTTTGTGCAAGGACAAAATTTTAACAAAGTTGATGAAAAATGAATAAGGGTACTCAAATACAGAATTATTTAAAATAATGAAACATTGGTTTTGTGGGAAAAATTAAAAATTATAACTTCTCTTAAATAAAAAGCTTCGAAACGTTTTATAGGAAGTCTGTTTTCAATGTATACAAAATTAACACGGAATTATGTTACATTTCTTTATTTAATAGTCGCAGAAATCTAAAAAAATAAAGCCATAAAAAACTAGATTTTTTTTAAATATTTGCTAACTCTTTGCAAAATATGTAATTTTTAATTCTTCAAAATATGTAATTTTTTTTGGCTACTGCTTTATAAATAAAAACTAACTTAAAACTTTATAAATAAAAATAACTCAAGATATAGTATTAGAAATTCTAAAAGAATTTGTGAACCTAATTCTTTATTCCTTAATGCTAAAAGCTTAGAAGAAGCACTCTCTCTCTCTCTCTCTTTCTCTCTCTTTTCTTCTGTTTCTTGGTAATGTTCGCATTTTTCTACAAATTTGCAACGTAAGCAAACGGAGAAATCTTTTGAAGTACACAAAAGATCCCCCCCCCCCAAAAAAAAAATTATTAAAACGATTAATTCCTCATGTAATTTGTTTCTATAGTTACGGTATATTGAATATAAATTTTTAATTAGATTTATTTTAGATAACAAAAGGTAGTAGATGAATTGCAAATATTGGCATTTCCTCTAATCTATAGGGTCCTAATGTCATTTGCAAGTTCATGATTGATTGTTATCAACCCTTGTTAACGTTGAACAAAATTTGCATTAAAAAAGCCTCTTATATTCTAAATAAGGGTAAGAGTTATTTTTTTAAACAGGTCAGTGAGATTTTTTTTATGAATAATTCAAATAAAATAGCACAATAAATTATTATTCTTTTTTTGTCTAGTAGAATGATACTGGTGAGAACAATTTATCAAAATTCAAAAGTCCCCTTTTTTCCAAATTCACTAAATGAAATGACACATTTTCATGCATGGTGGGAGAGAAGTGAGATTTTCGCGCCAAAGAATCATTAAGTATAAATAATAATAGAGTGTTATTGCACGCTATTACTATGCTTTGATGGTTATCCCCATTGTTTTTCAGTTGATCAATAAATTTGTTTACTATGAAAAGTTTTCAAAGGAATATTAATCTGATAAGTATTGAACCTTATAATAAGCATATTTGATTATAAAATACCTAGTTAAATAACGTGAGTCTGTAGTATTTGACCAGCAAGGGCAGTACGCATCTCGAAAATTCCTATTAATAGGCTTTATAATAAACATAATTTATTTTATTTTATAACCGTTGTTGAACAGCAGACCCAATTTTTGGGTTTACGACTACTAATGTTCAACTACGTAACCTTGTAATTTAAAACCCAATCCAGAAGAAAGGGAAGTCCTGGATCAAGTATTGATGGAAATTTGCATTCGTGGAGGACTAACCCGAATTTGCGTTACATGAAGAGGAAGATCACGAAAACCTCTCATGGTTATCCTGACGAAAAGGGACTCTATCCGTCTACCACTGAGGATATTTCACGTCAGCACTGTGGTCGATGCAAGTCGGATGCGGAATTCGTATCGACAAGCTATCGCTGGGATTCGAATCCGGGTCACCTAATTGGAAAGCGAATGCTCTATCCCCTGAGCCATCGCGGCATATAAATTTGATTCCGCCCAGGTTCGAACTAGGGACCTTTCGCGTGTGAAGCGAGTATGATAACACTTTATTATGAAATCCTAGTTACACTACGTGAGTCTCTAGTGTTTGAATAGCAAGTAAAGTGCACATCTCGAAAATTCTTATTAATGGATGGGCTTTGCAATAAACATACTTTGTTATGAAAACCTAGTTACACTACGTGAGTCTATAGTATTTGATTAGCAAGATCAGTATGCATCTCAAAAATTCTTATTGATGGATGGGTCTCATAAAGCGTACTTTGCTAAGAAAATTTAGTTACACTACGTGAGTCTCTAGTATTTGACTAGCAAGTAAAGTGCACATCTCGAAAATTCTTATTAAAATAAAGTTAAGCTTTAATTGAAGAGTATGTATGAAAATCCTTGGAGGAGATACCAAATTAGCCTACTAATCTGACCCTAGGATATGATATACCCCCATTAAAGTTACAGTTCATTTATTTTTAAACTAACAAAAACTTCCAAGCTTGTGTGAAAAGAATTTCAGAAATTTTCTTTTTACATTTTTTTAAAAAGTTTTTAGGAAGCTATTTGAGATAATTTCCGAGGTATAAAATTATTTCTGGTAGTATTTACATTTTCATTAGCTAAAAACTCAGAATATTACTTCATTCTGCTTAGGAGTTACAGTACTTTGAAAATGTTTGTGTTTACGCGTATTTTTAAAGAACCTGATATCGTTAAAGCGTTTATAGACTATTTTTTCACAAAACATAAACATCTAAAGAATAATGATGTATTTACAGAATTTGGAAAATCAGTATTTAATATATTTATGAATACTGAAAAATAATGAATAATGATAGGAACGATATTAATTAAAAACTATCACGATTTTTCAAACTAAATATAAATTTTTCTTAATTGAACTGATTAGCTTTCTAATTAAAAAAAGTTTTTAAGCATTGTCAGTTCACTTAACTACCGTCATTAAATCTTTACCGGTATTAACAACCAAACCACTAACTATGACTGTTCTTTTATAATCTAAGATTTCCGAACATATGCAAGACCAATTGGAAAGGAATATGTTTCATATTTTTACCCCTTTTCTATGTGTATGTGCCAAATATTTTAAAATTGAAGTTCCTATCCCAAATACAATATTTGTTCGTGCATTCTTCAGAGATCTTATACAGAAGGGGCACCGGAACTGCCATTGGTAATATATATTTTTAAATTTCTTGTCAATAATAAATTAAAAATATATATATATACATTAAGGACCGAAAATTAATAAACAAGCAAGAAAAGGCAAAAACGTTACAGAAATTTATCGTATCAGTAAAGAGGAAAGCGAGATGAAAAACATACAAAAAACTGAATTTATTGCCTGATGTAGCTTGGAAGGTTTTCTTATAATCATCTTTCAACCCTTTTCAGTTTTTTTTTGGCAATCAAGCAGATTTCGATGTTTTTAATCCCTCCATCCTCAATTGTTATTTTTCAGAATCGAATAGTACGTCATTTTTTCCTCATTTAAATATTAGCAAAGTTACTATTGTTCAATCAACAAGTTGCTACAATTGTTATTGTTCGAACACTTATTTCAGACAATTTTTATTGTTTTGTACACATTACAATAATTATTTCATTCTGTACTGCATATGCATAGGCAACAAGGTTATAATTATGTTACAAAAATCGAAATAGCTATTGGAAAAATAAAAATTAATACCATCGGTCGAATCAAGAAAACTAATGTCCTTCATTATGCTGGGGACTTTCTGTGAATAAGCACGTAGTTGTTTTGTTTTTTAATGAAGTATTACCTTAATGCAAGTCAGTAAAATGTTTAAAATATTATAAGTTTAAGTATATTTTTTGTGCGTATACATCGATTTAGTCAGAATAAATAAGATAAGTATCTAATTTAGATTTGATTACTCTCAACATGCTTTTAATGAGTCATAAGAACGGAATTTTTTGCGCAACTCGGAAAATAATGAATTTGATTATGTATGGCTGCGTCACCATCCCATTCTTATTTCTTGTGGCTGACTCATTGAAAGCATCTTAGATAAATAATTATTAACATGGCTAAATAATGCTGATTGAAATGTTGAAAAAAAAATATGGTCAAAACTACCAGAATATGATAAAATTTACAGTATTGCTGGTTCCATGGGAACATCAAAAACCTCTGTGATATTTACCGAACCGTTTTGGTAAGGATTTTGTTAAAATTAACCAATAAATTATGGCTTTATAATTTTCGATAAAATTTGGAAAATGTGGAAAAATTAGATAATTTTATCATAACACTATAGAGCATGGAATAAAAACCATTTATTCGGTCAAATTTACTTTTCAGTTTTGTATTTTTTACTAAATGTATGATAATAAGAACTATACTTGTGAAAGATCCTAATATCCAGTACACTGTAAAAAATTCCGTATTAAATTACGATATAAAGTACTTTGGGTGAATTATCCAAAAAATCCATTTTTCAGTAAAATATTATACCATAATTTTTAGAGTAATATTTATTTCATTACAGTTATTTAGCGATTTTACGGTCATTCTAAGTGTAAAAAATTACTGTACATCAGATTTTTTGTTCCGTAAGGTGTTAAGGGAAAAATTAATTTTACGGTAAAAAGTACAGGTACCCTGAGTACCGTAATTTGAAAGAAAATTGCACTTGTCAACCAAAACATGCAAATCACTTATCCATGCTCTATTTAGGTACTTACGTAATATTTAAACGGCGCCTAATTACAGTTCATCCTGCACTGTTCAAGTCCAAGAGCTAAAAAATAAAATTTAAAACTAATTTTAACATTTGCCTTTAAAGTAATATTTCTTAAAATAACTATTACATATGATGAGATATCAAATCTTTTTTTTAAATCTATTACTCATTTTCAAGTATATAATATTATACAAGATTATTTAAAGTATCAGTACCCGTCTTATAATTCTGAAATTTAATGTCAAATAAGAAAGTCAGATTTTGCTAAAGTTGTAATAATATGATAAAGTTGTATTCAGAGTTTTTTTAGGATTGAAAAGTGAAAAACTAAAAAATATTTTCTGGTTGAATCAATGTGGAATATGAAATTTTCTTGAAAAAAGTGTTACATACAATTTAATAAATATTGATATTTCTTTAGTATTTTTGTAGGAAAATTTATCATCCGATTAGATCAAATATTGATATCAAGTTAACATTTTCTGAAATGAAGTGTTAAATAATTTTAAGTGAGATCAAATATTGGTTATGTTAATATTTTCTGAAAAGAACAATTTCATTGAATTTAATCAAATATTTAAATTTATTTTATGATTCTTCTGAATAAATAATTGTACATTAAGTTCTATAAAATATTTAATTCTGAAACTATAATTTTGGAGAAGGGATATTTCAGGAGCTAATGCTAGTTGTCTACATTAGATTGTACAAATTTGAACAATAAGTTTTTCAAGGTCAAAGATAATTATAAAAAATGAAGAGCTGAAAATGATAATGTTAAATGACTTGAATAGTTTTTTTTTTTTTTTAAGTGTTTCTGGCTCTAAGGAAATACAAAAAAGTACAGTAATTTTTTGCCGAATTGTTTTGGTAAAATTAACAAAAAATATAGTTATATTTACATGCTGTTTCGTAATAAATATGATAAAATTTAGTAATTACTTTACATTATGGTATAAAAACCATTTCTTCGGTATTTTTACTAAACGTGTGACAGTAAAAACTAAAATCCTAATAATAAGAATTTCCGGTAAACCGTTACAGTACGAACGAAAATATTACCAAATGAATTATTTGAATAACCCACAGTTTGGTCTTATTACCAGAATTATGGTTTTTTTCTCCTTTACCAGAAATGCCATAACCATACAAGTACGGTAATTTTACCAGAATTTTTTCTCTCCATGTTCTTTGTCAATTAGTTAACCTTGCTCAATTAATTAACATATCAAGTCATTTTTATTTCAATGAGAATGCGCGAAACTAATTATCTTTTGGGATATTTAGAGAATAATTTAATAATTTTATAAATTAATATTGGTGCACATTGATTTTTATGAATAAAATATTGATGTTCATTTTTTCGTTTCAAAAAATAATTTTCAAATGCATATCTATTCTTCTAATAATTTCGAAACAGAAATGTTGAATGAATTGAAATGTTTTACGACAACAAAAGATATCATAATGTTTAAACCACAAGTACTTATGATTATTGCCTTTATAAAATTAAAAATTGAAAAATTGAACAAAAAGATTTAATGAATTAAGATGATAATTTTTAAATAAATTAAAATTTCTCTTAACATTTCCAAAACGACACCACAACACGAAGTTAGATTAAGAGTGATGTTCATTTAATATTTTTCTCATTAATTTAATGCCTTAAGATTTATCCATGAATTGTTAAATTAATGATTTTCCATGAAGCAAGATGAAAATAATTAATTCTTAATTGTGATAAATTTTTATTTATTCCAAATATTGATGAAATTTACATATTTTTAATTTTATTTATTTAGCCTATTTTGTTCTCCATCTCTTTGTCAAACTCAGAACTGTAAAAAATTCTGGATCAAATTACGGTAGAATGTACTGGCACTTTGTTAGACATCATCATCCATAAAATCCATTTTTACCTTAAAATATTAAACCGTAATTTTTACTGTAACATTATGAGTGATTCAGTGATTTTATGGTAATTATTATTGTAGAAATTACGGCGTATCACATTTTTCGTTTCATAACATATGTTCCGGTAAAAACGGATTTCACGGTAAACGTGGTGGTATTTTCTACCATAATTTAATCCGGTTTCTTACAGTGTGCTTAGCATAACATTTGAGAATCTATTCCAAATTAAATAAACATTCTTAAAGGTTTATAAGGAAAACATCTATGATCTTAATCCAATTTTACTTTATTTTATCTACTGGTAAAATTACTATTACCTGGGAAATTACACTGTTCAAATTTGCTGTAAACTTAAGGGTCAAATCAAATCACGTAATCACGCGAATCTTTCTCAATTTTAAACTATTTCTGATGATTTTCATTTTGGAGGACATTATAGTTTTTAAGGTTCAAATTTAAATTTAGAATTGAGAATTAATTATTTGTGCAGACATCAACATTTAATGCATATAATAAATTTCAGGGAGAATTTTATTTTTATAAAAAAACTAAAATGAAAGTTACAGGATTTATTTTTTTAATTATTTCATAATTATATTATTTCTGAAATTATATTTTGTTATTTATTTTGGGAGTTAAATTTTACGAAGTATAGAAGTTTGTAAACTTTATGGAAATTTCATATTCGTAAAATGATGTTTGCATATTTATGAAAAGATCACTTCAGATAAAAACAACAACAATACAGTTAAAACATTTTCACGAAAAAAAAAGATAAAGATATAGATTTTAGTTTAGATATTAAACCAAAAGATAAAGAACACGGTATTAAATTATGTAGCTTCATTTAAGTTTAAAGTGTAAATCAAAATCTTTAAACTTGAAGGAAAAAATTATCGAACCATAACCAAATGAATTAACTGTAAATTGACTCTAGAAATAGTGATTTATCATCACAGCACAAAAGGTGCGTAAGTTCAATAGAGACATTGTCAGACCTAAATATAAGGAAGAGTCGGTAATACATGGATGATTACGAAATTTATGATGAATAATCAAGTTTTGACCTGGGCTGTTTCATCTAGACTAAAAGGAAGTTGATTATTCCGCATCTACATATTTATCGTTCAAATCACAAGTGCAAATGACTGTAATAGCCTTGTCTCTTTCCAATAAAAATAAAGATAGGATTTTGCTAACATTTTTACGGTATGAATGGTTCTAAAGTCTCACATAATTCAAAATCTCAGACTGTTTCACCCAAATCTTACCACCCTTGCACATTGTCTAGTTATTTTACATTAACTAATACTACTGCTCAGAGATCTACCAAAACACATTTAGATTAACGCATTAAAACAGATTAAGATTTTACTGTTAATGTGCATAACTCAACAATTCAAGGCAAATTTACTAGTTATTTTGCAGACAAATTATAGTAGTATGACAAATTCTTGATCCAATCAACAAGGCACGACAACTTACAATACTATTGCAGAGATGCAACAAAAAATATTCTGTAATATCTTACTTTTCCCAATTATCTTACTTTTCCCAATTATCTTACTTTTTATAATTATCTTACTTTTTACAATTATCTCACTGCTTAATCAGGACAACTCAAGCATCAAACTAAAGCAAGTTATTGTAAGTTAACTAGCTATTTTATAGGTGAATTTTTATAATCCTGAATTTACGCACCGTTTAACAGGAGACCAATAGTTGCCTCAACTTATTTAGAATCTAGTAGGGGTATCATAAATCCTGTTTTAAGATTTTTGCAAAAATTTAAGTTACTTCATACTGAGGAAAATATTACATTTTATCAAAAAATTATTCAGAAGCACATACCTTTATTAAATGATCTCCTTTTGTTATAAATGTTAAAAAGTTTAAAAGTAAAAATTAATATTTTACACATAGTATATTTAAATTTATTTTTAAGTTTATTCAAATGTTTTTATTTTGTTAAAACCACTAAATTGAAAGAAAAGCATACAATGAATAGGAAGGATTGCTCAAGTAAATCAAGTTATCTTACAAGAGTATCGAAGTTTTGAGCAAGAAATCCTATAAATGGCATGTTTTTATAATTGTTTTAAAATTTCTAATTTTCAAATATGCTTATACTACTACAATTATACTAACACGGAGAATTTTCTTTCTTTTAAATTTACGTACTGTATGGTAATGACATCTCTGGTAAAAATAAGCAATAATTCTGGTTAATAAAACTAAAATATACGGAATTTAAATAATTTATTCGGTTATTTTTTCTATTCATAAAAGAGTGGTTTACCGAAAATTCTCGTTTTCAAAATCGTTGTTTTTATTACCGAACATTTAATAAAAAATACAAAATTTAAATTTAAATTTAACCGAATAAATGCCCTTTATGTCGTACTCTTCCTAATAAAAAGGAAGATAGGATTAAAAAATAAGATGTCCTGAAAAAATGACCAAATTTTATCACATGTTATTAAAATCATATTTTATTGTTAATTTTACCAAAATCATTACCAAAGTGATTTGATAAAAATTATCGAGATTTTTTGTGCTTCCATAGAGCTAGAAATAGGATTAATTTTACCATATTCTGGTAGTTTTGACCATACCTTTTTCTCAGTGAACGAAGTGCTTGACTACAAATTTCTATGCAATATTTCCTAAGTTAAAATTATATCGTGTAGTTATATATTTTGCTTATATTTTAACTCTAGGAAAAAAAGCGTTAATTCTACCGTTCAAGAAAACGATAAATGCCACATTGGTTTGAATACAATAACGACAGTCAGCTGACACGTTGAGTTTAAAACACGTTTTCATTGAAGAAACATGATTTATTTGGTTATTCATTTTGAAAACCATAAAATAGTGACATTATCAGATGAGGAAACGACATTCAAGCAAACAGCTTCATTTGAGTTCCGCTGATAAGTTCCATTGTTAAATTAATCAGCTCTTCAATTATACCGCCTGAGATTGAAATCAATTCCACTATTGCTTATCTCCACTGTTTATTTTTTTGTCTCCGTACCAAATCCTAATTAAATATAAAAAACAAAGCACGTAAGAGCTGTGCCTAAGAGTCCGTGAATTCCGTTTCAACACCAGCGCCAGTTTTTCTAAGAAAAGCACATATCTTTCAGATACCATCTGGAACTATTCGATAACCTAGCATCTTCGATTACGATTACGATTTTGTCAAACATACTATTTTTTTCTATCATAATCATAACTTCGAAATTTTAAAAATAACTGTTATGCAATCGTAGCAACATCACTTTTACTATTTTTCTTTGTTATTCCCTATGTAAGTTATTTCTATTGTAAGTTAAATTTTTCATTGTTCTAAGTAAGTTAAGTTCAATTGTAAGTTAAGTTGCATTTTTGTATTTCGATTTTATTAAAATTCTAACAATAGTCTACTTTCGCACTAAACTTATTTTGTACTTTCAAATAAAATTATGACTTTTTTTGCTGCAAATATGGTATTGTTATATTATCATATTTTTAAACGCACATATCTTTTAGATACCATCTGGAACTATTCAATGACCTAGCTTTTAAATCTTCGATAACGATTTTGTTAAACATACGATTTTTTCTAACATAATGATTTCTTCGAATTTTAAAAACTGACAATAAAGCAGTCATAGCCCTCTAACATCACATTTACTTTTTCTTTGTTGTTCTAAATGCAAGTTATTTCTATTGTAAGTTAAATTCTTCATTGTTCAAAGTAAATTAAGTTCCATTGAAAGTTAAGTTGTATATTTGTATTTCAATTTAATTATAATTCTTACAATTTATTTCCGCACTGAACTTCCTTTGTACTTTTAGATAAAATAATAACTTTTGTTACAAATGTGATATTATTACAACATCATATCGCACGTCATATTCAAAAATGAAAATTACCTTTGATGAGGTTAATACGATTTTTGAAATGCTATTTATAAAATCAAATAAGTAAAATGCTGAAATCTTTTCTATTTTTTAAGATATTTTTCATACTATTAAACAAACTTTTAAAATACTTTTGCAGACAAAAATTTCCTTTATTTATTTATTTTGCGCTTAGGATAATATTCTTTGCTTTTTATACTTGATGTGGCGCAAGTTTGAAAATGAGCTTTCACGTAATCCCTAAAAGGAAATACAGAGATTACCTTTAATGTGATAGGATAATAGCCTCAATGAGTATTTGATTAATTATTCCTATTTCATATACGGGGAAAAATTCTGGTGAAATTACCGTACCTTTCTGGTAAAAAAAAATATATAATTCTAGATAATGGTATTTAAAACATTCATTCGATAATTTTTTAGTTCGTATGATAACGGTTTACCGAAAATTCTGCTCAAATTATAGCTCTTATTAGCTCTTATTACCACACACTTAGTGAAAAATACCAAACTGAAAAGCAAATTTAACCGAATAAATGGTTTTTATGCCATACTAAAATTGCAAAATTTTATCATATTTATTAAAATTTATCACATATTATAGAACCATATTTTATTGCTAATTTTACCAAAATCATCATCAAAGCATTGAGGTGAAAATTACCGAGCTTTTTTGTATTCCTATATAGTCAGAAACACTGTAAATTTTTCCACATTCTGGAAGTTTTTCATACGTTTTTTCTCGATATAAAATGATCATTGTTTCAAATTATGAAAAGGATACTATTTTATCACAGTACTAATTAAGAATTATCTCATTTATGCCACGTTTTAGACAGTGTTTTTAAATATTCATTTTATCCCTCTTTGACTCTCTCTCATTTTAATGATGACCTTCAAATCTAATTCTAGCGTGAAGTCTTAAGGCAATACTTTTCAATTTTATTATTTTTTTGTTGGAATTTTACATTAACTCAACTTTTTCTGAAAATGTGAATGTAAAATTTATCTTTGTTTTAAATAATACGGCATAGGCAAGAGCACAATTAATCAGTAACTGTTTCAAATGAATGGTACGTAGACCTTGAGTCCTTATAATCAATGTAAAATACGTTTTTTTCTCCAACGCATTTAGTTTCATGGTGTTCCTAAACTTCAAATCAGCATAAAAAAACAATCTCCTTACATTGTTTCTTTCGACTAACTTCTTCCATATGATTCGATGATCAAACGGATATGGTGATTAAACGCATTAAAAGCATTTTTACTTTCTTATCACGTCAAAAATATTCACAATTGCGATGGAGAAAAAGAAAATTATTGAATAAGAATATCTTGAATCAACGCCATTAAGTACGCTACCCCCTCCCCCCATCTATGAATGAACAGACTGGTTCTCGCTATAACGACTGAAGTTTGATCAATTTACAGACCTTAATTTGTAACTTTTCTTTTTAATTAATCGCCGGAAAATTACTTTTAATGAAATAAGATTGACAGACTGGTTCCTTTCCCCGATATAACGACTGAAGTTTAGTCAATTTTCGGAAATAAAATATTCAACTTTTATTTTAATTTAACAGCATGAAAATTACTTCTTATGAAATATATAAATTTATCGACTGGTTTTTTCCTCCCGCTATAACGATTGAAATTTGGCCAATTTTCTGACCTAAATTTTCATCTTCTTTTTTTATTTAATTGCCAGAACATTACTTCTTATGAAATATATAAGATTGAAAGACTGGCTTTTTCCGCCGATATAACGAAAGAAGTTTAGTCAATTTTGAGACCTAAACTTTAAATTTTTTTTTTTTTAGTTTAATAGCAAGAAAATTATTTTTTACGAGGTTTATAAGATTTCTTAATTATATATATTGCTTTCACAAATTTTGACTAGAAATAAGTTTTTTTTTACACAATTTTGATATCATTTGTGCTCAAAATCATGGCGCTATTCCTCAATTTCGCCTAAAAATGCTGTAACATTGTAATCATATTTGAAATTGAATACCTCACATCAATCCACAAGTTTCAAGACTTCTAAACTTGTTGAACTATACTATGGTTCAAATTTGATGCAATCTTAATAACCATATAATATAACATTCATGCAATCTTAATAGTCAAGTTGAGCCATATTATCGTGCTACTTAGCACTGATTATATGATACAATGTAATCGATGAAGTTGATCATTTGGTTAAGTTGACTTCCATTATCATGAACCAAATTCATTCCCTAGAAGTCCCCAAAACCTTTTTAACCTGACTACTAGTATTGTATGTGCATTGCTAAATTAAGTCAAATTGGTCTTGTAGAGTTGCTATCAATTGCTCTTAATTCGTCAAAGGATGAAAAAAACTTTTTCGAAACAATTTTTTATGCTATTAGAATTGCACAGAATTTGTAAAAAGTGTATTTAAAGCTAGCTTAAGCCTTTTAAGTGATTACCATATTTGAAAAAAATTTAAAGACTTTCGTAGCAAATAGGTTTGTAAGCATACGAAACAAAATAAATTTTAAAAATGGTAGAATGAATATAATGCTAAGTTTTAAAATTTTCATACATGATCTGTCTCACTAATATTTTTATAATTTTTATTAAATTAACAATTGTCATGCTAAAATCCCAAATCAATTTAATTTTATGTTTGAGTAACAAATTGTAATTCATCCTGGTAATTAATCTCCTTTTAATGTTAAAAAAAATGTAAAGTGATGTTAAAAAACTAATTTTAATTTTCTATAATTTGATTGGTAACATGAATATAATGATATGAGAAATGATTAAAAAAATAAATAAATAGCTTTTCAGATGTTGACCAAAATAGCAATGCTTTACACGTAGTCAACTTACTTAGAATCAACTGTACTGTGGTTCAACTTATACGATAACATGGTTCAGTTCAATACCTTATAAAGTTAGGAGTCAATATGACTCATGGGTTGATATGAATTTTTAACAGATTTTTCTGACAGTGAATCGGTTCCTGTTATGCGGCAAGAAAAAGGAAGATACCCGGATGTCTCAGACATGCTTCGACGCGCAAATATAAAATAATCTACTTATGTTAATCTTCAACATCATAATCAAATTAAAGAACCTCCTTGCAGTAAAACATGACAAAATGAGGGATTAGTATAATCCGTAATTTATTATTTTTTTCTCCATATATAACCCGTTTTATTATTCGGTATTTAAAATTATATTTTATTTTGAAGAAAATTTTGCTTTCAAAATATCGAGAGAGGCTCTAAGAACCAATCAAAATAAAAACGATAATAGTACACATAAATATATATTTTTTAGTTGATATATATATATATATATATATATATATATATATATCACTTTAGCATAAATCTTCAATCACCACCGAAAGTTTCCCGAAAGAAATGAAAGCGAAATAATCACTTTCTTAAGATGCGAATGGAATTTCAAGTGCTGACAGAATTTTATAACGAGAATAATCACGTCTTCTGTTTTAGTAAAATATGTTTCTTTTTAGTCCACTTAAAAGAATGTCGTTTTTAAGGTTTTTATTTTATCATACGATTTCACTGCATAATGCTTCAAATATATTTTTGAAGAGCTATATTACACACAATGTAGTAGCTGCTCTTCTTAATGTTTGAATTAAATAAGCGGAGACTAATTTCCTCCTATTTTACGAACGATCCATTACAACTGTTAAGAAGAAGCACAATCAGTTCCATCTTCAACTCCAACATTTCAATTTAATATTCATTCAGCTGTCTTATCGTTTTCCACATGTTCGCGATTGGCAACAAAAAAAGCAAATGTCGCCGGATTCACGCAATTTGCAATTCTTTTCCTCAAACCACTCAACTCATCTTCAATATTCGAAGACAGAAAAGCTTATCTTTCCTGACAGATATTTTATTCTCAGAGAAAGCTTTAATTGAAAGCCGTAAGGAGTTCTTTCTCTGAAAAAGAAGGAAGTCTATCGTCTAGGTGGCATGAAAATAGCACGCCGCCCAACCGATTCGCTTCTGTCTTACGCATGAGCAAAAACCCATTAGAATTGCCTCTAGACGACAACCAGACGATCTAGAGGGCGATAAGCTGTATTCGATATCTTGATATCAACTTGCTGGTTATGGCAGCTTTCAGCGACTATCGCGGAATAATAACAATATACTTAAAGTTAACATAATAGTTATTTTTTTATTGCATAATATAGATCTTTAAACTATATAGATGTAAATTTAACATGGTTAAATTGTTTGAGATCACTGGCGTAGTAACAATCTAAGATAAAAACATCCTTAAAAGATTATTATTATAATTTATTATATCACTAGTCGTTGTTTTAAGGGCCAATCAGAAAACAAGAATCCAAAACTTTGTTTCTGATGGTGTTTGTTTTAGAGACATTAGTGTCCTTATTCAATTTAAATTTTGATAAAGAAAACTACGCATTGTTCTTTAACAAATTCCTCAGGATTTTAAATAAGACATTATCTATCAACAATGGAGGATTTAATATTTTTCGTTTTTAAAATTCTATCTAAAAATAATAAGTTTTTAGATTTTTCATGAAGAAAAAAAAAGTCAAATTTTCTCATGCTTTTTATTTTTTTCGTATTGAAAAGATAAAACATGAAATAGATATTCTATTTTATTTGTCGAGTTTATAGGATAAAATATATATTTATATATTAGTTATTAGTTTGTCCATTATTGACTCTGACGAAGTCAAGTTTTGCACTTTAGCCAGTAAGGACCCTCTTTCGGTAAGGCTACATATCTCACCAGTGTTGTAAAGATTAATATTTTTTATAATAAAAATCTACTGATTTAACTGCTTATGAGCAAACAATAATTAAAGTTTTATAATATTTTTCATGAAGAATGCTTAAAAAATTACAATAAAAGAATATTAATATGTTTCAAATAAAGCTGTCAATCTGAAATTGAATAAACATAAAAAATAATTATTTTCTAAAAGGAAAGCACAAATATTGAACATTTTGCGAATTGTATCCCACTTTTAAACTTTCTTTAAAAATATAAATCATATAATGTTGGAGCATAGCAATTAATTTAATAGAAAATAATTATGATTTTAAGATTTATTTAAACTAAGATTCAGTCCGTAAAAAACATTTGAAATTTTTTTTATATAAATGTTTGTCAGGTACAGGTAAGAAGGGGCTACGACTAACAGTTATAATTTTTTTCATTCATAAATCAAGTGATTGTTAAAATTTTCCCTCAAATTAACATTATATTCATAGTTAAGAATTCACTTTCAGAGTTATTCAAGAGTAAATTTCATAAACGTAAATTGAGATGTGCATATTCTTATAATTGTCGACTATGATTTATTCATTTAAAAAACATGCATGTTTACAATTTTATTCATAGAGCCGTTGTGGCTCAGGGATAAAGCGTTCGCCTTCCAATGAGGAGAACAGGATTCGAATCTCAACGATGGCTGGTCGACTTGAATTCTACACCCGGCTCACACCGACCACAGTGCTGACATAAAACATCCACAGTGGTAGACGGATCATGGATTAGAGTTGCCGTCAGACTAACCATAGGAGATCATCCTGGTTTTCCTCTCCATGTAACGCAAATGCAGGCTAGTTCCATCAAAAACTACTCCAAGAAGGCAAATTTTTCCCAATACTTGATCCAGAAGTTCCCTTGTCTTCAGGATTGAGTTCAAAATTACAAGGCTACGGAGTTGAACAAAAGTAGTCGTAAGCCCAAAATTGGGTCGGCTGCTTAACGGTGGCTATAAAATATAATCACATTTATTGGAGCCACGGTGATTCAGAGGATAGAGAGTTCGCTTCCCCATGAGGTGGCCCAGGTTCGAATACCAGCCGCAACTTCTTGATACGAATTATGCTCTCAGCCTGTTCCAATAAAAGCGCTGATGTGAAATGTCTGCAGTAGTAGATGGATCATGGGCTAGAATCCCCCTGCCGTTGCAATAACCATGAACATTTTTCGTGATTTTCCTCTCTATTTAATGCAAGTGTGGGTTAGTATCAGCAAAACGTGTTCAACGAAGGCTAATTTGTCCCAATGTGTGATCCAGGAACTCCCTTGTTTTCTGGATTGGGTTAAGAATTACAAGGCTGTATAGTTGAACATGGAGGCTATTAAGTTTGGTTGCCTTACTCATTGCTAGTCGTAAATTCAGAAGTGGGTCAGTCTTTCAACGCTGACTATAAAATAAAATAAAATCATATTTATTGAATTTAACATTCGATCCTCAGATTGGATTATTTGCTAACAGCATTCAATTTGGAAAACAAGGGAACTCCTAGTCAAGAACTAAAACAAACCTGCCTCCGTTGACGACTTTTTGAATGAAACTCAATCGCATTTCCTTTATCCGAAGAGGGAAAACAAGAAAACCATTTACGGTTAGCCCAACTTTGAAGAGACTTAATTATATGATCCATAGCGTCTAGATCCATTTACGTTATTTTTATGCATGGCTAAATATTTTTATATAACAAAGCTTCTTACATCATATTGATGCGATGATATTACAACAAAATAATCTTTTTTCTTCTTTATAACATCCCCTTTATGACAACATGTCACAGCGTAAGAAACAAATAAAGTTGTAATTTAAATCGTAATTGAGTTTAATGAGATAAAATATTCTTTGATATTATTGATTCTCAAATTATTTATATTTAAGGCCAAATTTTATTGAGTTATTGAGCTTTCTATTCAGTTAAAATTCGATTTATTTAAAATATTGGCACTTGGAAGTCTTAACTTAATGTTAGTCTCATAGAAACTCAGCATTTTTTTTTCATTTTTACTATACTAAATTTAAAATGTTCTTTCAATATCAATGCATGTTACAAACTATTAACTTTTAATCGTTTTAAATCAAAATTTTTTGTAATATTGTAAATTTCTCAGAATCTAAAATCTAATTTTAACCTGTTTCTTGGGAATATAAATTTTTCCTATTCAACATTAAGTGATATTTCTTTTTTCATCTAAACGAATTTACACCTAAAGCAGGTTCTTCAAAGATCTTCGACAATTTATACTTGTCATAAATGACTATTGATGAAAGATAATTTTCCCTAAGCAATTTCGACAAATGGATAATTATTGCTACCTTGACTGATGCAGAATTGCGTGTGGCTGACTTAATCACGAGTTGCAATCCTAAGGATTCGATGTTAATTAAAAGGATCTTTAAACAGCAGATGTAATATTGAGAGTCAATAGCCTTCATTTTCTTTCAACTAATACCCCTCATTACTACTTGATACATTAATTCAAAAGCAGGTGGCTTTCAAGTATTCTAAGTAAATGAAAAGAAATTTTTGCATTTTCCAATAAATATTTATTAAAATTGTCTCATTGACATTTTAGAAATATAATTAACTTATTTTATGAAGTTCAATTCTTGTGATAAATTTATCGCTGTAAATTACGTACAGTAGGGAATTATATTTTAATTCAACCCATTTATTTCTTATTTCATCTTGATTTATGTGATGCAAATTTAATGAGAATTTGCAGATGGTATTTTAAGCATATATCAAACACACATTCTTTAACAGAAACGCAAATTTGCAACTGCTTCCGTTGTTAGTTTAATAAAGAGAGTCGTTTATTATTTTAGGTCAAAATTAGCAATTCTTGGTTATTTTAACTCCTTATTATTATTATTATCATCATCATCATCACCATCATTATTATTATTATTATAACAAGTTTTTTTTACGATTCTAATGTGTAGCTTGTTTTCAAGATTTTTATTCAAACATGTTTTAAGAATCATTTTGGAACAATGGGTATCTAATGGCCTCTTTTTTTTATTAATTATAAAAAAATTTTAAGACCAAATTTATTTATAAAAGCATTTCAGACCATTAAAAGTACAATATATTGTTTCATTATCAACAAAAAAAGTAATTGCCAATCAAAACTTAGACAATTTTTAGACTAGATACATTGCTTAAAATTTAACTAAAGATCTGAACAGCTGGGAGAAAAAAAATTTGTTTTATTACTGGTGTTTAACAGCTGATGCATTTCTGAGTTTCCAACTATCAATATTCAACTCCGAAGCTTTGTAATCTTGAACCCAACCCAGAAGACAAGGGATCAGCATTGGGATAAGCTAGCCTTCATGGAGAACTTTTTGATTGAAGTAATCCGCATTTGCGTTACATTGAGAGTAAGACAACGAAAACCTCCCACGGTTAGCTCAACGATAAGGGGATTCTAACCCATGAACCCCTTACCACTGAAGATATTTTAACGTCAATACTGTGGTTGGTGCGAGACGAGAGCAAAATTTGTATCAAGCAGCCATTACTGGGATTCGAACATGGATAGTTAGCGAATTCACTTCCTTAATACCTCCAAATCAATCACCTCCAAATCAATCAACTTCAATCACCCCCAAAAATTATATTTCATCTCACAAAAGTGACACGTTCTATTTTAGTTCCTTTAAGGTTTGAAAAAAGGAAATTGTTTTATTCCTTATAGTCTACACGAAAAACGTAGCATGTAAAGTCTTAATTTTATTTTATTAAATGAATTATAAATTTTGCCGTTCTAAAAATATTTTGTCGAATCATGTACAAAAGACGGAGCGAAAGAGGTTTTGGTAACTTTTTTTCAAGCCCTTAATCTTAATACATTTACATTATATTAACATTTTGTAAAAACTGAACATAGAGTTTGCCCAGAAATGAAAATTATTATGCAAGTGGAGAAAAAAATCTGGTAAAATTACTGTAGTGTATGGTAATCATATTTTGGCAAAAAAAAAATACCAATAATTCTGATAAGGAAAATCAAAGTATACTGTATTAGAAACCTTCATTGGGTAATTTTTCGGTTAATATGGATTTCAAAATTATAGTTCTTAATATCAAACATTTAGTAAAAAAAATAGTGCGTGGAGTCCCTCCGCGCGGAAGAAGTTAAACTTCGCAACCTGCGACGTTAATTGTAGCAGAATCAGCAGTCGTAGAAGGATCACTAGTTCTATTCAACGACTCTTTTTCCTGCTCCGCTCGCTTCCGTGCTCTGTAATCACGGTAATATTGTGCATTTTTCCCTCGTGAACCTCTTGAACCAGTGGAAGTGCTTGTGGTTGCCTCATAGTCTCGCCCTGGAAAATGTATTTATATTAATAATGTATGGGAATGCGTTATAATGTAATTTCAGAAGAGAAAACCTAATAATCAATTGATATTCACAAGAGACGTACCTTGACATAACCGCATTGTCCGTGGGATTGTTTTCACTCATTTTTTACAATTGTTATCCACTAAATTTGAAAATAAAAAATACTACCCTATTAAATTATATGTGTATCATAACAAACTAAAAAAATTATTTATAGGAAAACAATACTTTTATGACTTTTATTATTTTTATGCTAGTGAGAACCAAAACAATATGGAAATGAATGAGGGAAAACTGGATCCTAACACGTGATTTTCCGGCCAATTAAAATGTAGCGTTAAACGTTTAACGCAACCTTGTTGGAAGTCGCATAAGAAGTATAACTTCAAAAATACCGAATTGAAAAATAAATTTAACCAAATAAATGATTTTTATTCCATGCTATAAGATATCATCATGAAATTACCAAACTTCATTGCATATTAAAAAATCATTTTCTATTGTTATTTTTACCGAAATCATTACCAAAGCGCTTTGGTAAAAATTATTGTACATTTTTAGTGTCCCCATACAGCCAGAAACACTGTAAACTTTACCATATTCTAGTAATTTTTACTATATTATTTTTCTGCGTATGAAAGGTTTACGAGCGAAATTGGAATTATATTTTGAGTCATTATTCATAGGCATTTCTTTTTGATATTTTAAAGACATGGAGTTATTTTTCCCGGAAGTAAATTTTTTTAATTTTATTTTAAATAACTGAACGCAAAGAATATTATTTAAATTCAACTAAATTCATTTCCCATTTCATCATGATTTATTTTTAAATTCTTTATGTTGGAGATTTAATGAGGACATTTATTTGCAGGTGACACTTTAAGTATTTATCAAACACATATATTTTTCTGCAACACAAAAATGTTACTACTTATGTCGTAAATCTTTGGCACTTGTGGTAAAAGAAATTTGACTTACGAAATTTTAATTAGCCTAAATAGAATATTAAGATGCGTACCCAATTTCATTTAGCCACAAATATTCATTTATTTATTTTTTTTCCTTTAAAATACAAACTCAGCATTATCATGGGATCTGAAGGTATATTTTTTATCACGTACCTTGTTTAACTTGATTTAAATTTTAATCTTGTTTCCTCAAGAAGATTTCATAATTTTTTTGTTTTGTTTCTACACTGCTTGAAGTATTAATCAACACTGAAACTCAAATGTATATTTGAATAGCATATCTGCTATTCACACGCTTTAGATTATGAAAAACAAATAACACGCAATGAATGCAATAAAACGTGAACTGAAAATATCAATGCTAATAATAAAAACAATTAAAATAACAATAATAATAATAAAATTTTTACCTGTTAGCTAACAATAATGTCTCGTTTTTATATACTACTCTATTCGTTTTTATATACTTATAATCTATTCATTTTCTTCATAATCAAAATTATTTATGAAATAATTTGCAGTGCGCAAAATATAAAACAGACCACCCTAAATAACTTTTGATCTAATGATCGGATCTTCAAGGTGTAGAATTCTTGGTCTAGGATAGTTCCTGAGAAATCAAATTTTGAAAAAGTCGTACACTCAAGATTTGATTTTTCAGGAACTATTCGACAGATTACGCTGAAATTTTGTGTTTCATCATTTAAAATTGCATTCTTCAAAACGATGAAAAAATTGTCTTCTTTACAATTCAAAATTTTTTCGACTACCATTAAGGGGTCCAAACTATTGAGGCTATATTTCTCAGATTGCGGCTACTCATTATATTATTATGTCAGAAATCTGAATTCGTCAACAAAAAAAAAGGGTAGGTATGTTTATTCCGAGAAAGTACGTTCTCCGAATAAATTCTCGTACGTTCTATTTAAATAATTTAACTTAAATTATCATATATATATATATATATATATATATATATATATATATATATATATATATATATATATATATATATATATATATATATATATATATATATGATATTCAACGCATATAATATTATATATGCTCATGTGGTACACAGTGAAAAATTCCAAATCGTATAAAGAATGGCGTCTTGATTGTCGTTATTTTTTATTTTATAATTTTGTCCGGATTTCTATTTTTTTAAATTTTTTTAACAGTTTAGCAAAATAGATTTGTAGCACACTTTAAAGTCTTATTCGGTTAAGTTTTAATTAAAGTTTCATTCAGTTTCAATTACCACAACTATATAGTTTTGAATATTCTAAAAAATAGCTGTAACATTGTTTTGAAAGATTACTGAAAAATATAATTGCTGCTTTCAGACGAATTATTTTTATTCTTTTCACTTTTTTTAAATAATCTGAATTGAGCTGACCTGACGCCTTTAATGCAACCAAATGAAATTCCTAACTAATATAAATCATCTCTTAAATTTCCATAAAGATGTTACGTATTTAAAAAACAAAATACAAAATGGCTATTTAGTTCTATTAAAGGGGCTAAAGATGACAATTTTTCGCTCATATTATTGAAAAGGTCATCAGTGTATCTGTCCTTCATAAAAGCCATTTTCCGAAAACAAAACTGAATTTCCATTCAACCTAAGAAAACCTGTAATATTCCATAACTACACTGTAAAAAATTTCATTTCAAATTACGGTAAAAAGCACCGGAACTCAGGGTGCCGGTTCTTTTTACCGTAAAATCCATTTTTACCAGAACATATCATTGAGAAAAAAAATCCGATAATCCGTATTTTTTGTAGTAATAATTACGATAATACCATTGAATGACTCTAATTAAATAAATATAACTGCAAAAAATCATGGTATAATATTTTGCCGTAAAAATGGATTTTAGGGATGATGCACCCAAAATGCCGGTATTTAATGCAGTAATTTTATCCAGCATTTTTACAGTGTAACACATGAATATGCATACTGAAAATAATATATTATGGTATAATTTTTTTTTAATCCTTATGGTCAATTTATTACAAAACATGAATTTAAGAACAACAACATTTTTTAATCATGTTTCAATAATTTAAACAATTTACAGATTTAACAGCATAATACCAATTTTTTAAAACAATTTCATACCTCATGAAATTTAATTTTAATAAAAATTATTTATCAAACTAGGACTTATTAATTTATTATGAAGTGCAACAAATAGAACAAAAGGTAACAATTCTTGATTAAGAATAATAATTATTATTTCAATCTTGAATAACGCTCGTACTTTTAGGCGCTAGACATCATCATAATAGGCACTTTTTTGTTCTTAACTTGAACAATTCAGATGTTAGCAAACTCAGCAGCCGCTTCTGGGAAATAAACAAAACTAAAAAATACAATTATATCGATAGACGAAATCCCCGCAACCGTAATCAATTAATGCGTTGCCACGGCAACTCTTAGTATCTTTGTTAACTGCGCCTTTTTGTTGTTAATGCAAATATAGAAATAAAAGAAAATATCAGCGACTGTTGTAAATAGATTTCATTACCAAAGTTGGTAATTTTGGACGCCGCTCATGTTTCACATTCTTGTTAACAAGCAAAACATCGATTTGGGTTGATACGGCAACTTTCTTCACACTTTTATAGAATACTTAACAGGAATGTTTGTGGTTTAATGGAAAAAAATATACGGTGCGCAAGAGCTATACTTGCATTTACTAGCTGGAATTGTTTATCATTTTGATACGTATGCAAAGTAGGAAATAGTTTTGCAGGCATAAAATGTGCGAGAGGAAAACGGCTAGAAGATGATAAAATTTATCGTGTTTCTGGCTCTATGGGAACACCAAAAAGCTCGGCAATTTTTATCGAAGTGTTTTGGTTTGATAAAATTATCAATAATATATAGGTCTACAATATGTGATAAAATATGATAACTTTATCATACCTTAGAGCATGACATAAAAACCATTTAATGGGTTAAATTTTCTCTTCAATTTTGTATTTTTACTAAATGTGTGATAATAAGAATTATAATTTTGAAAACCAGAATTTCCGGTAAACCGTTACATATGAACGGAAATATTACCAAATGAATGGTATAAATACCGTATATTTTGGTTTTATCTCTTCTCAGAATCATGTTTTTTAAAGGAAATATCATTATCATACAACACGGTAGCTTCACCAGAATTGTTTCTCTGTGTGCCATGGATTGGAACAGAATCCTACTGTATTTTATTATAATTTTCTGGTGCATATTTGAAAATACATCGTTGTACCGTGACATCGAAGAGGCCACTTTGAATCGTGGTATCGTGAAAATTACTGCAGGTGATGAACTTTAAAAAGAACTAACTAGCACAGAAATATTGTTTTTTAATTTATACGATAGCTGCAGCAATATTTTAAGCTTTAAAATTTTTGAAAGTGCATGATCTTTCACCATGCTTTGAAAGTAAATTTTCAAAGTTCAGCTAAATTACTAAGTTTAGCTCTTTGACCTTCCTTCCAGAATTGGAGCTTAATTTGCATTCATATTTTTACTGTAAAATAATATAAAATTTAGTTCTAAATCTTAATTTTTTTTTTTAAATATTAGATGAAATTTTAAATAAAAATATATAATTCTGTATTTTTAAAACGCTATTACAGTATATTCGAAATTTTTCAATCAATTGAACACCGATTTTGGTGCGTCTTCTTGGAGTCTTTTGTAATGTATTGTCATTGCTTATAAGGCATTTCAAAAACGTAGATAATATATATAATAGTAATAATATTTAAAAACGTAAATGTAGCATTAGTAATAATCGCCAAAAAGTGAAAACTGTTACGTTTCAGAGAGAAAAATAAATACGTTTCCGAAATTTTTAAATCTTTTTGTATTTTTCAAGCGTTTTAAATTTTTGCTAAAAAAGGTGAAAAAAGTTTAGGTAGATATTACCATACTGTAAGGCAGTGCTTCCCAAACTTATGACTTTTGTGTACCCTTTCTAAATTTTTCGTAACTCTGCGTACCATTAATAAAAAATGAATGTATTTTTTACTATAAAAAAATTGCACAAATGTTAAAAATCACAACTGGTTGTTGATACCACTAATTATTAATTAACTCTGAAAAAATAGCCAATAGAAAAATACATAACCATAAATTTTCATGGCTGGCTTTATTTTTAAATAAAATTTTTTGAAATTTTCTTTTGTTGCACGATATTTCGCATAAGAACGCGTACCCCCATACCCCTGGGGGTACGCGTACCACACTTTGGGAAACACCGCTGTAAAAAAAAAAACGATAATTTAGGTAATAACAACAAAATCTATGGTATTTATAAACTATTTCTTTTGTAATTTTTCCGTTCATAATATAGCTGTTTACCGGAAAGTCTAGTTTTCAGAATAATAGCTCTTATTACCAAACATTTAATAAAAAATTCAAAACTGAAAAGTAAATTTAACCCAATAAGTGGTTTTTATGCCGTGCTTTAAGAAATCATGATAAAATTGTCAAGTCTCGCAACATTTACTAAATATTTTTCATCATATTATAACCACTATATTTTATGGCTAATTTAACCAAAATCATTACATTTACTGACATTTTTAGGTGCTCCCTTAGAGTCTGAAACACGCTATTCTGATAGTTTTGACCATACTTTTTCTCTCAGTGTACATTTGTGCAGAAAATATTGGATAATATGTGTTAATTTTACATATTTCAGACCTTTTAGTCTAATAATTATGATTAAAATGACAAATTATCCATACATCTTCACCTAAATCTACCCATAAATAACCGAAGTGGTTGGGGAATATTACTTTGCATACGTGTTTCTCGGATTTCAAAACCCGCGAAAGTCATTAATTTTACTATATAATCCGACAGTTATGATATGCCAACTAAGCGTTAACAGCTATTTCCCTCCTTTCGGGGAAGCTGTTGTGAAAATTCTCATTAATCTTGATTAAATTTTGTTTTAATCCTTCCTGACTATCTACCAAAAAAGGAACTTGACTTTCTTTCATTCCCATTCATGGCTTTTACTATTATTATTTTTTTTTTAAAATAAGTAGAGCGAATCATTTTACTATTCCTACAAAATCAGTAATTTCTTTCAACAAGATTCCAAAATGTATTTTTTTAATCTTATGTTTTGCATTAAACGTATATTTTATTTTTTATCTCCTTCCACCAATTGTTTTAAATATCGCCAAATTTCTAAAAAAAAAAATGCAAAATTTTTTTAAAATGATTTATGAGACTCAAATCAACCTATAAATAATAATAAAAAAAAGGAGTATAGTTTTTTCTAAAACACAGTTTTTTACGTATAAAAATATATTTATTTTAACCACAAATGCTAAATTCGTTCAAAATTATTGCAACTATACAATGAAAGCCCTGATTTGAATCAAATTACCATTAAATACCAATGCAATGAAAAAATACCAACACCAATACGTTTAAAATACTGTTATATACTGTTTACCAATACCAAAAAATGAATACTCAAATTTCATGAAGATTTCTTCGTTTTTGAGGAAACCGTTTCCTGCTATATGCTCAGAGCTAATTTTTCGTCAAAGAGTCGCAATGACTATCACTTCTTCAAAGAAACGAATTTCGTCAAAATTAAAGAAATATTTCGCCATTCTATTTTTTTCAAAAAAGAAAAAGAAAGAAAAAAAAGCCTAGTGTCTTATGTATCTAACCTTTCTAATAATTACTTTATCTTGGGCACCACAGAGGAGGATAAAAGTCGCCTTAACAATACAAGAACGGAGAGATAACTTACTCCCATGCCCGAGGCCAGAATTGAACTCGGGATCTTCCTGGTAAGGGGTCAACTCCTTGACAGCTTCTTTCGTCACTTTATTTCCGATTGTCTAGTCTTCATCCTAGTTTCGTCATTAAATTTTCACGACGCACTATGATGAGGTTTCGAGCTGATGAAACATTTTTGTCAAATATTTGAGAGTTCACCCTTAATCACAAATCACGTGATTTCATGGTGAAGTGATTCTCAAAATTAACGAAATATCGATCAAAGATTGCTGAATCGTCAAAAATGAGAGTTTTATTTTTGAGAGTGAGTTTATATTATTTTCTAAAATGCTTGACTAATCACCAATAAATGTAATTTTAAATTCTAATGTTATTTTTTTATGAGTGAGATTAATTTTATGCTTTAACTTTCTTAAACAATAAACGTATACAATACGTGACTGAATATCTCAAGTTTTTAAAAAACGAAAGTCAATGTTACCGAATTTCTTTAACAAAAGTCATAACATTTTGGAACTTCGTCACATGGTTAAAAATTTGTTTAAATTATCAAATATCATGTGCACTATGTTGAACCGTTTTCTTCAAATCTTCTTGAATTTTATAAGAATTCTGTTTATTTATTGTTAGTGTTTTGTTTATTTATTTCTATTAAAAAAACATCTGATTCAGCTGTAAATATGTGTTTTACAGCTGTATGTTTAATGTCTTAACCCAACTTAGAAGGAACGATCACTTTTGAGATAAGTAAGTGTATTCGTCTTTAATTAGTGTTGTAATTGGTAGGGTCCATTATTAATGTTCAGCCATAACAGCCGTGAGAAAAAAATTTTGGTGAAATTACTGTACTGAACCGTAGTAATATTTCTGGTTTAAAAAACAAACAAACATGATTTTGGTTAATAAAACCAAAATAAATCCAATCAAACCAATAATTAAAAATATTCATTCTGTAATTTTTCCGTTCATATGGCAACGGTTTACTAGAAGTTCTGGTTTTCAAAACTATAGTTTTTATTACCACACATTTAGTAAAAAGTAAAAAACTGAAAAGTAAATTTAATCGAATAAAGGATTTTACCACCACAATTTACCACATTTTATCATATATTATAAAACCATTTTATTAATTTGACCAAATTTTATTTTATTAATTTTATCAGAATAATTTCCTTACCGTTTCGGTAAAAATAGTTGAACTTTGTGGTGTTTCAATAACAGTCAGAAACACAGTAAATTCTGCTGCATTCCAGTAGTCCCAAACTCTTACTCCCTCAGTGTGAGAATTAAAAATTATTTTTCTTTCTTTTTTCGTTTTTTTAAATGTTTTTTAAAAATTAATTAAAAGTTAAATTAAACCTATTGAATTATCACCTCGGGGAGATTTTTTATTTTATTACATTAAACACTGAACTTTTTTTCAAACATGGCAGTGCAAAACTTGCACTACGATATTATTTAAACTAGACATCTTAGTAAGGTCACCGTGAATTTGAGGAAGATCATGATAGTTCTATATTGCCATATTATACTCTTAGAAAAATTTGCTCTCTGTCAATGCTTTGAAAAATTTGCTCAATGTTTGCTAATATCAGTACATTGAACCATACTGTGGTGCTAATTTGCTGCAGCCTTAAAAAAGTGCTGTTATAAAAAAATTTCTATTCAAGTTATGCCAAGTATCGTGTTAGGTAGTACCACAGTTTTGTTCACGAAATAATATAGGTTTCAATTTAGCAACCTATTAAGAATGCAGCAAATTGGAACGATAATATTGCTCAGCACGCTCCAAAATTTTTAACACTGTCGAGTTAACGAGAAACAATTTTTGTTAAAATAAGTTATACTCTATGCATGTCGAAGCTTAGGGTGAAAAAATTGGAGTGTTCATGTTTGGAAACATAGTCACATTCATTTGAAACTTTATATTATGAATAGTTTATTGCAGTACCTAACGAAACTGGACTGAAATTTGAAAATTATTGACTATTATGAACCACCCAAAACCATAGTTCCCTCTCTCTCTCTTTTTTAATGACATACTTACGGTTTATTGTCCTGAATTTTTGATGGAATGAATAAAAAAAAAAAAAAGCATATCCCAGATTTAATCGTTTCTCGTATTAGTCTATCATACTTTAATAACTCTCTTCAAGGGGAAAAAAAAACTGGAATCAACCATTGACATTATCTAAGGAGTTTTTATAGACGCACTTTATGAAAGAAAACGTACGATTTATTTTAAAATAAAAATCTTGATTGCTATTTGCGAACGCTAATCTTATCAATGGAGAAAAAAGCAGCCAACACGGAATCTCAAGTAATTTCTCCTTTGGAAACAAATGATAGAAAAGTTAACACTGCTGTTGCCTTTTTGACAGAAAGAATAATAAAAATAAAATGCGAATGAACAAATCATTTTTTTTCTTCTGTTTTTTTTCCTTCTTTTTCGTTCGAGTCTTCTTCTTTTTTTTTTATCTCACTTATAACTATAGTCTGTATCCCGAGGGTCAGCTACAGTGCAGTCGGTTCACGTTTTTTGAGTTGATGCTATCTCTAGACAGGATGGCCTATTCGTGCTGTGAATGGACGAGTAACCTTTAATGATTTTTTCCCCTTCTTACTTTTTTCGGTATCTCCAACCATTTCATCTGGTTTTTAATTTTAATATAGACGCATCTTTAGAATTTTACATTGAGTGGGTCTTTACTCACTAAAGTATTTATTTTCGAACTCGGTGATTGTTTTATACAGACGATTATATATTTAATCAGATAAACTGTTAGGAGCGGAAAAGGAAAAAATAAACAATTTGAAATATAAAAAAAAGATATATGTAACGTTATATTTTTAACTCATCTTTGGAATTCATTATTACTGAAGTTCTCAAAATTTTCGATATTTCGAAGATTTAGCAATGTTCTATTTGCTACGCACAAAAGTAATCCTCTGGCATTCACTCACTATCAAAGAGATTCTGTAACTGTTCTACGTGCTATGTCAAAATAGAGATCACTTCTTATAAAGATTATCACTTCTTATAACCTTATCACTTCTTATAAAGATTTAATAACGTTACATTATCTTCAAAACTCTGTTTCGAATTCATTATCATAGAGTTTCTAAAACTTTCCTTATATTTATTTCATGAAACTTGAAGAATTAGCAATTGAAAAGATTTAACAGCGTTACGTTGCACAAAAGTCATATTTAGATTTCATTAACGTTGGATTTTAAATTGTTCTACGTGTCATATCAATATGGAGATTAAAATATTATATCATATAATTAAAATATTTAACAATTTTACGTTGCACAAAAGTCATATTTGAATTTAATTAGCATTTGAATTTAATTAACACTGAATTTAATTAGCACTAAACAATTCTTTCCCGCGTTATGTCAGCTTGGAGATTATCGTATTATTTTATATAATTTGAAGATTTAACAGTGCTACGTTACCCATAAGTTTCTTCGGAATTCATTATCGTTTAAACACATTATCGTTTAAGCAGTGGTTACCAACCAGAAAGGAATTCCATTTGTTTCAAGAGGGGAATGTGATTATTCTGATTACACGTGATTTTTTACATCTTCAGAAAATAAATTTAGATTTTGCTTTTCAGAATTCTCTGAATCAGAAATTAAAATTAGCACAAAAGTTTTTTAATTGGTTCGCTTAAAGTTATGTTTTGCATACTGAATTTCTTGAACTAAAAAATAATCCCTAAGCATATTCCACGGTGTTATTATGTCATTAGATTCGAATACCTAAAAAAAAAAAAAAAAAAAAAGGATCTCGCATAATTTGACACACGGATATTTAGTTACACATAATTTATTTTTTATACGTTTTTTTTCTATAGCTACACTCATTATAATTCAAAAAAGAAAATTTAAGATCATCAATTCAAAAAAAAAAAAAAAAAAAAAAAAAAAAAAAAAAAAAAAAAAACGTAACAGAATACATGCTGTTTGAAATACTTTTGTAGGTTATTTTCCAAAAAGAAAAGAAAATAGATGCGTTTTTTAACCGATAACTTAACCAGATATGCTACTTGCGCCTTGCGGCGACCATTTTCGGAAATTCTGAAAATATGTTTGGATGCGGTTCAAATTTAAAAAATTATAAAAATAAAAAAATTGTTATCACCGAAAGTCGATCACATGATACCCATTGGCAAAATGGCTGTTGTCTAATTTTTTTTGGAAAAGCAACTTTATAGCGTTTTCATCTGGACATCTTGAACATCTTTAACTGTTAATCTAGAATTGCTCGGTACGAAATTTCGCAGACATATTTGAATGCAGCTCAGTCACATAATGTGTAAATTCGTTTGATGACTGAATAGACATTGAACAGCCAATCGAGATCAATATTAACATTTTCGGATTGCTACAATGGTCTTTGAAGGAGATTGTAAGCTGCATCATACACCCATTTCGGATTCACAAGTTCATACATGAAATATGATTTGAAAGCTAGGTTTTTTTTCAATTTTACATGAATAGTAAATGAATCATCTATATTGCGTGGAAGACAATCTAAGGTCTTGTGCAAGTCATTGGGTGCGTTGACAATGGATCCTTTTATCCCTAACTGGTGATCAACACCCAGTTCTCGTATTTGCATGAAAGGGGTTCGGAGAGCCACCATTCGCTCTTCGGTAGGGTTCAATTCTCTCAACCACTTTGGTACCTTTGTGAGGGACTGGCTTCATGCTTGCGTTTGCGAACTTTTCCAGCCTGATTATGTTTAGGCCTTGGCATCGTTTTTTTCTTGCTTCAACTTTAACTATTGAGATCGTGTCAATCAGTTTGGAATCTCTTTATTTGTGATATTTGCCTGAATTAGTATTGAAAACGATCCAGTTTGAACTGTTGGTAAGAATTTCTGATTCTTAATTAAAACAATAAAAACAAAAATATCGTTCAAATAACGAAATTGTCTTTTGTTCACAACTCAAGAAGTATTTATAGGATCTCTTTGGTCCCATATCTCAAAAATAAATTCACCAACTTAATGCATAACAAAATTAAAAGTGAAAAAAAGAACTCTAAAAAAATTATCAAACAGCAGCGGTCGCCATAACAACGCATGCAATGATGACGCATGCGCACTGTTTACTATTACTCTTGATTATGGTAGTTGAAAAGTGTGGAGGACGCCATCAAATCTAAACCAAAACCAATTTTACCAATGGGTAAAAAAAAAAGAAGAAAAAAGAGTCATTTAATATTTTGAAAGATTCAAACAGTTCAGCTAAGCGTAACAATACGGAAAGAAAACACAAATAAGGCCTCTTAAGGCCTGGTTTCTTAGGACAGGACGCCGTCAGCTGGAAATCAGCGCTAACCTCTGATTGGTCCATTTGTGAGTTTGATAGTATACGTCATCGAACGCTCATCTTGAACTACAATTGCCGTCCAACTCAACTGCAGTTGGATTACAACGTGACGTTAACCACAGAAGCAATGGCGGACAACATCCAACAGCACATTGAAATCAGACAAGATTTTGATTTTGACATTAAACATAGCTTCTTCATTAAACATAGCACTCTTCATTTAGCTCAGCTATAATGTGTTTTTTCTTGGACAAAGTCATTATTTGTTCTCTAAAACACTGGTCGACAATAACAAAATCAATACAAATTCAAAATAAATATTTGTTTACGTTATTAACGCATGCGCAATGAGAGATAATGTCTGCGTTGGACCGACTGCTCACGCTGAGCTAACAAAAAAGTATTTTTTTGGCGTCAGATCTACGTCAACTTTCCGCTGACGCCCAGATAAGGCGCTAGTTCTAAGAAACCAGGCCTTGAGCTAACAAACCAATATTTTGTTGGCGTCAGCGTGACGTTGACGTCCCGCTGACGCCCAGATAAGGCGCTTGTCCTAAGAAACCAGACCTTAAGATTGACATTTTACAGTTCCAGTTCTGTAAAGGAGAGCCTTCATCCTCGTCAAAACACAGAGTAAAGTAGAGAAATACAGTAGAGTTCCGATTTTCCGAGTTAATGTGGACCACGACTAACTCGAATAACCGAAAAACTCAGTTAAAGCGAAGAGTATAAAAAAGGAAAGAGTAGGTATAAATGTAATATATTTAAAAAATACAAAATTTATTTGAGTAGGTACACCACATACAATTCATATTATAATTAAAAAGCTTACTTAGAAACACTTAAAGAGCATACTTTACATGAATTAAAGCGTTTTTATTTAAAAAAAAGTTCTTAATCGTTTTTTTGTTTTACATTACTTTGACTCTTCTCTGCAGCAATGTGTCGCCATTTTTTTAGAGGTAACAGGAAGGCAGGTGTTGCCTCTTCTTGTTGTTCTATTCAATAGCACTTTCGATAGCTTTTAGTTCATCTGTATGAGAGATTGTTATATGCTTTGATCTTCATCATCACTGTCTTCATCCTCTTCGGCGGATTCATTTTCATTATTGACGATATCAACGATCATTTCATAGGATCAAGTTGTAGGATTTCGTTTCAATTAGTCTTTTTTAATATAAAAATTCAGATTTTTTCTCCGGCTGTCATTTTAAAAATGAAAAATAAATTAGAACAAAAAAATCCCTGGAATATTTAATAACTCGGTTAAAGCGGAAACTCAGATAATCGGGGATCGGATAATCGTGTCTCAGATAATCGGAACTCTAGTGTATGCAGTTGCAGAAGAAAATTAAAAACGAGTATAAAAGAGAGAAAAAAGGGCTTGCTTAGTATGGAAGAGGAAACAAAATAATCAAATAATAAGTAATATGAAGAAAAAAATTCCTACATAGGTCAGCAAAGAAAACATTTATGTTAGTTACTTTTTATTAAATAATTAAAAAATTTTCGCCCATATAAAACTGGAATTAATTAATTATATTTAATTGATGAATTAAATAGAGCTGTAAGTTAGAAATTATCACTGATGTTATTTTTAAAATATGTGAAAAACTGAATCGCTTATAGTAAAATTTAAAACAATGACTAACGCTTAACCAATAAGAATATTCCATTTTGTTTTTCGCTCGTCCCTATTTAATTAATGAATTAATATTTGAAAAAACTTTATTAACATTAAGTGTCATCCACTACAAGTTTTAAAAAAAAATTTATTTGAATTTGAATGAATGAATAAAAAGTATTTCATAAACGATTAAAAATTTGAACAAGATATAGGGAGAGTGTAAACTAAAATTAGGAATTGTAAAAGAAGAGAGATTAGGGGGTGGGGGTATTGGTGTGATGGCATACCCTGTAAAAACAGTGGTGTAATATCTTTCCGAATATAATGTTGAACAAGACAAAAAATTGTGTGAAGGGATACTTTATTCAGGGTTAACGCAAAAGCGAGCGTTCATATACGATTTAAAAGGTGTAATTTAAATCTAAATATTTAAAAACGATGAATCTTACACTAAACTCACACATTTTTACACCAGACCAGAATTATTTTTATTTCCGAAAACACCAGTGTTGGCGCTTTTGAATATCAAGTAACGCCAAGTAGAATAACGCGAGTAGTTTGTTTGCAATCTGAAATGAGCTGGGGAGAATTTGCCGTACATCAACTGAAACGAAACTTTGCCGTTAAATATATCTGTATGCTTTTAGTTGAGCTATAAGAGTAATTATATTTTAAATTTTCGATCTTCGAGAACTGTATTAACTGATTTTATAATGCATAATTTTTGTCCTCTCCAGTTCTGTTAAGTCTAGTACGAATTCCTCTTAATATTCTCTCTGTACTACTCGGATGTTTGATTTACTAGCTAATTTTATTTTAAGAATTAGTGTATATGCATTCTAAATTAAGGAGTCTTACTTTATTTCGTAACATTACTGACAATGCTGGCTCTACTGTATATCTTATCTTACTATAATTATGAATTTTAATATTATTGAATAACAAAAATAGAGTGGCGGCAACTTAACATCGAGTAGTGTAAAAGAACATTGGAGTAGCGTAAAAACTAGTGTTATGTGTGGCGTTTCACTGCATCACTTTTGTGTACCCACGTTAGTTACCCACAAGTTACCCAGTAGTTACCCGCATTTTTTGTGTGGAGATATATTAAAATTTTTTACAATGTTCCAGGTGCTTCCTAATTTAGAAATTAAACGAAAATAAATTTCTAATACAGATAATAATTTTTAAATTAGATTAACACTTTTGCTCAAATCAAATTATGCACATTTATTTGCAATGAACGTTGTGTTGCGTTTTTATTCTCGTAATTTTTCTTTTTTAATTTGGAGGAATACTCGATTCTAAAATAATAATGATACCTTTCTAGAGTTATTAGCGTAACATGCAAATATCGGACAGATTTTCTATTAAAAGATAAATTGAGTTTATTTTTTTTTCAATACCACAGTGACATAAAAAGGAGGAAAGCAGTTTGAATTCAACTTTTAAAGCTTTATATTTTTCTCTACTTACCTTCATTTTATTTATTTTCTTCATTCAGAAAGATTTCCTAAAAGCAAGAGATTTAAACCTGTTAAGCATTTTTAAATGTTTGTAATCCTCAAAATATTTAAATCTTTCAACATCGATAATCGTTCAACAGTTTCCTTGAGTCTTTGTTTAAAAAAATTAAGTACTTGATATAAACAGATTTGAATAGAGTCATATTCACAAGAACTTACTATTTGAAGATCGAATTTAGGCTTTTCCACATCTACAGATTCGATACATTTGAGCTAAATATATAATAATATATAGACGTTTTTGGTTCTCTAAAGATGTACCATGATGAGTGCTGAGGCATGTAGGAAGTGGCTCGCATTTACCTTCGTTTTGCTCCTCGGTACTAATGGTGATACATTACTTATAATCTCAAAGATGTCCACGTTTTCAAACATTTCATCTAATATAATGCTTGAAGGATAGGTTTGCCACTAGTGTAGATGAAAAATCATTAATAAAAATTTCTGTGTAAATCTCAATCATCTTTTATAAACCTAAACAAAATGGAACAACTTTTCAAGTATTGAAAAAGTGCATCACGAACGCTTTTCACTTTCACGAAGGCATTACTTTTCTCCATATTGGCATTTACCGGTTACCAGAATACCAGGGTAACCAAGAAAAGGGTTGGGGTAGCAGACGCGAACCGGGCACACGATAAAAAAGTTGCGTTTACAAGCGGAAACTGCAAGGAACAGATAGAATCATTTACTGGTTTTTAACGAGTATGAAGGAATGATTTTAAGCAATGCTGCTTCCTACTTGCTCCAACTTTGTTTACACAAGTTATTCTCATTGTTAGATAGATGAATCGTTAGATGTCTAGATAACCATGAGATCTTTATACCATGTACGTATTACAAGGGTAGAATGCAGGCAAAATTGTTTTATTTTAATTATGGACATCATCGGGAGCGATCAATACTTTTAGAAGGTGACTACAGGAACACCGCGTGTCATTGGCATAATATCTTTTGAGCCGTGGTGGCTCAGAGAATAGAGCACTCTCTTCCGAATGAGGTAACCCGGGTTCGAATCCCAGCGATGACTGCTCGATACGAATTCCGCACCAGGATCGCATCGACCATAACGCTGACGTAAAATATCCTCAGTGGTTGATGGATCATGAGTTTTCTTGCTGTCCGCCTAGCCCTGTGAGGTTTTCGTGATTTTACTCTCCATGTAACACAAATGCGGATTAGTTCCAACAAAAAGTCCTTCTAATACTTGATCCAGGAGTTCCATTGTCCTCTGGATTGGGTGCAAAATTACAAGGTTACGGAGCTGAACATTGATAGTTGTTAATTTAAAATTGGGTCAGCTGTTCAACGCCGGTTATGAAATAAAATATTTATAATCAGGAATTCCTTCTAGTTTGGATATATATGACGTATTGCAATAATCATACAAATGTAAAATTTATAGAATCAAATATCTTTTCAACTAAATAAAAATGAAAGTCAAGCGGGCGAAACGCTCACATCATCTCGTGTGTGTGTTTTCTTTATTTGCCACATAAGCACATATCACTTTTATCACCAATTGAACTAGGATAATATTAATAAGGTTACCAATTCATAGATGTTTTCTATCTCAATAACAAATATTGAAGCCAAATCGAACAAATCACCAAGAGGCACGCCACGGGGTTAAATTATTGTAATACAATCCATGGGGGAAAAGCAAACAAAAATGGAGGAAGCGTGACTTTGCAATTGCTAGTTTCATTTCTTTACTTTTTCTAGAGGGCAGTGTTTTAGATGGTAATGAAGTACCTTTAAGTAGAGGCTCTTAGCGGAACTGATTGCATTAAAAGTCTTTTTCCTATGTCTGTTATTTGGCGGTGCTACCGCATACGATTAACACGGACTATCAAAAACGATTCGAAGCTCTTGATGAATTTGTGTTTTTGATAACGCTGATCGGTGTATTTATGCTTGGGAAAAGGAATATTGATTCAAATGAATTTTTCTAAGGATTGCTCAGTAAAAAAAAAATCTGGAATTGAAACAATTCGTACCATCGTTTTACACTGTTTTCCAAATTGAATGGTTAAATATATAAAATGTAATTTATAACATTACGTATTATAATATAATACTGAAATAAACAAAAACGATTGTAGGAAAATGTGTTATCAGAAATTATGTAAATATACTATAAAAAATAAATAAATAAACTTTCATAAAACAGTTATGAATTGAATAATGATTAATTATTTTTTGTTTAATTTCTCAAATTTCTGGAAATTACTTTCTACTGTATTCAGTATGAAAAGAAAATCTGTGTGAATAAATCTTTACATTAATATTCTAAAAATAACAGCTTAAGACCATTTCTTTTAAAATTTTAATTTTATTAAAATAATTTAACATTTGCACATATTATTTATAATTAAGTGCATATTATAATATAATATGTATATTCTACTATAATATTACATATTATAATATAATACTGAAATAAACAGAAACAATTATAGGAAAATATGTTATCAGAAATTATGTAAATATACTGTAAAAAATAAATAAATAAACTTTTATAAAACAGTTATGAATTGAATAATGATTAATTATTTTTTGTTTAATTTCTCAAAATTCGGGAAACTGCTTTCTGCAGTATCCGGTATGAAAAAAAAAAATTGTGAGAAGAAATCTTTACATTACATTCTGAAAATAACTGCTTAAAACCATTTCTTTTAAAATTTGAATTTTATTAAAATAATTTAAAATTTGCACATTTTATTTACAGTTAAGTTATGAACTAAATTATAATTTTGCTTACGAAAATTCCAAAGAAGCAAAATTTTTCCAATATATTGTTTAATATGGGATTTTGGGAAACAATTAAATGCATTTGAGAGATAAAATATTACGTGTTTACTTAAAGTCGAGTTAATATTATAGTCGAGTTATTCGGGTAATTTTCTAGGCACTGTGTTCATTTTATACCAAGGTTATCTTAAAAAAAATTGCAAGAATTTCGTAAAGAATTTTTAAATAAAGCAGATCAAAAATCGGTGATTAATTTGGATTTATTATTGTTATTCGAATAACACCGACTTTTCATCTTATTTCCACAAACATTTTATAAGATATCTTTGCAGCGCATTTTAAAAGAAACTTTATATACCTGGAAAACTTTATATACCTGGAAAATTAACCGAGACTATACAAACTCGAATATTATAAGTTACACGCAATATTTTATTAATGATCTTTCCGTACAGAACCATTTCAAAATTGCTGTTTTTAAAAATTTTAAATTTTTTTTATTCCAACTTTTTACGTCTTATTAAGTCTTTGGAAAATAATTGCGCTTTATTTTGTTTGTCCCGAGAAAGTTGTTTTAAAAGCACAACTATAAACAAAATAAACAAGTGGTTTCAGATAACTTTAGGAATGCTAATTCGGTGATGGTGCACAGATCCACATGGCACTCACGTTCACAAAATAATTGAACATTTAGGATTGTACGATAAAATAGTAAACAGAATTGTTTACAATTTCATTTATGACAATGGTGAATGCTGAACTATTGCGAAAAAAATCCTTTTCAAGCACCTATCTCCGAACAGAATAATTAAAATTTTTAGATACTTCAAAACGGGAGCTAAAATTCTCTTCGTAGGCGATGTTCAAATTTCAGAACCCTAGGTTCAACGATTCTCCGCTACTAGGGTAGACAAAATATCGAGTAGAGACTAAAGAAAAGTAGAAAAACAACCATTTCTGACATAAAATTAACAGTTTTTGATGTCATGGACCATTAAGGCAGAATTGTTTTTGTTTTCCAGTGGCGCCATCTATGGCCAAGAGTTTGACTTCTGTCACACCCATACGTCACACCCATTTATAGGGCGTACCCATTCATTCATCTATTCATTCTTCTACAGATCGTTATTTTGACATGAACCAGAGAACGATCAATTTCCAATTCAGTATCCCTAGAAGTATTGATTTGTTAAGGGGACGTGGATGTGACCTGATAGATTTAACATGCACCAGTCACCATTTACTACCCGAGAAGTCTTTGGCCGGCTTGACCCGAACTCCCATTCTCACAAACATGAGTCTAGCCCCCTACTGACCAGGTTATCCAGGCCAACAATTTTTAAATAATAAAAAATTTACACTTATCTAGCAATTATTTTTTTTAATGAAATGTTTTTTAAATGTTTCTTTTTATTAATGAGATCTATATTCATAAATTATCTTGTCACATTCAAACTGACATTCACTTAGGGTACAATCAAAAAAGACAAAAAGGTAAGTTTCATTAGTTCTACTTTTCTAGGTATAAGTTTGTGAATTATAACAAATCGATTTTAAAAGTCACACTGCAAAATATTTATTTGTTTTTATTGATTTAATATTTCTTTTTTTTTACCAAGTTTAATTATATTTAGGATTTTAAATTTGAAAACAGATTTTTTCTATCTCGCCTACTGTTAGAGATTAATATTTTTATCTCAGCAAAATTTTATTTCCAATAATTATATAATTAAAGGTACCGTATAAATTTGAAAATAGATTTCCTTTATTACGCCTACTTTTTTTTTAAACACTCGGGTTGATTATCATACCGGGTATCCTAAAGAGGCCACTCAAATATTATGTAAACATAATCATACTTTTTAAACTTTGAACCCCTCCCTCCTCCTAATTGATTTAACTCTGCATAAAGCAAAGTTTACAATAAACATTTTAATAAAAATTTCTTTTCAAAACTTTCCAACGCATTGAAGAAGTTTTTTCTTCCTCAAATTTAACTTTTAGTCCAATTTTGAAAATTTTCCGAATATAATTTTTTGTTCAATTTTTTTGTTACATTTAATTTGCATTTAAAAAAAATATTGAAAATTACTGGATTTTAATTTCTTATTTAAGCATTGTCCATATCAATCCTGTCCCCTACTCAACAAAAATAAGCAAATCATATACCCACTGTCCTCCTTAGGCGCTTGAGTAATATTTAAAACGTTCCACAGTCGATAAAGATAGAATAATTTTTTGTCCCATTTCGAATTGCAAATTATTTCAACACACTCCAAAATTTGCAACAGCCTAAAAAGTATCCTATAAACACAGCATAATAGTTCTACAATTTCTAACTACATGTTATCTTCATGTATGTTTTCAACAAAGTAAATATATTTATAATATTCTACAAGCATTCTGGGGTAGCAAAAAAAAAAAAAAAATTGCATAAATATTTTTTTCGAATTAAAATCAAATAAAAATCAAAAGCAAATTTCAATCGAATTAAATTGAAACAAAATCAAATCGAAATGTTACATTTATTACTTTTTCTTCTAGAAGACGTTACACTAATAAAATATATACGAAGTTCTTTATAGACCGATTTTTACAAATTGTCCCTGTCAATCTTTTTTCGTTTTAATTCCAGTTAACTGGCTAATTTTTAGCTCACGTTATTTCACGTCATATCAAGAATTTGTTATGCTTACTCTATTAAAAAAAATAAAATGTTTTTTAGTGATTAAGGCCCTGAATTGTCATTTTGAAGAACTGGGGTTCGATCCCCAATGGCTACTTGATCCTGTTAAGAGAATGCTTTACTGTTTTACTTACAGATAATAGAATGACTTTAAGGATATACACTTAAATTAGCATTTTCTTAAAATTTTTATTTATTTATATATTTTTTTTTTTTTTTTTTTTTTTTTTTTGTTAGTAAAGTTTAATTTTAAAAGTTCACGGTGCTCTATTTCCTACACAATCTCCTAGCTTCCAAAATTTAAATTATAATAAAAAAAAACAATTTTTTTTTTGCCTTTCACCTTTGAACAAAGAACATTTTAAAATACGCCTTTTAAAAAGAAGAAAATTAAGAAAATAGAAAATGTTAATCTTATTAAATCTTAATCAATATTTAATCAGATAACATTCTAAAAGCATTTGTATCCAATTATCTCTATTCTTAGTGTGTTCCATTTCCCTAATGAAATCTTCTTTAACGCTCCGATGTCAATCGATTTGCATACGGAGAATGGAATCTACTCTAAATACCAAGATTAGCTTTTTTTCCCCTTCTCACGCCATTTCTCACGCTACCCCTTTCTTCAGCATTAGAAAATATTCTAAAAAAAAAAGAGGAAGATTGACGCAGCATTGGATTCGTCTCTTTGTATTCAAGTCACATCCCACAGGCATTTATTATCGCCTACAATCCCACCTATCCGTGTAATTTAGCTCCGCCTACTACTTGTCATTGGTTTGTACGGAAGCATGCCTTGTCATTTTGATTTCTGACAGATAGCCCGCGGGGCGTTCCCTAGTTTGACAGAAACAATTAATCATTTGCTGCTTTACTTGACAAGATTGAGGGATTAAATATCAACCACTAAGATGTGGTTTTCGAAAGTAAAGATTAAATATAAGAAAGAGGGGAAAAAAAGGAAGTAATATTTATCAATGCCTAAATAATTTATTTACAGCACTTTGAATCGATGACAAAGTTATTTTAAAAGTGCAAAAATTTCAAAATGAATAGATAAATAAATAAAATACTATCAATAAAATTAAATAAATAAAAAGCGTATAAGGAAAGAAGAGTAGCATTGGAATAATAGTATGGAAGTACTATAAAAAACTTTAAATAGGAAAATGTGTAGCACTATAAAACAAATTTAGCTATTGTGTCTAAAAATGTATTTTACCATACTTTATTTCATTTTTAGATAAATGAAAAAATCTCAAACTTTTGTCCAAATGATATAGCTTTAGATCTATAGTTATTAATTTTCAAAATCATTTTACAATTTTTAAGCGTAAATTTTAATTTTTTTATTCATTACTTTTTTGTATAAAACGTAAAATTTCTGTCAGTATTAAATCTCAATTGACAATAAATAGGGGGAAATATTTTTAATAAATCTGTACAATTGTTAGCTTTTGCTGATGACATTATTACTTAGACATTATAACTAGAACCCCAATAGCACTAAGACAGGCCTTAGGACCTTTATTTTCCTTAGGGAAAGCGGCTCTCTACAAGCTTCGAATAACACCCACTTAGAAACTTGAGAATAAAAATTTGAGGCAGTTGACAATTTCGTTTACTTTTCTGTACTCAACAACAGGAACAATATTACAATGGATATAGGCAATAGATGTTTCAATGGCATTCAAAAATACGTAAAATCTAATGTAATTGATAGAAAAACATAAGTTTTATGGTATAAATCTCTATTAAGATCAAATTTAACATATGCTTGTGAAACCTGGACAGTGTCTCTTACGGATGAGGTTATATTGGGTATCTTAGAAAGAAAGGTGTTGAAAAGTATTTTTGGAGGAATTTTTAAAAAAAATGGAGTGTGGCTTAGAAGAGCAAATGCAGAGCTTTATCACTCAAATAATGAACCTGACACTATTAACTTAATTAAACAACAAAAAATAAAATGGGCAGGCCACGTTATCAGAATGACCACAAAAAAATTATTTAATGCCAGATCATTTGGCACACGAAAAAGAGGCAGGTCGAATTGGAGATGGATAGACGTCATGGCCTAGAAAAAGATCTTTTGGTCTTAAAAACTGAACACTGGAAAAAGCTAGCAGGAAAAAGGTTGGCCTGGAAAAAACTTCCTGAGAAGGCCACGGTCCATCCTGGGCTGTCGAGCAGTTTAAGATGAAGACAATTGAACCTCAATGTCATACAAACTTAGAAAAATCTTAATATGGTATCAAGTTGAACCGTATTATTGTACTATTAAAAAAATATGGTTAAGTTTATTCAGAAACATGGTTTAACGTCCCTGGGGAACAATTTGTTTTTGCTGTTTCTCGCTGCATGAGATTGTTTTAATTACATCTTTAATTTAGAATTTAGAGCTAGAATTTCATAAACTGTTAGAATGCAGGCAGGTCTCAGCTTTATTTGATGGTGATGAGTTCGAGATAATTCTGATTGAAATAAATTATTTTAGTTCTTGTAAATCTATCAGTGTTTTATGCGAATTTAAAACAAAAACCATCACGATTATACACCGAAAAGCCATTACATTATGTCCACCCTCCATCTATAACAATGGGCTAGCCCAGGTTTTCATGGTTTCTCGCCCAGGAACTATGTTTTCATGGGCATATTAGGACCTATAATCCTCATAGAACAATCCCTGACGTCTGTAAGCTACTTGAAGATAGTTGCAGACCAGGTTCACCCATTCATGGCAATAAGTTCTTCCTGCCGGTGATGGTGTTTAACAACAGGATAATGCACCATGTCATAAGGGTCGAATCGTCGAGGAACATTTCAGCGACTTTCAAGTCATGTCTTGGCCCCCAAATTCACCTGACCTTAATCCAATAGAGCATTTGTGGTCCTACTTGGAAAACCAAATTCGTGCTGCCACTCTACCCCCTCGCAATGTGAGTGAATTGCAGGTGCAGTTGGTGAGCGCTTGGTACCAGATACCTCAGACTACCTATCAGCACCTTGTGGAATCAATGCCACGGCGGGTGCTAGTAGTTTTGAGGGCTAAAGGTGGTCCTACATGTTATTAGCAGGGTGGTCATAATGTAATGGCTCTTCGGTGTAATTAAAAGCACTTAATGATGAGAAGTAATAATGCACCATAATTAACGATGAACCATACTTAACGGTAAGGGAGAGCTGCTTCTCTCTTATATTGACCGACATCAAAACCAAAGTGAAACTAGAAAAAATACATAAAGCAAGACATCTACATTGGGATCAATATTCAGTTATGTAGACCTTGAAGAAAAAAGAGTCATGTAATGCAAGAGTTCCAGTTTTTTTACTTCCTCGTTTAAGAAATAACGATCAGAGGTCATTTATCCAACAACCCCCTTGATCTCCGATTCTGGATAAGGTTGTATCAGCAATTTAATTCTATGTTTTTGAAAGTCAGGCTTGGGTATAGGTTTGGTGAATATGTCTGCAGTCATGGCTTCCGTTTCACAATAATCCAGCATATCGCTAGAAGTTTCTTACACAATGCCGATGTGTTTCTTGTGTATTTGGGTGATTTAATCATCTTTACCATTGATCGGTTATCTTCAAACAGAGTCGTAGGTAGCACTTGGTGTACTTCAGATCCTCTCAGCAGTTTTATAATCCATAAAATTTCATGAGTGACTTGAACTACTACATAAGCTGATAATAGAGCTTCACTTGTCTTTTCAACCGCAGGAAACAAATTTCCTGCGGTTGATTTTATCCAACAAATTAAACTTCTATTAAATTAGCAGGACGTTTCAAGCTTCAAAGTTGAGAATATTATGGGTCAACTTTGAGTCGATTTTTTGAGAATGTTCTAAGACACATTTTAAATTTATGTGTTAACAACAATGAGAGAGATACGCTAGTTTTAACATTAATTATTTTATATTTTAGTGTGCCGAAATTAATTTCCAAGTTGAAATAATCACCAGTAGGATAAATTTTGTCTTTTTCCTTCTAGGAAGGGCAACTATTTTGAATAAAAGTTATTTTAGTTAAGTAAAATAAAAGTTAGTGTATTCATAATAATCTCGCATTCATTCTTTAAATATATGTCTGAAATCTCGTCAAGCACAGAGGCATCTGCCTTGTGCCATCATTAACCACATACATCAGTGACTGTTGGTTTTTTAAACTCACAGTTTACTTAAATCAAACCCACTTTATTGCTTCTTCATTTATGGTTTTCAAATTACCGAAGAATGAAATAATTTACACTGGATCACTCTTTATTTCCGTAACCACGTATTTTAAGCTGTGTTCATTTTTGTAAACACATATTTGAGCTGAATCGATTTTTGTAAACACGCATTTCGAGATGTCTTCATTTCCGTAAATATACCTTTGAGCTGTGTTCATTTTTGTAAACACATATTTGAGCTGAATCGATTTTTGTAAACACGCATTTCGTGATGTTTCCATTTCTGTAAATATACCTTTGAGCTGTGTCCATTTTCGTAAAGATGCAATTCGAGCAATGTCCAGATTTAAAACTCACCAGCTTTGAAGGAAAATAAAAAGTGCTTATTTTGTTAGAGATTTTGGAGGGAGATGAACTACATCATCTTTCATGCTTGCTGCAACATTAACACGGTACAAAGTTATAAACCACATTATAGATGCCACCATATTATAACCATATTAAATCATATTGAACCATTCGACTTAATTACACGATATTGTGTGTTCGACATTAACGGAAGCATTGTTCAGTTGAACACCTTAAGGTTTTTAATTGAAAACTATACTTTATTAAATTGGTATTAAAGTATCCTTGTATATTGATACTCGTAATGAGGTACAAAACGGAAACAATACTCTCACTTTTTTTGCGAAGTAAATACTCTGTTCCTGAATTCGCCCTTTTTTTTAATTGAAAGTTTAAGGTCCTGATAAGCTATGGCAATAAAAATATATTCACGTAGTACTGCAAAATAGGTGGGGTCTATTATTTTTTTCCGGAAAAATAAAACTATAGATGAAGTTGTCACGGAAACCGAGCAAAATGATAAGGAATTAATTTTATTCCAATAATGTGCAACTATATCTAGGAAACAAACTTTGTGTTAATACAACAAATTATTTTTGTATCTCTCAATTAAATTCTTTTTAATTTAGTTGCAAAAATCTATATATATTCAAGAAATTATAATTTTAATAAAATTGATGTCAGCAATCGTAAGAGTTAGTGCGTGAAGCGGGTAGGCAGTAGCGTCCCAACTGTGTAACAATTTCTAACACTATTTTTATAGTTATTATTTTCTAATAGAAAAATTTAATCGTGTCTTAGGATCTGCTGGTTCGTATTAACCTTAAGAATTACAATTTTTGTGTTTGAAGAGTTTATTCAGAGATAGTTTATTTTTGTGTTCGGTGCTATATCTTTGACGAGATATATTTTACCATGCCATTTTTGTGCCTGATTTTTATTGCAAACAACTCGATAAATCTCACAAGGGTTAAATATATATTAAGCAAGATTTGCTTTCTTTTTAAATTTCGAATATTCTCTGATTCGGAACTTCATCTTCATACTCTGATTTTTCATAAAATGTTAGTTTTCCTTCTTTAATTGCTGAGTAAAGTTCGTGTATTCCTCTTATGGCATCCCTTTTTGATAGAATCAACATAATGAGAGAAAAAAACATATAACCAGTTTTTACAAAGTTCAATAGTAATTTATGTATTTTATATGTAACTAAATTTCGTAAATAAAATTATTTTGATATTTTACATTCTTATGAAATACTATTAACTGGAAAAAAATTTAAGACCCTAGACTATTAGTATACTATACTCTCATTCAGGCATAGGTGGAAGCACCATAAAGCTGCTTAACATAAAAAAAAGTTTAGTATTTTTCATCTCTTGTGATAGGTGAAAAAACCAGATAAACTAATTAAGCCGTATTCCAAGGTTCATTTGATAAAACACAACTCAATCACAACCTAATTCTAATGCCCATTACCAAACGAAAAATCTAGCTCCAATGTCAAGTTAAATTTCTCTTCTATGGTTTTGACACCAAGGTAGTTATAAATGGTTAAAAATTGTATAGTTTTGTATTTATGGTTTTTTAACCATACTGGCTGTAAACGGTTTCAAACTGTAAAAGTAAAAAATGCTCTTTACCGTAAAGTTTAGGGTCAATTGGATAGACAGATTGCTGCCGGTTATTTTATCGTCATTTTACAATGAAAATTCAAATAGTGAAGACGCAAAAACCAATTTTTCTAAAAATCAATTCTTACAAAATGTCGAGGTACCATTTTTAAAGTCATAACAATGCTTCAAGACCTTAAGACAGATTGCTTAGGAGGGGCATATGTAGATAAATTGAGTTTTGTTTTTTCTTTTTTTTTTTTAAAAAATGAAGTTGTTTCAGCCTTTTTTCTTTTCAAGTTGTGAGTAATTGTTTATATTAAAAAAAAATCAAATCAAATTGCAATTCAAAGGCTATATAAACATGTAAGTACACTTTTCGGTGTAATTTTCCTGCTGAATTGATGGAGATAAAACTCAACTCGATAAGATAAATAGCTTAATTTATAAGGAGTTAAAATTAGGAATTTCTTCGTAGTAGTAAGTGCAATTAAAAAATGGCTCTTTTTATTAATAAAAAGAAAAACATTGCAACTTCTGAAACACGTGTCTTTTCGATTTGAGTTTGCTTTGATTCAATTAAGCGAGAAGAAATACATAGGTAACAATATATCACTAGTCTGTATAGTAAAGTGAGAGTATATACGTTCCAGTACAAGATTGTACTTTTTGTACACACAAAACTCTTATAACGTTATTACTATCTATCTTATCAATTCCTGTTTTATCTCAATCAATTCAGCTTAAGAAATTCAATCGGAAAATTTACCTTATATGTTTGAATAGTTTCTCTATAGCAATATAAAAATTGTACATGGGCACACGTCAAAAGAAGTACTTTTAATGCACAAAATCCCTATTAAATTTTAGGATGTTCGTTCGATTGACTTATGTATCAACTCATTCGATTAATCGTTTAAGAAATACATAGGAAACAATACCTCACTTGTTTAGGTAGCAATATCAGTTGCAAAAATATGTCAAAGTACAAACTTGTACTCTTTTTTTTATGAAACACTTATAACTTCTACTAAAGCATTCGTCAGATACTATCAAGATTGGTTTGATTCAGTTAAGTGTAAAAAAAATATACCGATAACAATGCTTCACTTCTTTTTCTCAAAGAAATTCAACTCTCCCTCTAAAATCATCCCCCTTTTCCGGAAAAAAAAGTGGAAAATGTACAGAGGAGAATAGAAGGGCTTCGCGAATCATTTATGAGGATATAACAAAGCTTTTTATGTATTATTCCGAAGAAAGAGTCTAATTTTATTTGACTATTTACAAAGACGCAACTTTTGCATAGTCTACTATAGGAAATTAACTTCAGAATCAGAAATTAAATAATTTTTAGTTTCTGACAGTTCGAATATTACGAAGCAACTAAGGGGTAGGATTTTTGATATTATTATTGTTACTTACAAGAGGAGGGAGAAATATGATCGATGCAAAAAGTGCGAGCCGTGGTAGTTCAGGGAATCCTACTCGCCTCCCCATGAGGTGAGCCGCTTTCGAATTTCACACCCGGCTCTCTTTATGAATCGAAAAAATGTGTTGTATGAAAATTTGAAAATAAACAGAAAAATGTTAAAAACAAAGCAAGCTATTATTGTTTGAAATAGTAGTTTCAAACAGTGTCCAAGTGTGAAAATAACATTTTCGCCACAAATTATGAAATTCAATTTGAATGTGGTAAAAATTTCAAACGGCATTGGGAATAAGTTAAATATTTTTCAGGAATTTTTAAAAAAGTATTTGAAAGGAAAGAATAATTTTGCAATGTAAAAAATTTGCTTTCCTTACAAGTCAAAAATGTTTCAGTCAGTATTATATATATATATATATATATATATATATATATATATATATATATATATATATATATATATATATATATATATATATATATACAGTGGTGGCCAAAAGCGTGACACTTTTTGAAAGTTTCATGTTCTTCAACTTTGTGTGCTTGTAGAATATATTAATTTTCACTTAAATACAAACGTTTGTATATCAAATTGAAGGTAATTTAATGTAAAATTTAATAATAAATACAGTATTACAATATCTGTATTACAAAAAAAGTTATGCAATTAATAGTAAGATCTATCTTAGATTTGCATTTTTTTAAAGTGATACTTACACAATCAATACTTAGTAGGATAACCCTTAATTTTTAAGTCAACTCCTTAACCACCATACATTGACAGAATTCGTCACTTTAACGATTGACACTTATTCGATTGTCTAGTCTTCATCCTCGTTTCGTCATTCTAGTGAACAATTTCCCACCATGCACTACGATGTGGTTTCGAGTTGAGGAAATATTTTCCTCATCCATTTGAAAGTTCCCATTTCATCACAAATCATGTGATTTTGTGACGAAATAATTCTCAAAATTAACTAATACATCTCAAGGATTACTGAATCATCTAAAGTGAGAATTTTATTTCTGAGAGTGAAGTGAAAGCGAGTGACATTGGTGTTAATATCTCCTATAAAAATAGTTTTGAATTTATTTACATCTATTAAATTGTATATGAAAGCTCGATTTGGGTGAAAAAAAGGTGTTGTTTCGCTCAATTTTTTGAGTGATTCCCTTTTAAATTCGGAGAGATAGAACTTCACAGTTTTTACAGTGTAGGCTCGGAATAATGTGTACTATTAATAAAAGCTGTATGGTATTTATTAAATTATTATTTTTTACTGATTTCTAAGTTTATATTTAATATTGAGAAATGTTTTAATTATGTGAGCATAACTATGTTCAAACTTAAATGTACACATATGAAAAATTTTATGATAAATATTAAATTAGTATTATTTCATTGGCTCATAAATTTTAGTTTAGCTAAACAGAATAAAAATAATAAAATACCGAGAGACTCTTTAAATTAGTACTACTACTAAATTAGTACTAGTGAATTACTAAAGTGTACTCCTAAGAATAGTTGTACGGAAACTGCTTAACTATTCTCTCTCGCTGTCTTTTGGAATTTGCATGTTCGTGTTCAATTATAGTACAATATCAGAAAGCGTTTTAAGTTGAAAAGCTGAAATAGGTTAAAACTAATGTGTAGTATTAAGAAAATAAGTACCGAGAATAATAATTTTTTTGCTGAGTTATATGTTGGTGCTTTCACTCTCAGAAATGAAACTCTCATTTTTGACAATACAGCTATCTTCAAGCTGTATTTCGTTAATTATGGGAATAATTTCGTCACGAAATCACGTGTATTTTTTTGCTCCCCTTTTAAACCATAACCAATACTTTTGATAAAATAAATTCCTAAATTTATACTTTTCAACGTGCTCATTTTCGTGAAAAAAAATATTGAAAAGAACTGTTTTTTCTCCCTTAACAATAAAAATGAGCTATTATGGAAATTTCGCTACATGTTAACAAGAATGTCAGAAATCTATAAGACCAGACATTAAATATTTTTGGGATATTGAAGAAGATTATTCATGACTTTTCTCCTCATAAACTATAAAAAGCAAACAAATCTTCTAATAACTTTATAAAAAGAAAGAACAGAGCGATTAAAATAATAAAAATATATTTATAAATAAAAAAAATTGAACACTTTATTAACTTTGTACACAATGCTCAGGTGTGTACGAACTATAATTCTAATAATTTTAAAAGCTAAACTGAAATATGCTTAAAATTAAGTAGTTAATACATATTTTTAGTTGATATTTTAGTTGTTACAGATTTTTATACCTGGTAATTCAAAAACTGCTCGATTATTATCAAAATGAATATAAAATAATGATTTTTAAAAGAAAATTGCATAAATAATAAGCTGTTAGGTTTTCAGCATCTTTGAGTGAGCGATTTTCAAAATTGAATGCAAAAAAAAAAAAAACTTTTTTTTAAAAATTTAATTAGTTTTGAGATGAAGCGAAATACTTAAAAATTGTAATAAACATTGAGGTGCTCAAACTTACGATTACTCTTCTGATTAAACTATTGCGATCCGATTACTCTTCTGATTAGACTGTTGATTAAACCAACTCTATTTTTCAGATCTATCTAGGAGAAAAAAATTAAAATCCGTCGAAGAAAAAAAAGACATGATTGTTCACGGAAGATACGTTTTTATGCTTGATTTCGTAAGTAAAAAAAAACGTTTGGCCAATTTAATTAGCTTATTTGAAGGTCAGAAGCTTAAAACGTTATAAAAAAGCCCACTTCTTTGTCGATTTTGCATTTTCTTTTATTCATTTTAAAACTTCTTGAATTTTTCTATACACATTTCAGAGTTTAAATGGAACAGAAAGGAATACGCATGTCTGGTATTCGCATTTCATAATAATTTTTTTAACATCAAATTATGAAAACAAAAAAAACAATTAAATGGTAAAAACCTTATTTTAAAGACTTATAATTTTAAGAATTTTGAATAAAATTCAATTAGAAACAAAAGTTTCTATAACTGTTTTGCATATTGCTTTTAAAAGATAGGAAAAAAAATGTATTAATATGTACATTTTTAGCGTTTCTCCACTAAAAACTTGCCACTGCAGAACTATTTACGAGTGAAGCATGGTATGTAAATCAGATTACTTAAATGAAAACTTATTTAGGTGTTCCTTTTTTACCTTTTTTTAACGCGCATAACAGTTTAACAATAACTAACTTCGCTTCAAAAGATAGATTGATTACTCCCTGATTCCCATTTCATATTATTGTTAACACTATCTATTCAACACATTTCAAAATGAATTTGTTTATTCCTGTAAGTAATGGAATGATACTCAAAAGAAAAAACGGACGTCATTTCGTATTTGTTCTTATCTAAGAATCTGAGTGTGACATTCGAACTTTTAATGAGAAGGAAGGAAAAGAAGAACAATTTCTCCTTCGTGTCTTCATGTCGTGGTTATTGTATTTGTCACGATTCCAAGATAAGATAAGGATTCAGATACTTGCAGAAGCCATAAAATAGGCTTTGGAAGGAAATAAAAACTATTACTAAAATAAAAAAAGAAGAAAGAATATACATGTTTCTCCTCTCACAAGGTTGCTGACAGAATAAATCCGATATTTAGTAAAAAGACAAATTACGACAATGCATTTGTATGCGAAACATGTTTTTTTATTCTTCTCAATGGTTTGGTATTTTAATTTTTTCTTCTTCTTGCATTTGGAACTAATGCTATTAATAACTTAATTTCAAAAACTAATTACTGTTTTCTAGTTTAAGAATGTAAGCTATTTAAATTGAGATTGATAGAGTTAAAAATACAAAATATTGAAAATTGTAGGAAGCATTCTATCGAGAGAAAAAAAAATTCAAATTATGTGTGAAAAAGGGGATAACCTCATATGACGATATGTATGCACAATATGTGAAGCTTTTTCAATATTGGTAGTACATTTAAATACTTTTTTTTTAATTTCCCATGTGTTGAAAATTTAAAGTTTTTGTTTTGCATACAACTTGCTTTGTAAGAATTTTCAAACAGTACGAAAAAAAAAATATACGGAAAAAAATTCTGCTAAAATTACTGTATAGTAATGCCATTTCTGGTAATAAAAAAAAATAAAATCTGGTTGATAAAACCAAAATATACGGTATTTAAACCATTCATTTGGCGATTGTTTCGTTCATACAGTAACAGTTTATCTGTTATTCTGGTTTTTAAAATTAATAGTTCTTACTAACACACATTTAGTAAAAAATACAAAACTGAAGAGCAAATTTAACCGAATAAATAGTTTTTATGTTATGGCATGATGAAAAAATTACAAAATTTTATCACATATTATACAATTATATTTTATCGTTAATTTTATTAAAATCATTACCAAAGTGCTTTGGTAAAAATTGTCAAAGTTTTTGGTATTACCATAGAGCCAGAAACACGGTAACTTTTACCATATTCAGGTAATTTAAGTTTAAATTTATTTCTAAGTAAAATTATTGAATGAATTTATAATTCTGTCTAGTAACAGAAACCTAAATTATCACGAAATTTTCCAATAAATAGCTTAAAAATATTTTTGCAAATCAAAAGGAGAAAATTTTGGACATTCATGATGCTAACTGAGTCAAAATGACATAAATTTTTTTTTTTAAAAAAAAGTATCAAGATATCGACAAATTAAAAATAAAAGTATAAAGTTTAAATAGGTTAGTTAATTAATAGCATACTTAACAAATGGCTGCAATAGGTACGATATATTTCACGGTTTGACAGATTCTTAGGAAAAGCAACTTAGTGCTTTGCATATTCAAATGAGTAAACACATACGAAACAACGCTATTATTTTAACAAACTTAAAGTTGTAACTTCATGCTTATTTATTTTCGAGCATTTAAGAACATTTTTTATGTTTTATGAACTGTGTCTGTAACAAAAAGTCTTTTTTCTTCGGCATGAAATATAAGGTTGAGAAAATTATTGTAACGTATGCAACGCCGATAGTTTTAACAAAAAGTGAAAAACATTTGAGTGTTTATGAATTTTCCCCTGTTCACGCATATTGAACTATTTTTAAATTCCATCATAGAATTTTCTTATGTAGTATGAAATTTATTTTTTTGATTTTGAATTTTAAAAAAAATACTTGAATATTTTGGAATTTTCCCTTAGTCACAAATTGATTTAAGTATATTGAATATTGAATATTAAAATATTGAATTATTGTCTCGGGAATCGATAAAGTAATTATCTCACGAGAGGAAATTTTTAACATTTTAGAGCATAGTGTCTGCATTTCAAGCAATTTTCCAAATTATATAAGAAAAAAGGTTTTTAGTTTATGTGACTCTCGCATCGTGTTTCGGCTTGAGCTCTGTCTGTTTCATAGTACATGACAAAATAATAATAATAATAATAATAACGTTACACTATAGATTTATTTTTAATAATTAGGTAATTTTTGTAAATAAAAATGTTTATATTTTTAAGACAGGAATTACTTTGATACCTAAAATATTTCACTTTTTAAATTCAGGGTTTAAAGCTAATAATGTTTATGATAATGATTAAAAATTATTTAAAAATTAATCGAAATTCAATTTACACAGTATGTATTCTTTACTCAAACCAATTTTAGATAATATTTTTCCTAATAATCTAATATAGGAATTAGTTAGGGCTAAAGGGTAAAGAATTAGTCAGAGTAAGGGAAAAAATGACAAATTTTAGAGTATTTAAATGATGATTGATTGATCATTTTACAAAAAATAAAAAAACATGTAATTATGTTAAAAAAAACTTACATACTAATTTTTAAAAATGAAAAAAATCAAATTTATAAAAGGAATTTCCTTACTTTTTTTGAAAAAAATTTTGCTTTAAAAAATATTTCTTTTTCTTTATTATGCGACTTTTTAACAATAACATTGCAAATGACTATGATGGCATTTTATTCAGTTAAGGTTTTGTGAATAATTTAAGCCATTAAAATTTTAATGTATATGTATAACGTATTCTAATTGTTAAACTAAAAAATATGAGAAGAAAGCATTTTATCTTTTAAAAATTTTATCAAGTCAATCATTTTATCAAACATGTCAATAGTTTCTTCTTGGTTTTTAAAGGTTTTTATAGTACTCTCTTCTCATTAGTGATCCCAAAAAATGGCGATGCTAGCAAAAAACATGGTGTGTTAAGAATATCGTTTCAATTTCATTTTAAAGATCTTAGTGCATGGAATGTGTTTCAATCATAAAAAGTGGGCGTTGCCATTTGAAAATTTTGAAATTTTGTCACTGTAACTTTAACCGCGAGAGCTACGTAATCATTTTTAATATCATTCTTGAGCGTATTAGATCATAATAAATGTAGGCAAAAAGGGTCCCTGGAAAAAAAGGTCCGGGTAAAAAAATGTGTGGGGGGGGGAAAGGTAGGGACAAATATTTGAAATGAGAAGATGAAATTATTCAAGGTCGAGTTTCCGTCGTTTGCACTGTCTCAATGTGTAATTTTTTTCTAATTTTGTGTTCCCTATTTATGGCATTTATTCATTACAAATTTATTAATGTTGAATGAGAAGAAAATAATCTTGAAAGTCTATTTTTAAATTAATAAAATTAAAAAATAAAATTTTATCATTAAATTTAAAAAAAAAAAATAAAAAATAACATATCTTTAACAAAAAAAATATTTTAAATACCTCTTATTAAACAAAGTAAAAAAAAACATGTCCCCTTTCCTATACCTCAATTAGCTAAATGAACTCCCTTTGCAAAAAAATTATTTAAAAAAAACATGTCTTTAATTAGAAAAAAAAAACATTTAAAATAAACAATCCTCTTTATAAAGAAAGAAATATATCCTACTAAAAGCCTCTTTCCCTGCAGACATTTCCTTTTTTCCTCAGGACCCTCTTTACCGGTACCTTTTTTCCTGGGACCTTTTATTCCGTCTACAGATCAAAATACCAAATACCTGAGTACAAAGTTTTATTCCATATATATATATATATATATATATATATATATATATATATATATATATATATATATATATATATATATATATATATATATATATATATATATATATATATATATATATATATATGTATCACTGCGCAACAATGCAGCTGCATACTTCTCCCCATTTATCGCATGCAAATAAGGTCTTTTCCCATGACTCGTCTGTACTAGGAAAAGTCAAAACAAATAATTTTATATGTTCCCACGTAGTATTCAAGATGATGCAAACACAAATAAGAAAGGTTCTTCGAAATAAAAAATAAAAAAAATTCAAATACTACTCCACTCATTGAAGTATTGGGATCTATACATAGCCGGAAACAACGCTACGTGGTCATAAAAATATCATCATTAATCTTTGACGTGCGAGTGTGTTTGAAAAACGACCGCCAACTATTACCATTATTTGAGATTAATGACTTACGATGCATCTTGAATTCTCAATGAGTACTTTCGAGTAAGAAGAGGAATGGTTTCTGGCAACCGGGCTTTGTTTTCTGAGGACTTCAAGAGTTGAGACGTTTCTTGGCTGACATTTTACTTTCCTTAAGTGCAGATGATTTTTTTGGAATTTTTCAAGGCTCAAAGAGATTTACTATTAGTCTCGATCTTAATTTTCTTCTTGGGAAAGAAAAATGACTTCCTGAATTTTTTTATTGTACAAGTAGAGTAGGGAAGAATAAAATATTAAGATACATTAAAACACATATTTTTTATTTCATTGCAGACGATGACGATATTCTTTCATCCATAAACTCATCAATGTTACTGTCTAAATTCCATGTTCAAATGTCTTTAATGTTTTATTTAGAATTATAAAGAATAGCTCTATTATTTTCCGACTTTTCATTTATTTATTTTATTAGTGTTGTTGTTGAATTATAGACCCACAAAATGTTACAAAATGTTTTTTGAATGTAAAATTTCTTTCAAATAGCCTATATTATCTTCCATTCCCTTCGAAACAGCATAGACATCGTCTGCAACTAATATCATATGATTTCTGATACATAACAGCAGCATATTAAAAATCGAACTATACTGTTTTATATGACTGTCCCTTATGTGAAATAGTGTATTTTACTTTATTTTATAACCCTCGTTGAGCAACCGTTCCGATTCTGAGTTTACTATATTATATTCTGAGTTACCCCCCCCCCCCCGAAAAAAAAATCAAGGAAACTCCTGGATCAAATATTGAGAGAAACGTGCTTTCGTGGAGGACTTTTTGATGGAACTAGCCATAGCCCCCGAGAATGGATGAAGGCCATGACAGTCGCAAGTTGAAGATTAGTTTTGTTATTAGCTATTTGAATATAGATATTTATTTGTTTAAATATTTATAAGTAAAGTTTTATTTATATAAATATTTACGCATATATTTATTTGTATAAATATTTATTTACATAAATCTGTATTTTTTATGAATACATACCTGACAACTTTTAATCCCTTCCATTATAATTTTTCCCAGTGCTATTAAAATGGAATTAAAAATTCAATTTTAAGCAAAAAAATACGTTGTATTTGAGAAAACTTAAGTTGACAACCATGATTAGTAACGCATATTGATATATATTAATTCTCGTAAACGTAATTAAAACACAACTTCAGTATATTTTGAAAAAGAACAACATCTACCTTTATTTACAGACGACTACTAACTAAAGTGTTGCCATGCAGAGACAACTAAGTTCCTTTACTTAATCTCGTTACTAGGTAATTACAGGCGTGCAACATCCTCCCCGCCCTGGTCGACCTCCAGGGGGATGACCAGCTGCACGGGTCGGGAAATTGTCCCTCCATTTACACGCAGTATGCATGTACGGGCTTTGTTGTCACGGCCTAAGATTACTGACTCGACGCGTGCTTTCCTCCAGGTGTGCCGAGGTCTGACGTCCTCCTGCAACAAGACCACATCTCCGACCCGGATTACAGTACCTTTAGATGGGTTCTTCACATGGTGAAATGTTCTCAAGTCCATCAAATACTCCTTCTGCCATCTTTTCCAAAAGGAGTCCATTAATTGTTGACGACTTCTCCATATGCGTGTTAAATCAGAGTCCGAACTCGATGGGCCAGAAGGGATAGTTGTGAGTCGTTTTCCTATTAGAAAGTGAGAGGGTGTCAGTGCTTCGTCCGGATCGTCTGTAATACCATATTCATGAACAATTGGTCTGCTGTTCACGGCGGCTTCGATATCGCATAGAACCGTGACCAGACTGGTAGTGTCTAAGCAAGCTTTACCAAGGGTCTTCCGCAGACATTGTTTGATAGTACCAATCATTCTCTCCCAAAACCCTCCCCACCAAGCCGCACGTGGGGCGATGAATTTCCATGTCATGTTGTGATGAGCATAAAACTGGTGTACCTTGGAAGAGGATATGATGTTCCACAAGGACCTCAACTCCTTGTCTGCAGCGCCGAATGTTGTGGCGTTATCTGTGTACACAGTATGAGGAAGGGAACGTCGAGATACGAACCGTTGTAGCGCAAGTAAGAAAACATCAGTGCTTAAATTAGACACTACTTCCAAGTGGATGGCTCGAGTTACAGCACACGTAAATATGACTATGTAGGCCTTTGTAACTAATTTTTCGTTTTTAACATAGAGGGGTCCGGCAAAGTCAATTCCAGTTGTTTCAAATGGGGTCGACTTTTGAATTCTTTCAGCGGGTAATGGAGCTTCTATCTGTTCACCACGCTTTTGCTTCAGTATCTTGCAAGGAAGGCAAGTGTGTATGACCTTTTTAATGGCTTGTCTTGCTCTTAATATCCACCATTTAGAACGAAGCTGAGAAAGCACAATCCTAACTCCTAGATGGTGCATTTTTAAGTGTGTGTGGCGTATGAGCAGGCTTGTAAAAGGGTGAGAACCTTCCAATAAGATGGGATGTTTTTCCGATTCTGATAAGTCAGAAAATTGCAGTCGGCCTCCAAGACGTATTATGTTGTTGTCAAAAAGTGGGTTGAGTTTTTCTATTTTTGAGTTCTTGGGAAGTGACTTTGATTTCGACAAGGCTTCATATTCTAAAGGAAAAGATTCCTTCTGAACGGCTTGTATCCAATAGTTGCAAGCTTGATTCAGTTCCGTGGCATTCAATTCACCAACCATCTTTTCTTGTGTTTTGCAGTTGTGAATAAAGCGAAAAATCCAAGATGTAACGCGTAACAATTTAAAGTAAGAGCTGTAGTTTCCAGCATTGATAATTGGCAGAGTAGAGACAGTGTAAAGAGTCTGCACTTTCTTCTTCTTTAATTCTAAGTTGTGAGTGTAATCTTCATAAGTGTTTTTAGAATCAGGCCAGTTTTCAGGTTTGATTAACCACTTAGGACCGTGCCACCAGATTTCTAGATGTCTTAGCGTTGATGGTGAAGTACCTCTTGATAATATATCACCAGGATTGTCCTTTCCAGGGCAATGTCTCCATTGGGAAGGATTAGTATGAGAAACAATTTCCGTTACTCGATTGCAAACAAATGTCTTCCATTTATTTGGGTCACTGCGAATCCAACCCAAAACTACTTGGGAATCACTCCACAATATTGCATTGGAAATAGGAATATTAGTTTCAGCACAGAAGTATCGCAACAATCGAGCTCCCATCAGAGCCGCTAGCAGTTCCAAGCGGGGCAAGGTGACTTTCTTGATAGGTGCAAGTCTGTTGCGACTACACACTAAATGCACGTTTGCTTGATCACCATGAGAACTAACTGTGTATAAAACTGCTCCATAGGCTCGTTCAGATGCGTCGCAAAACACATGAATAGTAAAGGGAACGTGTGATGAAACGCCTATAAATCGAGGAATTTGAAAGGAGCAAACGTCATCAAGTTCTCCAACAGCAGCATTCCATGAAGTTGCCAAATTAGAGGGCAGTATTTCGTCCCATTTAATTCCTAGAATCCATGTGTCTTGAAACAGAATTTTTCCAAAAATTACAAATGGAGAAAACAGTCCTAAAGGATCGTAGAAGCTAGCAATACAGTGGAGTAGACATCTCTTTGTAAGTGGTTTGTCTTGAACAGCGCAGAGAGAAGTTTTGAAAGTATTTCCGAGGGTGTCAGTTTCTGTATTCCACTCTATGCCTAAAGCTTTAACAGTTGTTTTGAATCCTTCATCTTGATCTCGTAATTGATTCTGAAGTATTGTTGAGTTTGTAGTCCATTTCTCCATTGGAATTTCAATCAATTGCATCAATTCTTTGACTTCTTTATGCAGTGTGGTGATTTCAGATTCTGTTTCAACACTAGCAACAAAATCGTCCATGTAAAGATGTTTATCGATCATGGGAGCAGCAATCGGGAATTCATTCACGTGCTTTGAAGCCATTTCACGTGTTGCAGCACATAACAAAAAGGGGCTGCATGCTAGTCCGAAAGGTAGACGAGTAAATCTGTAAGTAATTATTTCGTCCGTGAAAGATGGGTTAGTTTTGTCCTGTGCTAGTCTGTACCAGAAAAATCTTGTGGAATCTCTATCTCTTTCATGTAGGCTTAGTTGTAGAAAGGCCTTTTTTCCGTCACCTGTGACTGCAAATTTGTGCATTCGCAGTCTGAGTAGACAACCAATCGTTTCAGGTAAAAGATTTGGACCGATTTCTAAAGTATCATTCAGTGAAGGCATTCCTGGATCATGTGATGATGCATCGAAAACAATCCTCCATTTGGTCTCGTTAAGTTTCACTTTTTTGACAGCATGATGGGGTAGGTAAAATACAGTGTTTGAATTTGAAGGTTCTAGCTCACAAACTTCAACGTGTCCTTCTACAATGTAGTTTAGCATACAACTATCGTATTCTTTCTTCATAGCATCATTAGATGCAAGTCGCTTCTGGAGAGACTTCAAACGTTTTTCGGTAGTAGCTATGTTAGTAGACAAAATTGATTTTGTAAGCTTCCTAGGCAGAGACACAACTCTACGATTTCCCTCAGTTTGGTAGTTTTCGTGAAATTCTCTCATAATTTCATTTTCTCGAACAGTTTTGTTCCTGATTTGAGTATCTTTGATACCAATACAATCTAACTCCCACAAGCAACGCACTTCGTCATCCAAACAATCACCAGAAATTTGAACAGAAACATGGTGAACTGATGAATCATGTTTGATGGTTGTGTGTGTTCGTGACCCATTAAGGATCCATCCAAAAATAGAGGGTACTATGGCAAGAGATTCTGTAACTTTAATCGGGGGTTCCGTAGTGACCACATGCCAATAATAATCGCCACCAATGAGCAATTCGATGGGTAAGTTGTCGTCTCCTGGAGGGTCTGCAAGTGTTAGTTTTCGGCTTCGAGCAAATCGAACAACGTCCGCAGGGGCAGCAGGGTGTGAGGTATATCTGTTGGAACTTTCGAAAGCTGTTATAGAAACAGAGTTTTTGTTCCATAAACTTGAAAGTGAAAGTTGCACACATCTTCGCATGTTTCGTGAAGTACTGGGAGATTCAAAAACATGTACATTTAGTTGCTCAGTGCTTACAATTGGGAGTTTCAGTTTGTCAATGAGGTTTGCATCGACAAAGCTTGTCTGGCTACCTCCATCCAAAATGCATCGGGTTAACTTCGTAAGACCTGTGGGTCCAGTAACATACACGCGTGCAGTTTGTAAATGGGTAAAGCTAGTTTTAGGTATGTTGATGTGATGAACCTCACTATTTTGGATCGCAGTGTTTAGTGCAGATGAACAAATTGATACGTGGTGTTTCTTCTTGCATTTTGTACAGCGAGCAGTATCTTTTCGAGGGCAATTTGTCATTCTGTGTCCTCTATTAGTACATAAGAAACAACGGTTAGAGCCTTTTAACTTTTGTATGCGAGTGTCATAGTCAGTTATGGTTTCGCATTTCTGAGCCCAATGACCAGAAGATTCACAAAAGACACAAAATGGGGTATAATTCTTTTTCTTGTGTACAGAAGTGGACTTAGTATTTACGTTAAAGGCAGTAGTTGGAGTAAACGGTTCAATAACGTCACCTTTTATTTTTGACGTAGTTAATGCTCCTTGCACTTCTTGTGATAAGAACTCCATCATTTTCGTAATGTTTCCTTCGGCCAATTTTTCTCTTTGGGCATGAATGATCCACTGTTTACAAATGTCGTCTGGAAACGCTCGTAGTAATTTTGGAGCTAATACACGACCGTAACTGTCAATGTCTTCACCAAGTGCGCGTAAGGCCTGCAATCTTCTATTACATTCAATGTAGGTTTCATTTAAGGCTGTTGCCGATGAGTTGCGTACTGGTGTTAGATTTTCCAGAAAGTCCAAATGTGCTTGGATAATTCTATTTTTGTCCCCATATCTATCCATTAGTAGCTTTTTAGTGGTTTCATATGTGGCAGCAACAATACTGATACCATCAACTAAACGTCTTGGTTCGTCTTGCAAATAACCTCTTAAGAACACATGTTTGTCAATAGTTGAAAGGTTTGGATTGGAGTCTACAGAAGATTGGAATTGTTCCCAAAAACTTTGCCAATTTTCAATTTCACCGCCAAATGGTTCTAATTTAATCGTCGGTAGTTTCACTGTGTACGTTGGGCTAACAGTTGTTATCTGACCAGCAAGTGATGGATTAGTAACCGAATTAGTCGCCAAATTGACATTTTCAGTGCCCAAATTAAGATTATAGCTAGCGTTAATAGTTGGCGATAGTTTATTTTGGATGTATTTTCGGGCTTTAAAAATTGCGCGCTCAGCATTTTCTGTATAAGTTTCACATTGAGTAATGTCATTTTCATATTCGTCATCCGTAAAAAGAACATGGATTTCATTATCAATCGTTTTCATTTCATTTAAAATAGTTGTTAAACGACTTACCGCATATTCCATATCTTCATTCAAAGTATCGTCTGTCATGTTGTCAATCTCAGTTGAGACACGAGTTATGTTGCTTCGAATAGTTTTTCGTTTCCGCTTCAATTGCGACACTTGTTCTTCTTTCGTCGCCATTTTTCTTTCGTGGAGATCAAAATTCGCAATAGTAAAAGTTCGCAATAGTAATAGTTTCGTAAAAAACCTTTGGCGTAATTCGTAATAATTTTTGGCGTAGTTCCAAGTCGCTGATTCGTATGAGTATTTCGGCACCAGATATTAATTCTCGTAAACGTAATTAAAACACAACTTCAGTATATTTTGAAAAAGAACAACATCTACCTTTATTTACAGACGACTACTAACTAAAGTGTTGCCATGCAGAGACAACTAAGTTCCTTTACTTAATCTCGTTACTAGGTAATTACAGGCGTGCAACAATATATGTGCTTAATTTTTGAAAGAATAGTGGTGATCAAAATCATTTAAAAATTAAAATTATAAAAGAAAAAATAGTATATATTTACTACCACTTTAAATATGAAAATAAAATCTTCCGGAAAAGTTGGCAGGTGTATGTGAATATATATTTACATACATATAAATATATGTATATTATATATTTACATATGTGTAAATATATGTATATATTATATATATGTATAGATTGTAGATTTACTTTGCAATAAAGGAGGTTGAAAGACACACTATATTTTGACTGTTTAAAAAAAGTTATTTCATATGTTTGAATGCCTTAGAATATAAATAAGAACCAAATTAAAAACAAATAAATGATAATTTTATTTAAATTATTCATAGAAATGGAAATACATTATTATGACACTTTTAAAGACATAAATGCTACTTAGCTACTTTATAAATTAATAGAAAGACAAATAAATGCATAATATTTTTTTTATATTATATGATATCAACAATTTTTTTTATATTCTGTAAAATGTAGTACACATAAATAGGAAATAGAGGTATAGATAAGCATTAAAAGTATAATAAATAGACAAGCACATGCATTTAAAAATAAGAACCTATGCACTAAAAAGTAAAAAATATGCATTATAAACACATTAAAGTTTTAGTAGCCTTTATTATATTTAGCATGATTTATACAAATATATGCATTTATAAACATAGAAATTTTAAGATTACTTAATATTGAATTGGCTCATACTCAAGAGCCAACCCAAATATCTTCTTGGCCAAAAGGATTACAGTAGTGAAATAAAGTTAAATAATTCCTGGGTCAATTAAGACAACTTATAAAAAGCGTTTATAATGAGGATTTGCCTCAAAATTTTGCTTCTATTTTATATTGGACTGCAAGGCATTGTATGCGTGAAAGAGCCAACAGAACGACATAATTAAAAATAATAATAATAGTGAAGACAAGACTGCTATTGAACGAAATACAAATACAGCAAAATTGCTACCATATTATCGGGGCACTTAATATGATGTATTTTGCACATGATTTATTTCAATTGCAAAAATTTATATGAATAAAACCTTTATACTTAATTTAAAGTAGATAACTGGAAAATAAAATTTTAAAAGTCATTTTTCACTGTTTATTATATATCTTTTTGTGATGGACGTTACATTTACTACTTTGTATTGCAATGTTACATATAATTAGATTAATTGTGCATGAAGTTGCTACAAACATTTATAAAAAAGGTACTATATTATTTATAAATTAATCACAGCTTATTTTACTACCTTGATTTACAAAAAAAAAAAAAAAAAAAATGTACAAAAATGACAATTTTACTTAACTAAAACAAAGTTTGCATATATTTTTTAATTGCTTCTCTTTCAAAGTATGCCCACTAAAATGAAAAACTAACAAGGGTTCTAGTTCTACAAACCCTAAGCTTTCTAATGATATACAACACTTAGATATAAAACAAAACCAACACTAACTTATAATCAGTTATTGAATAAATTCAAGCTTTTTGTAGAAAAAGTATAATTGAACTTAAAAACCGTAAATGTTTATCAGCAATATTTCAGTAAAATTCAATAGAATGTTGATTTGCAAAAATGAAAACAGCTTTAAATTAAACACACAAGTAAATATTTTACATAACAAAAAAGAAATTCATAATACTAAATATGTAAACTACTAAGCTTTTATTTATACCTATGGGTAAATTTGTATTTTACTTTAATCATTTTTATTGTATTTTATTTTAAAGTACTGTTGAACTGCTTATTTATTGTAAAAAGTAAACAGTAAATTCATTTTTTTCCAACTAATTCACCGAATATCAAAAAAGAAAACTTAGCTGATTAATTATGCAAACCATTAGGTATCAAACAATTTTACATATATAATTTGCAAAACAACTGGTATTCAATGGTCAATTTAGTAAAAAATATATACAAATAAAATAATCATTTTGATTTGAATTTTTTTAACTTACGTTCTTGGGATATCACAAGATTACTGTCAGATATTACTTTGGTATAATTTTTTAGACAAATGTTACTAAAAGTGCTCATGATTTAACAAATAGAGTTAAACAATTGCGTCCCACACAAATCACATTTTTCTTCAAGGGAAAACAAACCACAGTTTTGTATATAAAATTTAAATAAACTGACAAGAATTTTATGCTGTTGTGCATTACTTTTTTGAAACTTATCTTCCAATTCAGGAGTCGGAATTCCTTTAAAAATGCTGTACATATGAATAAGTATATTTAAAATAAGCCGTGAGGGTTTCTTCAGACCTCCTCTATTTAATATATTCAAGAAGGAGTCAGATTTGTTGTCGGGCATTATGTTACTCTTTTCCGAGTCTATCACTAAGTCATAATCAGAACAGCAATTTCTCAGACACATCCTACAAGAGATCTTAAGTTTGAAAACACAATAACCTGCAATATACGTTATCACTTCAACTTCATCTATACTCACATCAACACTTAAACTGCACAGCACATCTGAAAATTCACTAACGTCACTTTCTTCAGCTTCAATTAAAACACTGTCACTGCACAGATCCCGAATCGAAAATTTCCCCCGTCTGCTTGAATTAAGAGTGAGAATACTCTTCATTCTTAGTTTTCTTTCACTTTCAACAACATCAATGACGGATACATGGTAGTTGCTGCCAATCATCTGTCTATAAATTCCAAACCTAGATTCCAAACAGTCAGTTTGAAACTTTCCGGTCAAAGCAAAAGAATTTCCTTGCTGTAACACATATTTAATAATTTCGATTATACCTCTGGTAGTTTGATAAAGAGCATGAAATGTTTCCTCGGTCAAACATCCACACCGAGGCTTTAGTTTCAAGTTGTTCCATGCGTCTAACCACGACAAAAAATATTCTAAAAAAGAAAGCCTTTCATCATCAACAGAGCGGAATGGTAAACAGTCTGGATTTCGCTTATGAACACCTTTTTTTGTATTTTTAACATTCACGATGTTCCACCATTTTTTAATGGTTTTTAAAAAATCAACAGTGGATTTTCAGTCATGACGAATATCCTGCTGACCGTAAATTTGAATTGCAGCTTGTGTGCTTTCGTCAAACACGTTGAGAGCCAAGTTCACATTTTGTCGCTCAATATTAGAAGGGTACACAGTTTTAAAGTTTAGTTTATGAGCATACTTGACAATTAAGTTTCTCTCCAGGTTGAAAACTTTTCGCAACAAAGAAAATTTCGCAGTAACAATTTTTTCAAAATCGTTAAAGTCTGGGCACTGAAAAGTTTTCTCTGCATCTGACTGATTTAGCATGTTGTTACGAATTGATTTCATAACATGCACAGAATCAAAAAGTAAAAACAATGGTTCAGAATCATTAACAGGATTTTTAATGCATACATTATTGTCTGTACTCACACGTAAACTTTGAAACATGTTTCTGTTGATTCTGTTATTGTCAGAAATAAAAGTCATGACTTTAAAACCGGCCTTGTTCAAAATTTCAAGTGCAGTTTTAGTTAGTTTTGTTAGATCAGCAGCATTCATATTCTTCACCGGTATCAAACCTATTATGTCTTTGCAGCTACTGAAAATTGAAGATATCATGAATGCTTGAATTGAATTTGCTTCGGTTTTTGCTACATTTTGAGCAAACCCATAAAGGGCTTTGCCTTTGTAGGAGATGTTTGGGGTGACGTGAATTTCGTCAATTAGCAAATTAACTGTCTGTTCATAAGGCAAAAGACTTTGGCATTTTTTATTTAGATAGATGATGTTGTTTTCGCTGTCAGTACAGGACGACAGAGTCAGACATGATGTTAATCTTTTAAGGTGTCTTACTGAAGGCAAATAGAGAATATTGCTTTGACGTAGCCCTTCATAACATGCAGTAGACTTTATATATAAAGAGTAGGCCAGGGTGGTTAGATGGGTACTATATCTTCTACTGCACGGTGATTTTTTATGCAGCATCATCTGCTCACATATAAGAACCTCAAACGAATATTCCTCATCTGCTTCTTCTTCGACCAACTTGCTCCATGCATCTACAGCAGCTAAATACACATATTCTGAGCATTTTTCATTTTTTTGCATAGAAAAATTATTAACGTAAATCAATATATTCTCAATTTGACTCCACAATGTAACTGTAGTAGATTTGTGAAGAACATGAGACAAATTTTTTTCAATGTTCAAAGGTTCCTGTAGAATGTAAATTCTAACACTCATGTTATCATCAATTACGACACTTTTCACAACTTCTGGAGAAAGGTTCATATTTCATGTATAAAATGTAAAACTTAGTACCCACCTGGTAAACAAGCAGATTGTCCTTTCTTAAAACACTCTCCATTTTTACAGAAAATTGTTCAGTAAATTCATTAAAGGTGGAGATCTGATCATTTTTAATGAAATTTGTAAGCAAATCATTGTTAGCTTTCAGCATTTTTTCATCTCTGCTTTGTCTTTTAGGGGTTTCTGATTCACTTAAATAGGTAGGGCATCCTTCAAATAGGCAAGGGTATGCATCCTCTGTAAGCTTTGGACGCTTACGTTTAATTTTGTGAGTTATTCCTCGTGAATCAACGAAATCTTCTTCCCAAATGACCATGTCCTTACGGAAATGTTTCTCACAAACCACTCAAGCATTGGTGGGTTTAAAATCAAGTCTAGGAATTTTTCTTATCCACAGTTTTTTTCTTTTATCATCCTTGGGAAACTTAAAGACACTAACATATTTTTTATCATCCTCAGAGGCATAATTAGAAGTACAAGACGTCACACAACAGTGATCGGGCATTACTAAAACAGCAAATCAACCAACTACAAATGAAAACTTCAGCAGCGGAAAGTTACAGAAGTAATGTAAAATATAACAATTTAATAACAAATAACTTCAACATAAACAATAACAAAATTTTATGATTAAAAATCTATCTAATTTAAACGCCATGCAGAAACAGAATGAGCTAGCCAAAAATGTAAACACCAGTATGAAAGTTGCGGTCGAGATTACAGCAGTGAAGCAGTCGGACGACTAGCGATGAGTCATCAAGATTTCCGAACCTGCTGTCATGGCCTTATTCTTTCTCGGGGGTTACGAACTAACCCACATTTGCGTTAAAAGAGTGGAAAACCACGAAAAACTCCCATGGTTAGCCTGACGGCAAAGGGACTCTAATCCATGATCTGTCTACGACTTAGGATACTTTAAGTCGGCACTGTGAATGGTGCGAGCAGGGTGCCGATTCGAATCGACCAGCCATGGCTGAGATTTGAACCTGGGTCACCTCATTGAGAGGCAAGAGCTCTATCCCCTGAACCACCACGACTCTGAAATATTTTATTGCTATGTTCACCAATGAAATTTCAATATTTCATGTATTTATTTACAGAAATCGCTTATGTAACAAAGTGTCTTTGTTGGGTAAAATTGCTAGTACTGGAAAAAAAAAAGAAAGAAAGACACAACCAATAGTGACTAGTGACTAAAACATGAACTTGCAGAACACATGATTTCTTAGAAGCATTTATTGCTATAAGAATGCTGGATATTAATACCATGTTCGTCAGAAGTCATTTTCCAAAATTAATAATGCAAGTTTTTTAAGTGTGGAATAGTCATTGAAACTTTTCACAATTTTTTTTAATAATAAACTTTTTAAAAGAGTTATTTAAACTTAAGTTTTTTATGTGGTTATGAAACGCCACAGAGAATCTAATACTTTTATAAAAAAATACAGAAAATTACCCGGTGAACAAAAATAGTACAAGTTTTGTGCCATAGAAAAAGTTCACTGTTGCCAAATTCATAGTTCATAAATTAAAATAAATACTGTTGTTGCTGATGTGTTCGAAGGCCATTAAGGCTGGGGATGGGTTTTTTTGTCTTCCAGTGGTGCCATCTATAGCCAAGAATTCAATTTTTGTCACACCCATACGTCACACCCGTTTATTGGGGGACCCATTCATACATCCATTCATTCATCCACAGATCGTAATTTTAACCTCAACCAGTGAGCGATAAATTTTCAATTCAGTACCACCAGAGGTATTGATTTGTCATGGGAACATGGAGAACTTTGTAGAGAAAATAATTAATAACAATATTGCAATAAAACATTAAACTAAAATATACTTATAAAATATTTATTTATTTCAATCGAGAAAGATATAGCAAATTTTATCGTGATTATTACAAACTATGCATGATTTAGGCTATAATATGTCTCACTGTCCCAAGGAAGATCGTCACATGGTTTTAAAAACGCCGGCAAAATTGCGGTCAACACCAGTGAGCTATCTTTATTTTTATTTAATAACTAAAGCATTAAAAAAATTTCTTTTATAATGAATTTAGTTAAGTAGCTTTATAAAGTCACGTTAAGAAAAGAAAAATAAACATAAAAAAATTACTTTTGAATAACGTAGTTTTTCTTTTCTAACAAAGACACTTATTCAATTTTTCGGATGCTAACTTCGGATGATGCCATCTTCTTTATATAAAAAAATAAATATCTGTCCATGTGTCCTTTATAAACTCCTGAACCATCCAATCGAAGGCGATGAAATTTGGCAAACAGATAGTTTGAAGCACGGGGAAGGTCACTGTTGATGATCTGATTAGTTAAGCGTTAGCTATTGTTTTAAATTTAAATATAGACAATTCAATTTTTCAAATATTATTAAGATATTATCAGTGATATTTGTTGGCTTCGGTTGATTATACGTGCAATAAACTGTTTGATCAAAAATAGTTTATTGCATGTATTTTAATGTTTAATTATTTTTTTATTCGCTATGTTAGCTAAATTCAATGCACAACAATAATAAGGTAGCGTTCGTGGATTGCGTCACCAGATTAATGTTTCTAAAATTATCTAATACCCACGTGTTTATTTTGTTTATAGTAATTCGTTTAAAATGTGTTTCTACAAGAGTAAATAATTTAAAATCAACTGTAATAAAAACGAAAAAAAAAAAATTCATTGGCGAAATTAATGGGAAAATGTTATTAATTCGATTGCAGAAACGTAAAAAATCGCTATATTATTATTGACGATAATGATGCTTAATAATACGTATTGATGCTTGCTGATGATACGCTTGATGATATGCTTGATAATACGTATTAATTGAAATAAAAAAATAACCTATCTACTTAAAAGCAGAGTTAATGGAAAAAATATACTTATTCGTTTTTGCGAATATTATTTGTCATATTGTTATTGATTAATATAACTCAATTAATATTGGTAATATATTAATTGAAATGAAAAAATAAGCTGTGAGCTAAAAAGCAAAGGTGGAGGAGAAAAAGTTAATGGGAAATTCATTTTAGGGAAACCGCAAAAAATCGCCAAAAGCAGATGACGCTTAATTAATTTTGGTAATATGTACTACTGGTACTATGGTAATAGGTGCAGTTTTAATTAGAATTCTACAACAAGTTCTACGTAGTTTCAGAAAATATCTTTCTAGTGGTAGCTAAGATAGTGTATTAATATTTTACAATTAGAAGAACTTCTTACATCATTTCTTATAAATATTTAAACTGCAAATATAGGTACGACAGAGAAATGTTCATGCTCCAAAGTCCTTATCAAGATCTTCTAAGAATTCGATTTGTTTATAAAATTTCGGCTTTAAGTTATCCTAGATAAATTTATTTTGCACAAAACTCAAATGTTGAAGGGTTATGCAATAAGCACCTAATATACTAATATCGACATATAGTATTGTATTGATATATTTGGTGATTATTAAATCTGCACCAAACTAAGCAGTTTTAATAACGATACTGTTGAAATCAGCGTCTTATGCCACCTTGCAAGAGATTTGTACTGGAGAAAATTACTTGATAACTGCAATTTTGAGTTGCCCGCGAGCAATATCATCACACCAAGGGATGCTAAATAGAGTTCATCTCTATTCTGATGTGATGAACTACAGAAATCTTTAAATTTTGGGTATTTATTTCGTCACAATTATACATATATTTGAAAAATTTAACGATAACTTTTTAATCTGAAAGCAAGTTTCAAATGAATTTCTCCTTAGAAATAATTATAAAAAAAATCGCAAAGTGTCCTCTATTATGTTAACCTTATACATGCTTTTAACGTCGCATGGTTTAGATTAAACAAATGTTTCTTAAAACATTTTTAGTATTTATTTCATCACATCTATGGGTATTTATAAAAAAAATTTGACGCTTTCTTTGCAACTTGAATCAAGTTTCAAATGAATTTCTCATCGGAAAAAAATACAAAGTGTCCTGTATTTTGATATACATATTCTTAACGAAACATTGTTTGGACTAAAAATTACTTCTTGAAAATTTTGAGTAAATATTTTTGACATATATGAGAATTTTTGAAAGAATTTGTTCTCATTTTTCAATCATAATCAAGTTTTAAATGAGTTCCTCATTGCAAAAATGTATAAAAAATTCACAAATTGTCCTCTTTTTCATCAATTATACACGTGCTCTTAACACATCATTGTTTGGAGTAAACAAGTCCTTCTTAAACTTTTGATTACTAATTTCTTAACACATATTAATATTTTTGGAAAAATTGACGCTCACTTTGTAATCTGAAACAAGTTTCACTTGATTTCCTCAACTCAAAAATACATAATAGTGGACATTTTGTGAATTTTTTTAAAAATTTTTTTGCTTTGAAGCTTGCTTCAGATTTCAAAGTGAGCGTCACTTTCTTCAAAAATACCAACATGTTTCAAGAAATAAATACTCAAAATTTTTAAAGGATTTGTTTACTCACGGTAAGAGCATATTTATCGATAACATAATGGAGGACACTTTGCGAATTTTTTTTTAATTATTTTTTTTGCAATGAGATGCATTTGAAATTTGCTTCTGATAAAAAGCAGATGCTATATTTTTCAAAAATAACTATAGTTATGCAGAAATAAACACTCAAATTCTTTAAGAAGCATTTGTTTTGTTCAAACAGTGCTATTTAAAGAGCATAAATGTAGTAAACATAATGGAGTTTTCGTATACATAATGGAGAACGAATTTTTTAAAAAATTTTGCAATGAGAAAAATCATTTAAAACTTTTTGCAGATTACAAAGTGAGCATCAATTCTTACAAAAATACTCATATGCGTCGAGAAATAAGTACTCAAAAATTTTAAAAAGGATTTGCTTATCCCTGAGAATGATACTTAAAGAGCATATTTATAGTTATCATATTGGAGACATTTTGTATTTTTTAAATAATTTTTTGCAATGAGGAATTCATTTGAAACTTAGTTTAAATTACAAAGTGAGAGTAATTTTTTTTCTCAAAAATACCAATATGTTTCAAAAAATAACTATACTTAAAATTTTTAAGAAAGATTCGTTTACTCGCGTCTAGAGCATATATTCAATTATTAGCACATTAAGTTAATTAACGTAATGAAGCTCAGTTTGGTACTTTTTTTAAAAATTTATAGCAATGAGGAAACAATTCTAAACTTAATTCAGTTTAAAAAGTTAGCACCAATTCTTTCAAAAATACTCGTATATGTTAAAAATATGAACACAAAAGTTTTAGCCCATACAATGCTACGTTAAGAGCATACATATAAAAAATAAAGGCAGACACTTTGCGAGTTTTTTATAACTTTTTCCAATGAGAATTTCAATTAAAACTTGTTTCAAGTTACAAAGAAAGCGTCAAATTTAAAAAAAGAAATTCTCATAGATGGGATGAAATAAATACTAAAAATGTTTTAAGAAGTATTTGTTTAGTCTAAACTATGCGACGTTAAAAGCATGTCTATGGTTAACATAATGGAGGACAATTTGTGAAGCTTTTACAATTATTCGCGAGGACGAATTCCTTTGAAACTTGTTTCAGATTAAAAAGTTAGGACCAAATTTTTCAAATATACCCATAGTTGTGAAGAAATAAATACCCAAAATTTTAATAAGCATTTGTTTTGTCCAAATTAGCTCAAAAGAGCCATACTATGTCATCCTTTCTAAGAGCTTATTTAGCCTACTAGAGCATCTTATAGATGAGAGGTCATCGATCCGATGTAGGCACTTATCCCTTAACACTATAGTAAGAGCCTAAAAGTTGGGTGCAACGCTCATTTTCACCCTACTAACATTTTATTTTCCGATATATTTTTGATCCTTAAGTAGAAAGCAGTATGTAATAGAAAAACTTACTAGATATAGCTAAATTGGACATAGAGTATTGATTGTAAGGTGCATTTGGAAAAAAATAGACATAGTTCAAAGCGTGTGTTTTAGAAAACGGGCATAGCTTGACATGAGCTTTTGAAAATGCGCATACCACAAAACACCTGTATAAAAAAATGAGCATAGCCTATAATTTTATTAATTTTTATACTTCTGTAATTATTACTGTATTTTAAATTAATTATTTATTGAATACAAATAAAGGCGAAAGATTAAATTGTTTTGTAGATACTTGATTTTAAGTATTTATTCATAATATTTTATAGCTTAAAATTTATTTTTAGATCTTTTTTGATCTTCTCATCGCGTTACATGTAACAAATTTTGATTTCATATAGTTCAACATTGAAAATTCCCATTTTGTGCTATGTTTAGTTGTTTTTTTTTAACTCGCATTTTAAGTTTAGTTGGTGACAGTTTACAGTCGGGGGCCACTTTCATATTTGGCACTTAGCAAATAAACGAATATGTAAATAAATCAAAAACCAATCACTTAAAGGTAAACAAAAGTTGCGGTAACCCGAAGGTGACGTCATTGAAAGCAAGGATCGCAAAGGTAGCCAGAAATGAGATTTCAGCAAAACTAAACGAAAATTATCGCCAAACCAAAGACCCTACACTAGTGCCTGCTAATTTATTTATTTATTTTTTTTTAAATTTGCAATTTGACCTATGTCCATTTTTTAAAATGCGTATTTCGAATCATGTTCATTTTCCGAAGCACGCATTTTAATCTATGTCGGTAACAAAGAGCATATTATGCAAGTCAGGCAGGTTAAATTACGGATAAGATTGAAGTTGAAACTGATGACACAAGTAGAAAGTAAATTCACGTCTTCTCGTCGTTATAGAGTTTTTATCATTAGAGTTTACCAATATAAATTCAGTAGACCAAGTGTGTAACAAGTTTCTTGATCATATTTATGAGATGGGGTCCTATAAAATAAAAAGATTGCTGAAACAGCTGAGAGTGAAATAATACCTTCGTGTTGAAATCTGCTATTATGGAAGAGATTTACACGTCTTAAATGGTTTTGATTTAATGTTGAAGAGGAAATTTGTTACCCTTTTGTAAATTAGCTAGCTCATTGATCCTCCTAAAAAAATTCTAAACCTAAAAACTTCACGAAATGATTCATTTTTGAAAGATATCTTTATTAATCACTCACGTGACACCATTTTTATGCGAACCATATTTAAAAGCTTACCTACTTCATTTTTTTTTTTTTTTTTGCAGAAAAGTCATTAATATTACGAGCTTTGCGCCTAACATTATTGATAAGAATATATACTTACAAAATTTTTATTTTTCCTGAAGCATTTTTTCTTTTTAAATATAATACATTTTTTAAAATTTTTTCTCTTTATCTTTGCACCATGTTTAAGGATGATAGATAGGTACTTTGTTTATTTTGTTGTAGAACAATTTAATGAGGACCGATACGGCGCCCCCTCGATCCCTATGCAGGCTGAGCAAAGTGGTCACTCCCCGCTTACTGACCGCAGCCATTGAAACTGGACTTACGGTGTCTCATTGGGAACCGTGTATTTATAATCAGTCCATTGAGCCGTGGTGGCTCAGGGGATAGAGCGTTCGCTTTCCAATGAGGTGAACCGGGTTCTGGTTATAGCTCACCCAGATTCAAATTTCAATTTGTTCTTCGGTTCTGTACGTAACTAAGAAAAAGAAAATTATCTACTTGATATAAGCAAGTAAATGTACAGATTTCTAGTTGTGATGGATTGTAATCTCAAAGCAAATACGCAAAGTTTGAAAACTATTCAAAAAAATTTAAAAAAAAAGGCTTAAAATATTTAAAAATATTTTTTTTTTCAATTTTAAAATTTTTTAAAAATTTCGCTTCATATTTTAATTTTTATAAAATAATTATTAATTTTCAATTAAGTGTCAGTGCAAAGCAATCAAACAATTTTTCCATTAATTAAAAAAAAATGTCCCCCGGTACTGTGACTTCTAAAGCAGATAGTTTTAGAATTTCGTTTATTAATTTTGATCGACTTATCACTATGACAGACTTTTTTCTTTTTCTTCTTTTTACTATCGTTTTTATTTTAGATAGAAACAAACATTCTCATGATGAGTTATAAAATTTTAATAATATACAGTAAAACCTCCAAACAACGGTCCATTGCGGGACTGTGTCTATGTGACCGACGATAATAGGTGATCGCTATTCAGAATTATAATTGAATTAATTGTTAAAAATAAAATAAAAAATCACAAACAGCATTAAAGAAAAAGTTTAAAAAAATGCATAATTACAGAAAAAAGATTACTCAAATGAACGGTTAACTTATCCACGATTAATTACCTTAAAATTGATTAATTATTACTAGAAGTCTTTTTAAAACGAATTATAATCGAATATCCAGATAACTGATAATGTCAAATGTCTTATAATACAGTTCTTCATCATATCAGTCGCTTATAAATATAATAGACGATGCTATGTCTTAATCTGAAACTATTTATTACCGATTTTTCGACAACTTGCAAAGCATTTTTTTGCGAGCAATAAATCAGAAAATTTTTGCTGATTAATAAACCATTCAAACAGAATTTCTTCCAAATTTTTGTTGCTTGTTTTACTTCGCTTGATTTCGAATCCACTTTTAATCGGCTAAAACATTGATCCTTATAATGGTAACTTTTTTTAAAGATCTCATTAACTCGCGTTTTACCATAGCCATGTACTGCAGCTAATTTTCACGCATTTATTTCCTTTTTTACTAATCTCAATAATTTTTCTCTTATACCTCGATGTGAATAATTTTCGCTTGCGATTAATACTCATTCCATCACGCGATTATTCATTTATTAAAGTTCTTATTCAGACCCTTTTTCAGTGTCTAGAACATGAAGTGAGAAAAAATTAAATTGCTCAACAAAAGTTGGTAAGGCCCATGCACAAATTGCTTCATTCGCACAAGTGCTGGTGCAAGTAATTCTACGAACTGCTGAAGTTGAAAGTTGAACAATGACACTTTAAGCATTACCGCTCATAGAGTCTGCATGTTAGAACAAGATTCCTGATATACAGCTAATCCCTTGCACACATCCCATAATAGAAATATCTGCAGTTGGTACAATTGAACTGTCAAAACTATGCTTGATTTCTGTGTAAATCATCAAAAATTTAAATAGAAAAAGCATGGAACACGATTCCTATGATTTCTGTCGACCACACTTGAAAGGAGCAGCATTTCTTTTGGTGGTCGCAATTGAATTGACAAATCCATGATTGAAAATGTATGATTGCTTAAGAGCTATTAACTATGACTTAAATGTAATGAACAATGAGGGAAAATACTGATCAGTTAAAATTATTTCTGACAAAAAATGAAAAACTAAGATATACCTACCCTGATACAAAATTCAAGCGAGCAACAAGCGGCCGTTGTTCGAAAATCGCTATTCGATGGTTCGCTGCAATGAAGGACATTGGGTGCAGTAAACATATGGTCGTTTTTTGGAGGTCGATATTTAGAGGTCGTTGCTTAGAGGTGGTCGTTAATGGAGGCTTTATTGTACTTCTACCCTAATGAAGCGTCACCACCACTTTCAATATACACCGAAGAGCCATTACATTATGACCACCCTGCTAATAACATGTAGGACAACCTTTAACCCTCAAAACTGCTAGCACCCGCCGTGGCATTGATTCCACAAGGTGCTGATAGGTAGTCTGAGGTATCTGATACCAAGCGCTCACCTACTGGTCCTGCAATTCCCTCACTTTGCGAAGGGGTAGCGTGGCAGCACGAATTTGGTTTTCCAAGTAGGTCCATAAATGCTCTATTGGATTAAGGTCAGGTGAATTTGGGGATCAAGACATGACTTGAAAGTCACTGGAATGTTCCTCGAATCAATCCATGACGATTCGGCCCTTATGCCATGGTGTATTATCCTGTTGGTAAACACCATTCCCCGCAGGAAAAACTGTTGCCATGAATGGGTGAACCTGGTCTGCAACTATGTTCAAGTTGCTTACAGACGTCAGGGATTGTTCTACGAGGATTATGGGTCCTAATGTGCCCCATGAAAACATTGTTCCTGGGCGAGAAAACATGAAAACCTGGGCGAGCCCATTGTTATAGATGGAGGGTGGTCATAATGTAATGACTCTTCCGTGTATATCTATTATTCTGCTTTACTATTATTGTAAGGTAGTCAAATACGATAATTGATGAATAAATGTTGAATGCATGCGCAGTTTGTTTAGAGCATGCGTTGGCAAAAGTGCAAAAATGGTATGTGAAATCGCAAAATCTCGCTATTAGTGTGATTTTGTACTTTCTCGTAACAAACCGCAAACAAAACTGAGCAAGTAACATGTCCCTCCGCACATAATGAGTAACTGGGCAAGAGAAGTTTGAGGAATCTATGTCAAGGGTATGTGCAGTTACTTCGAAATAGTAATATCGGTAGCGGTACAGAGCTTGCTTAAAATATGCGAGATGCTACGTGGAAGTGCTAAGACATGCATAACTTTATAAATAAATCAAATGACTCCAAAAATAAAGTGGAATCGAAAATACAACAAAAATTAGGAAACTGAGAAGATTTTAATATTAAGAATGAGGTCTTTTATTTAATACTTTAACTATTTCAGATTATCACTAATGCAGCATTTTCCTAAATAAAAGAATAGTTTTGTAAAATAACGTTAAACTAACACTGAAGAGGATTTAATAACATTTAATTCAAGCCATTAAAAATTTGTAGACTGTAGATTTCTATTTGTTTGCATTACAAAAAACAAAAACTGACGCATGAAATGATGTAATAACTTAGATTACTTTATTAGAAGCTCGACCCAGTCCAAAGGGTTTATTCTCAGCCTTTCAACCAAGGAATTTAATGTGCCGAAACGAAAATAATGCATTAAAATGTAAAACACCGGTCTCAGGTTAATATTAAATGACGTTAACCTAACTAATACCTAAATTGTTGGGTGGAATTATTTAAACTGTTTTTTCCGTTGAAAAGATTGCAGGGTTTTGCATTGATTACTGTAAGGAGAATTATTTAAGTTTTCAGAGTTCTTTTTTTATGTAGTATGAGTGAATTCATGAAATTGCACAAAATCCAGATTATATTACACATATTTCATATTATTCCATAATAAGTATTTAATATTATAATAATATTTTTTGTAGCTAATACTTTTTTAATTTAAAATAAAATAGATAAAATAAATTTAAAATATTTTTAAAAAAAATAAAAACTTTTCTACATTTGCCCGAAAAATTAAGAAATAAAATATAGCGTGTAGCTAATAAGAATAGAATTCATATAGTCTCAGTTTATTTACCGGGTATTATGTTCATTTTATGTAACGTTTATTTTAAAATGTGTTGCAAGAATTTCTTATAGATGTTTTTAAAAAAAGCAGATGAAAAATCGGTAGCGTATTTGGGGTTATTGTAATTCGAAAACCGCAAACTTTTCCTTGATTTCATTAAAAACTTTAAAAGAAAGTCTTGAAATACTTTATAATACTTAACTTTATAAAAAACTGAAGTTTATCTTAAACTGTGACCTTAAAAATTAACTGAGACTATATCAACTCGATTTTTATAAGTTATGCAGAGTATTACTATATTACTATTTTCCAAGGATTTGTTTGAAATTTTAATTGAGTATAAGTAGAAGTAAAAGTTGGAGTCGATCTATCGGAAAAGTCCGGAGAACATTTAATTACCGATTCGAACATTTCAACTACCTACTCCACTGCTCTGATGAACATTGAAAAGCTACACAAAACTAAAAGACAATTATGGATAAAATTAATAAAGCTAAAATATTTTTTTTCTTTATTTATAGCTCTTTGTGACTTTACGTTATTAGCTTAAATAAAACCTTTTTTTCGAAGTTTATCCCACCAAAATAAATATTAAGTGTAATCAGAATCATTTGGTCAACTTATAATATTCGAAATTTTCGAAAATCAAGCAATTTTCTCTCGTAATTATCCCTTTCTGTGCTCAGTAAAAAACTTGTTATCAGAGTGCTAGCAGTAGTGCCCCTGTTAGTTTATTTGATACTTATTAAATACAGCACCATTTACCATAATACCAGCTGTATTAATTGCCAAAATTAATTAAGTCTCATTGGCTATGATAATAGTATAGTGAAGTTTTACGGTGAAGTTTCACGTAAGAGAATCAGTACCTTTCATCCATAAACTTTAGCCTTGTTTTTTAGCGCGAAACTTTTTTTTTCATTTCAATTAGCATTGAGTTTAAATTACTACATTTTACAAAACACTCTAATACATGAACTACATCTGATTGAATTTCCTAAAGTTATATAATTGAAGCTCCTTTAAATAAATAAATAAATTGATTCGACGTATTTATTGGTTAAAAAAATGTTGAAATAAGTTTTAGATTTTTAAAATTTTAATTAAATTTTAAATTTTTTTAGTTCTTTATTAACTATTGTTGCTTTATTTAGAATACACATTTATGTTTGCATAATTCAAAATGTTCTTTTCTTAAAACTCGATCAGGAAGAACCGATATTTTTTTGTAACTCCCAATCTATTATATCATGAGGGGAAATGCGTTTCAAAGAAATCGAAATTGTTTCAACTCACAATTATCTTCTGCTCATGGAATTTTTATAAATATCTCCTTTTGGTTTTAACTGAATTGTCACCCAAAAAATATTTTTTGACTTGCAGGAATTTGCCCTCGACCTGTTTTGTTAAATTTTCACTTAAATTGCCAAGAATACTTTATATATCTGCTAATGTTAATACGTTGAAATGAAAATTGTTTTCAGCATAATATTGTTTCGTTACTTTCGAATTAAAATCCATTTCTGGTTGAATAAACAAATTCAGAATATGAACGGATATCAATTGAGCAATAAATCCGTGAATAATCCGTAATCCGTGAATAAGGAGACAAAGAGTCCTCAACTTTAAATCTCATTTGAAACTAGCTCTGAAGTTATAAGTACTTAAGCGACATTACTTACATTCATCCTAACGAATAAAAAATATTAATTTTATTCCTATTTTAGTCGTGTCATCTATTAGATGTCCATTTTATTTGTCAAATAAATGGACATCTTATTAAGTTTCGTTAGTTGCAATATTTTCTTTATTCATTTAAATAATTATATTTGACCTCTACAATAAAGATATAAATAAATTTAGAGTGCAAAATAATTCAAATCTGACACAGGTTAAAGTTGAATAAAAAGAATTTTAAAAGATTATAAGATCGAATAAACTTTGATAAAACTCTTAACTTCACAATCTAACAAAGCAAACTGTGCTGCATTTACAAGGCATTCAAGCCAACGGAATACAAGTGCATCGAGCTCTATATTTACAGCTCCATACTTTAGGCTTTAAAAATTATTCTCTTTAAAAGCTTGCTTAGAAGAGACGAGTGTATTTATATTTTTTCATATATATAACCGTCGTTAATCAGCCAACCCGATTTTGAATTTTGAGTTTACGACTACCAATGTTCAACTCCGTAGCCCTGTAAATTCGAAAAGCTCCTGCATCAAGTATTGGGAAAAATTCACTTTTGTTTAGGATTTTATGATGCAACTAACCGCATTTCCTTTCCATGGAGAGGAAAACCTCGAAAACCTCCCACGCAGTTATCCTGCTAGCAAGGGGACTCTAACCTATCATCTGTCTACCACTGATTATATTTCACGTCAGCACCGTGGTCGGTGTAAGCTGGTTGTGGAATTCGCATCGACTGGCCATCGCTGAGATTCGAATCCGGGCCACCTCATTGGAAGACAAGCGGCCTATCCCTTGAGTCCCCATGACCAGTATTTTTTAGTAATAATGTTAACATCAGTTTATGAATTTTAGATATCTTTTGGATTCAAAGAGAGCCTTAATCCCTAGTCTAGGGCTAGATGGTTGCATATTCGTTATTATTGTGTCCTCTGTACCGGTATGCCAGAGAGTTCTGAGTTCGTAAATAGTTACATGCTACCCATGCCTTCGAAATGTTCTATTGGTTGTTCATACACCGGTAAACACATTTCCATAGTGTTGTGGGTTCATCTGATCTATGAATTAGCAAGCTTATTTTCTACAAAGACCCTAAAATATATTTTAAAACACGCATAGTCAGTATTGCGAAACTACTTTGTGACATACATTTGTGACTATTAGTATAAGGGTTGCCCAAAATGAAAAGTGGACACGCGTTATAGAGTCAGAAATATATTTATGATAACAGCACGAATCTTCTGTGTTTTAAATTAAGGTAAGAAGAGTGCACCGATGTCTAAGTATAACCAATAACTAATTCGCATGAGAGCATTTAAAGTGAACGTAAAGTAAATCGTACAGTCGAACGATTTTTAGAGGCAGAAAGTGAAAGTAATGCGGGTATCTTCGTTGAATCATTGCTGTTTATGGCAAATACTACCTAGGTTAATCAGCTATGAACAAATGATAAGTATTTCAAGAAATTATGATAAGTATTTCAAGTTTTTATAAACGACATACATCATTATCATTATCATAATCATTTGGAGCAAGCAAACACCATAATCTCCAGTGAATTCACTCCTGCTGTTAAGGATAAGATTTAATGTAATCTATGAATTATGGCTCGGAATACCTTTACAAATATTTTTCTGATATGTTTAAGGAATGATACAATGATGTCTTCAACCAATAAAAACCATATTGTGTCGCTTTGCTCTGTTTTGGGACTTTTATTAACCCCTTCCTTCTCGCTCCCGTGAGAATGACGGGGTGAGGTTTCGCCCTCTATTTCTCGCTCCCGTGATATTTCCGGGCTGGAGCGTTCAGTAGTAACGCACCAATAATAATAAAACTAATTCATTTCTTTCGTCCGGAAACTATTTTATTTCTAATTTTTCACACCAGATGGCAGTACGAGGATATTTTTAAGGTAACTGTAGATAGTTAATTTATTTTAAACTAGATGTCAGCACTAATCAAATACGTGTATTTTTGATATGTGAAAAAATAGGCACTTTTATGACCGTTTTCTTGAAAATTAACCAATCCTTAAGGGGTTAATAGAACTACTTAATTTACTCTTCTAATTTTTAGGCATTTTTAAATTTACTTTTATGTGAACTAATTATTTAGTTCCATGCAGTCTGCGGTATGCTCCTATTTATCTTCTTTTCTAACATTTAATGGTCGCGTACTACCTTTTCTGTATTTCTGAAGTTATCACTTGTTTCCTATTTTCATTTGGGAAATCTTTATATTATAATCCAGCCAAAAATGTACAATAGCAACAGTTTTTCTATATTTAAAATAAGCTTTCGATTTTAAACAGCATAACTAAATTACGACAAAGTATAATTAATCATATTTTCGGTGTTGAGTCCAGAATTTTTACAAAATAAAAACTATTTGACAATTGAAGGTACGCAATGGAAGTAAAAAAAAAAAATGTAGGGAAGAAATTAAAGAAGAAAAATTTTAATCAAGTATTCAATAAAAATTATCTTTGATAAAATTTAATAGAATTTAGCCTATTTATCTGATTAAACTGTGTAATTCAATGGTATATATCTCTAAATTTCAATTTCTTTTACAGGATCTCACTTCAGAATGATCTGGTTTAAGGAATATTAAAATATCCTAAAGCCGTTAATCTGATTCAAGAATTGAAATCTCGGAAAGTAGGAGAAGAAGAACAGACCAAGCTGTACTGCGGCTTCTTTTGCAATTCACGCGTGACTTTAGCACGTGACCAGAATGCCTTTTGTCGCCATTACGGGTCTCTGAGAAGCTGCCAATAGAATCATAGATCATCCAGTCGGCAGTGCATGACAAAATATGTATTTGAATGCAGAGAGTCTGTCCAATTTCTGTGGCTTCTGGATTCTCTCAAAGTAATAGTAGTCGGTTGGTTAATTTCTTTTGTTGAGCTAAGGAGGAACTTTTTTGGCGAAGTTTCTTATCGATGGAACAATGTAGGAGATTATTACTGATGTTAATAAATCATAAATAATCCTCCCTTTTTGATGAGAAATGGCTGTTAGCCTGTATGCAAAATGGTCTTATGGTACGTTGATACTTGGAGACATCGTAACTGGATATCTACAGCGTGTTTAAAAGTATTTTTGATGAAACTGATATGTGACACTAAACCTTTTCGGCACTCCATTATTTCTGCTTGTAACATTCTTGTTGGTTGATAGTGAACATCCTGTGTTTCTCGTTAAGTTTATTTTTTTTCATGACATCATGGAATTTGTTTAAAAAGAGCGTTTCTCAAGTATCAACATAATAAGGCTTCAGATTCCATTTGGTCGAACGCTGTGTCAAAGAAATAACTATGTCATCTATTTTCTAATTGTAGTTTTAAATTCAAATATTGCACTTAGTGATATTTCATCTGCAGTGAAAGGGGAAAACAAAACTCTGTGTTTTGAATAAAGAATTCAATATTTTGTTCATAAATTATCTTGCAGACTCGACAGTTGCATTCTAAATTATTCTTGGCTTCTTTATGTATTTTAATTTAAAACAATAAATAAAAACCTTTTAAGAAACAGAATCTGAATAACTCGTTTTATTATATTGAACATTTCTAGATAAATATCTGAACGAAAATTAAAAAAATAAAACCACAAACTAAAGCATTTATGAATGTTGTTTCTTTTGAACATACTGGACTTTCTCGTCATGATTATTTGAACTTTGTCAGCATTTTTATTAAAAAGCTGCTTGAATTCGTCTATATGGTTTTAAAACGCTTATGGAATATTAACGCCAATTTAAAAGTGGTCTTTGAATGCAATATTATAGAATTTTCTCCATTTAATGAAACGAAACATTCACATAAAAAACTGAATCATTTACCTTTTAATTGTAACTGATTTAGTAAGTCCGTGGATTAATTTGGTTGATTATTTATGTTGAATATATTGTGATAGGGTGTTCTTCTCTTTAACAAAAGTGCAATATAAGTTTCGCCATTTCACGAAACGTAAATTTATATAAAGAACTACATCAGTTACTTTTTAATTTGTTAAAAACTTGTGTGAACTACTGTAGTACAATTTAAACAAATGATATATATATTAGTAGTTACCTTTTCTAATATATCAGGAATTTACAACTTTCATCAAAACAAAAAATTTGTGTCAAGATCAGAATCAGTAACATTTTGAGGAGTAACACTGAAAATTGATTCTAAGTGAAAGATTAATACATTCTTCGTGAATGACGCTGGGTGTAAACTATCCTAAAACAGAGTGGGCAACAGGAACCACTATGTTCCAGAACATGTCGTCCATTCATATGCCCGCGTACCAAGATGGTTACTTGCACCATCCCAGTTCAATGTTCATACCAAATTCGCGACCAATGGTGGCATTTCATCAAGGTGGTCAGTTACCAGGAACAAGCAATCCTAATACCTGGACATCTTCTGGTGATCATCATGGTGGTCGGAGCTCTGGAGTTCCCCTTTCTGACTCATATCATCATGCCCAATTGTCTGCAGTTCGTTATGGATTTCAGGTAAGCATCTTCTTTATTATAAATATAACCAATTTCACGTTTAAGTTGATCAATACGTGGTTCAAGTATAAATGCCACAATATTTATAATTTAAATTATATGCTTAATTGTTATTGAGGTTTAAAAGTGGTTCTGTGTATGTTGTTCTTTAACAAGAACATCGAAAGGCTATGTTGTTTTCAATATGGATCAATTAGCTTTTATATTTAGGTTCTGCTAAATTTGCATGACATTATGACAGTTTCAACTGTATGAATAAAGTTGGCCAATCTAATACCTGAACATTTTGTTGAGAAAGCCGATTCTTTGTCGAACGTGGAGAATGTATTGAGGCATTCTTTTGTTAAAACATACGATTACTTCCTCTCAGGAGGTATTGAAAAGTGGGCATATGTTGTTTCAATTTGTCTCGATACATTTCAGATGTTTATCTTTCTTTTAGAAACTGAATAAATATCTGCCTATTAAATCCAAATGCTCTCCAAATCATTAAGAATTTGCCTCCTTGCTACCTGCTGAAGAGACGTCCTGGCTCTTTTCTAAAGTCATGCCAATACAAGTTATAGTCATCAGGACCATCTCAGTTTCATTTTTGCTTTGCATAACTGAATAGTACAGACCATTCTTTTCCACAATCTTGCCGAGCAAGGAGTTGCCTCCCCTAGTACATTACGAAACACTGATGCCTATATTGTCGCAAAACCTATGATATTTTTTCTTTTGAATTTGCAATGAAAAACTGCGATAAACTCAGCTATGATTCGGGTAGAATCGAATGATTAGAAGTGAACTATTCATACAAACAAACAGGCTGGTCTATATTTAATAATGCTTATTAATTTATGCAAGTAACATAATAATTAAGAGCTATATTTTACTTTCAATGATGCTTAATAATTAAAAATATATATAAATCATATCACAATGTGTATAAATTGACTGAAATGTTTACAAATAGACGGTTTCACAAGGTGTATAAAAGGTATATTTTTAGAACTTCATTTTAAAAGTATTTACAAGCATACAAAACTGGACTAAAACAAATATGCGTCAAATGCGCGAGATCGGAACTTAAATAGCGAAGCAATCTTAAAGGAACTGCAAAAGTTATAACTCAAACACACGACACGCATGGTTTTGGCGAACGCCACTAGTAGGTGTTAGGATTATTTAATGACTATTTAAAATATCAAGCACAAAATTTTGGTATACAAGTGTTGAATTTTAATTGGTGAATACTTTAATACAATTTTAAGTTTTGATGTTTATCATTGTCTGGGCACTAATACTTTTAAAAATAATTTAAATAAATGCAAATTTGCATTTTAAGTAAGCATTTTAAGTAAGCAACAGTAATGTGATACGTTGCACCATATTAGTGCGACAGCCCCACTTCTTGTCCTTTTAATTATACTATAATGTGTTTGAATATAACAGAATAATTGAAACATGTTGTAAGTTTAAACCGTATTATGATGTATAATGGGATCATTCCAATTTACAAGTAAAAGTGTTTAGAGCTATCCCCACTATACGATATTCATATTTAATTAAAATATTTTTCTAAACATATTAAACTGAGTTCTGGAAATTTAAAATTAAGAAATCAAAAACTGCAAAACTACAAAGTTTAAATTTTTTTAAAAATAAGAGAGAATTAAGAATTTTGCTCTTATATATTTATAACTTCTTCATAGAGAAATATTATTGTCTTGAGAAAATTTTTGATTTTTAAAATAATATTTCGAGTTATTTTATTTAAAAATCGTAACAAAATGCTCGATTGGTGTTAAAGCCTCATAACTTGAGTGAAATTACGACACTTTATAACTTTTTTACACATTGTTCTAACCATTAAAAATAAAAATATATTCAAACAATCAGCGAATATAAAGATTTATTTATCTATCTCCGTCATTGAAAAGCCGATCCAATTTTGAGTTTAAAACTACTGATGCTCAACCTTGTAATTTTGAACCCAATCCTGAAGACAAGGGAACTCCTGGATCAAGTATTGAAAGAAATGTGCCTTCGTGGAGGACTTTTTGATGGGACTATGGCCAGCATGCGTTACATGGAGGATGAAAATCACAAAAACCTCTCGCGATTAATCTGACGGAAAGGGGACTCTAACCCATGATCCTATCCTTCTACCACTGAGAATATCTTACTTCAGTACTGTGGTCCGTGTGAGGCTGGTGCGGAACTCGGCTTGACCATCGATCTTTAGGATTCGAAGCCGTATCACCTCGGAGGTGAGAGCTCTATCCCCTAAGACACCGCAACTGGGATATAAAGATTTAGTGATAAGGAATATTATTTTCGATATTTCTGATATAAGTTTGTATCTTCTGCTTCTGCTAATCAGTATAGATAGCATATCAGATTAGCATCGGACAAGGCTTTGTTAATTTGTTCTAGATCTTTCTAGACGTAGTTCAACCATCTTTTGTTTGGTCAACCTCTTTTACCCCCCTAATTTTTGAAAGTGATAGTTTTTTGGTGGGATTTTAATTTTCACTTCGTTAGACATGTTCCGACAATTAATCTTTTACGATTTAATTACTTTCGGTTGTCGATATTTATACTATAGCTCATGATTATAACAAATTCTCTAGACATAATTTTCCATCATTTAGTAAACTCTAAAAATATGTCACTCAAAAATTTTCACTGATTAATTACACTGGTCTATCTGAATATCTTACTCTGAATTCAATCTTGGAACAAAATTCGTTGCCTGTCACGTAATCATATTATTGTAAAGTTGAGCTCAACATTTTCAACATTTCAATTTGCTACCCTACTTTTTTTTAAGACCCTTTTTATTTTTGTCTTGTCAAACCTTTTTTGTCAGGTTTCACAATGGAAAAATATTGCGGAAGTTATCAAATATTTTAAAAGTGACAGACGATTTTAATAAAATTTGAAATAAAACGGATATAAATGGAAACAAAATAGATACAAAGTCAGTCAATAAAAAATGCTTCTTCTCAAAAAAACAATATTTTTGAAATAGCCATCCTCTGCGGCACAACGTAGTGCGATCTGAGGATAAATTTAGCAAATACTCGTACAAATAATTTAAGTGCAATTATCTATACAGCAAAAAAACGCAATTTTAAAATCTTACAATCAGCAGCGCCATCCGTTAGCTACCTTATTTGAAATTAGGTAAAAAAAAATTTCTCCGGCTTAGAAAGAAAAACGCTGCAAATCACTCATTTTTCTTTCCATCTGATTTTTTTGTTAATTAATTTTTAAAATTATCGATGAATTTTTGGTCTCTCGATAACTTAGTAGGTGTGTATATAAATATTTATTGAATTATACAAAAAGTTGAAATGGTAAAATGAATAACCCAGTTCCATAGAGTGACTATAGAATGCAATCATAGTTAATTTGATAAGTTTTCGGACACTCGGTAACTTGCTAGGTGTACATAAATTACACAAAATTTGAAATGGTATGATGAATAACGCAGGTCCAATGAAATCCTTAGATAGTTTCGAAACAAATTCAAGCAATAACGAGCGCAATCCCTCTTTCCAATAAGTAAATCTCTTTATGAAAACAAATGGCTAAACTATTCGCAAAATATTTTTAATTGTAGAATCCACGCCATTGCAATTCATGGCTTTCAATCATCGCTCAATCAAAATCTCTCTGATGCATACTGATACAAATGGGTGCAGTCAAAGCGTTTTAGGTGAAGGCAAATAGGGGATAGATAACTATCTATTGAAACCATCCCCACTATTTCTACATATTTGCTCTTCTTCAACTTCTCCTGTAATTAAGAGAACGCATCCATCAACTAAAAGTATTTCCATGATGATAAAATGCCACTCCTTTGATTCGAACTATCATTAGAGGCACTTGATTTCACGAAATAATATGCTTTTTCAAACTCTTAGTTTTGTTTCATGATCATGTATCTATGCATTCAAATCACTTTTGAGGTGCGATTTTCATAGGGAATTTTGCTTACTTCTACCTTTCACATTGAGGTCTTTTTCGCTAGGTTTAAAATATTAATATGTTTTTTTTTTAATGTTTTTTATTCAGTTTTGTTTAAAAAAGAAGCTTCAAATTAAAAGCAATCTCTGACTAATGGAAGAAATAACGCTGTTGAATGTATGTAGTATTAGGTCGTTGAGGATGAAATTTGCAGTTAGTGATGTTGCAAAAAATAGAAGTTCATTATTTGAAGTTAGCTTAATTATATTTTTAGCTAATTCTACTTATTAATTCTATTATTTTTTAGCTAATTTTGTAGCTATTTTAGATTAATTCTATTTATTAATTCTATTACTTTTAGCTTATTTTGCTATTTTTGTCTTAATTCCATTTATTAAATTTATTATTTTTAGCTTTTATAACTATTTATTAGCTTAATTCCATTCAGCTTTCTATTTTTTTTGTACATCGGTAAAAAATTACACACTTTTCTTGCTCAAAAAAAAAAACATTTTTAAACTCTAAGATACATTAAGAAGAATTTTTTAAAATTAATTTTGTTGAAAATGGAATGGTCAGTAATTTGCACTGTAATGAAGTATGAGTTTTTACGCTGAATTACGGTATCGCAGTTAGTGCATAATTTTAAATATATTTGGCTCTTGTGTGATTACGTTATTGACTGTATCAAATTGGATCCTAGAATTTCGTATAAGCAATTTTGACCTAACACATGACCCATTTTGTTGCCTTGAACAGATAGTAAATATTAATGAAGAGAAGGTCACCGTTGAGTCTGGTGAAACAGCATAACAACAGTTCAACGCCTAGCGTATTTTATGACAATACTAGAATGTCATGCACAAAGAATGTAAACTAAAGAAGAATGAATTAGAACTTATTCTTTATTATCCATATTAACCAGACCTCTCTCACCTCCTTACTATCACTTTTTTCTCAATTCGGACAATTTTTAATAGAAGAACATTTCAATTTCCAGAAGGCTGTAAACTGGCCATCCATTAATTTATTGACTATCGAATGATAGGGATTTATACCATCAGTTTGTACAAACTGAATTTTAAATAGCAAAAGTGTGTTGATAATATTGGTGAGCACTTTAATGAATAAAATAATTCCTTATATTTATAAGTTAACAACAAACTTTGTTAGACATTATATAACCTTTTCAGTTTTGGTACCCATAACTTTAAAAGAAAAAAAAAATTGGGAAATAAAAGAAACTGAGTGTTGAATATTTTTACATAACGAACGTTACTTGAAAATTTTAACAATATTAAAAATATCAAGTATCTAATCCTGTCTGATTCAAGAGAAAAACACTAGTCTTAAATCAAATGCCAATTTTTTACTTATTTATTACTAGCTGAATACCCGTTTATCTTACAGAATGAATACAGAAAACGAATAAATCAAAATCACTACAAAATCATGCACAAAACTTCAAAACGAATACCGGCAAAATTAATAAAACTAAAATACTCCCAACGTTTTTTTTAAATATTTATTATTATTCGCTGCCATTCCCGGTGACTTTAGGGTATTAAATTTAGCAAAACAAGTTTTAAGTAGCTCATTTCATCAAAATAAAGATTAACTGTATTCAGTATCCTATGGCATAATGCTGTTGGTTGATGCCAACTCATGATATTTGAAATTTACCACAGTCATGTGATTCTACTGTACTTATATCTTCGAGGAGCCTTAATAAACATATTTCTAAAGTATATATATTAAGTAATAGTGAAGCTTTAATTGTCATGAAATTTAATCTTATAATATTTTGCGTCACTAATTAGTATATTTGGTACCTATTAAAACTACATCAATTACCATTATACCAGTAGTGTGTATTACAAAAAATAATTAAGCATCATTGACAGAAATGAAAGCATGGTTTTCGTTTCTCCTAAACGAATTAGAACCAATTTTCCATTAATTTGCTTTTTAGTACATATCTTATTTGTCTGTTTCAATAATTATTTATTATCAAAATTAAGTATTGATCCCTGGCGTCAAAAATAGTTTGGCATTTTTTTTACGCTTCACATAAATGAATTAGTATCATTTATCCATTAAATAGACTTTTAGAACAATAGTTTATTTTTTATATTTCATTTAGTATTTATTATGGGTCATCAGTGGTAGTATCTCCGGTAGTATAGATCCTCAGTGGTAGACAGATCATGGGTTAGAGTTACTTTGTCTAACCTTGGGAAGTTTTTGAGGTTTTTCTCTCAATATAACACAAATGTGGGTTCGATCCACCAAAAAGTCCACGAAGACTAGTTTGGATCAATGGTTGATCCAAAAGTCTCCTTTTCTTCTGGGTTGGGTTCAAAATTTCAAGGCTACGTAGTTGAATATTGATAGCCGTAAACTCAGAATTGGATCGGCAGTTCAACGCCGGTTATAAAATAAAATTAGTACCCATTAACGACATTTATTGAACATCATTGGCGCCAAAAATGGTCTGGCGATTTTTTACTCTTCTTCTAAACGAAATAACCTTATTCCATTTATTTTCACCTTATTACATAGCCTTTTTTATTTCAAATATTTTCTTTAACCAAAATTATTTAAGTATCATTGGCGTCAATAATAATATGGCGATTTTTAACGTTCATATTCGAATTAGAACTATTTCTTCATTCATTAATTTTGCTTTTCAGAAGACATTTTTTTAAAATTTCAATTACTGTTGATTTTAAATAACTTAGTTTTGTACAAACACGTTTTAAAAGCATACCTACAAACAAAATTAACATGTGGGTTGTTTTAGAAATACTGATTTGGTAACGTTGTCCACTTATGCTACCACGTTCAGGTTAATTATTGAGTGCTAGCTCAATTGGTTATGGAGTTATAAAAGACATACACAGGTACACAAACACTTCATTTTATAGTTATAGATTATTACTAGAAAATGAACTAGAAATTTATCCGGGAATAAATAAAGATGCAAAAAATGTTCGCTGGTGACATGAAAAGTAATAGATTTTTTAATTAATAAATTAAGGGCAAATTATTGAAAGATACAATATCAAAAAGCTCCTTTTGCAGATATACCCACGTGAGTTTAAAACGTGATTGTGGGTTCATTGCTTGAATCGTATCACTTTTCATTAATTAAATTTTTATCACCCACAGATCAATTACATTTGAAATACTTTAATAAAATACAGTTATCCAGCTACTTATATTACTTCTTTGGTAATAATATTTGTTCCGTAAGCACTGAAATAAGCACTGCAGAAAGCATTGCAAGTTCTGCAAGTGATGTGATTTGGGAAACTGGTTACTTAATTCGTACCACCCTAAATCATACCAAACTAAAAACTATTAATATATAAGTATAATATAAGTAATTATCGTTAAGGGAATAAGTCATTAAGTGAACTCCTCCCCTCCAAAAAAATTAAATTTTCGAACTGTTATTCTGTTATAGTAACAGCAGTATAAGCCTATAAAATATTAATGGAACATGATGTTACGTGTTACCAAGTTCAAATCTGACTTTTATTAGTGCTGCCTGTAAAGATTATACGAGGGTTGTAAATTAAATAGTGGCAACTTAACCTTTAAACTCACAGAAGGACGGGCATGCGCAAATTAGATATGGGAGCTGTGAGGTGGGGCTGTTGTCGATGTGTAGAGTGCAAAAAAAAAAAGTCGATTAGCTTAGAAGGGTAGTTGTTGTGTGGCGTTAAAGTGAGGAGTTTCGTTTCCATCGCTCTAAAGCATGTTTTCAAAAGGTGATCAGCGGTCGTGGCTTACAATCGAGGTTGCCCGTGGCAAAAATGCAACAGAATGCTATCGAGGATTAGTGGAAGCCTTTGGAGCAAATGCTTTACCATATAGGACAGTAGCACGATGGATTCAAGCATCTCGTCTTTTTTCGTCATTAAGCCTTTTCACAACATGCTTTAGAGCGATGGAAACGAAACTCCTCACTTTAACGCCACGCAACAACTACCCTTCTAAGCAAATCGACTGTTTTTTGAACTCTACACATCGACAACAGCCCCACCTCACCGCACCCATACCCTATTTACGCATGCGCGCCCTTTTGTGAGTTTCAAGGTTAAGTTGCCACTATTTAATTTACAACCCTCGTATCTTTTAGGAATCTTTTACCAACTTTCTTCTTCTTTGGTTTCATTGAAGCCTTAAACATATAAAATACAGGGATAGATCAGTCTAATATCTCACATTACGGAACAATAATTAATAGATCAGTAAGCGAAATTTTCCATTTCAAGTTCAAAAATAGTTCCGAACCAATTTTCGGCAGTTTGTTTGTAGTATTTTCTAAAAAGGCTTGAAAATAGACCTGTCCAATAGTTGAAATTGATATGTTGGCTCTAAATCATACCGGTACGATTTAGGACTCCATACATGGTATGATTTAAGCCACTACGCAATGTTTTAAACTAAGTATAATATCTATCTATCTATCTTATGTAGCATAAACTCGGGGATTTTTCTCTTGGCAACACTATAGTGTTATTATTCAATTTGTTAGGTTATCTTAGGTAATGTTAAAAAATTAGTTATATGTTAACTATATATTTAAAATAATTTTCTATTTTCATAGAACTAACAACTTAGTTACGAAATAATTATTTTGATATATTCTTGATTCTTTTTAAAGTGGCTGCTGAAATTTGTCGACTGCCGAAATCGAATGGTGCCGCATACTATCATGCCAATTAATAGTGACGGAGCTTGATATATATATATATATATATATATATATATATATATATATATATATATATATATATATATATATATATATAGATAGATAGATAGATAGATAGATAGATAGATAGATATATATTACGTGCTATATACATATATAATACATAGATATATATTTTGGTTTATGCAATACATCTTTAGAAATCAAAATGTGTACTGTTCAAACAACTCTTCTCTACATTTTTCGGGGTTAATTAGTTTTTAATTTAATTAAAAAATATTTTATTTTCACCAATTGATCTTCAATTTATTGTCTTTTTCAAATAATTTTCAATATTTTTCAATTTTTAATTTTGTTAATTGGTAAGAAAGTGATTTTTTTAAATTAAATTAAAAACTAAGTAACGACGAAAAGAGGTAACCTCTTTTTTAACTCACATGGTTATATCCACAAAAAGTGCTTTCTAAAATTGATTCATTAACTAATTAGTTTTTAATTTATTTAGTAATTTTTTTTCAAATTCCAGAAATGTTTCCAGAAAAAATTTGATTTCTTTCTTCGTTATCTAATAATTATAATAAAGATAATAATAATAATAATACTGAAATAATTATTTGCTAATAGAACTTGCTTTAAAGTCAGTTCTTTTAAAAACAAGACAGGATTGCATAAATGATTTTTAAGAATTTTTGAAGATATGTTCTTTATGTAATATACATTTTAATTTGATTTTCATTCAACGTCTATTTTTCGAATTTTGTAAATAAATAAATGGCGAAAAAATAGAGCGTGGAGTCCCTCCGCGCGGAAGAAGTTAAACTTCGTAACCTGCGACGTTAATTGTAGAAGAATCAACAGTCGTAGAAGAATCACTAGTTCCATTCAACGGCTCTTTTTTTCTGCTCCGCTCGCTTCCGTGCTCTGTAATAACTGTAATATTGGGTATACTATAGCCTACGTCACAGGTCGTGTTATTCCTACTAAATTTAACTAGTAAATAGCATTTTCTGCGAACCTTATTTCTAGCAAAAAGTAAACATGAAACAAAGTGTTTTGCTATAAGTCGCTACTCGCCAGGTTGGAATTGTATTAGTCTAAGTTCCTTTAGAAATAATTTATTTTGTTGCTTTATCTAAGTTTATGAATTCAGTAAACATATTTAAAACTCAGTTTATTAATTAAACTAAAAGGTAAATGATATTCCTAGTAAGTGGAAGTAGTTGTGTCTTTTTCATATTATTCCCAATTGGGTATACTATAGCCTACGTCACAGGTTGTGTTATTCCTACTAAATTTAACCCATGAACGGCATTTTCTGCGACCCTAACTTCAAGCCACAAATAAACAAACGAAGTGTTTGATCGTTTAAATAGCTGCTCGCCAGATTTTATTGCATTATGAGGAAAAGTAATTGAGATTCGATTTTTGATTAATAATTGATTTATGTGGATAGTGGCATTTATGTGGATAGTGGCATAGAATTTAGCATTGCATCATGGTAAATGTTATTCCTACTAAGTGGAAGTAGTTGTGTTTTTTTTTATATTATACCCAATTGTGCATTTTTCCTTCGTGGACCTCTTGAACCAGTGGAAGTGCTTGTGGTTGCCTCATCGTCTCGCCATAGAAAATGTATTTGTATTAATAATGTATGTGAATGCGTCATAATGTAATTTCAGGAGAGAAAACCTAACAATCAATGATATTCACAAGAGACGTACCTTGACATAACCTTAAATCCGTCGCATTGTCCGTGGAATTGCTTTCACTGATTTTTTACAATTGTTATCCACTAAATTTGAAAATAAAAAATACTATCCTATTAAATTGTATGCGTATCAAATCAAACTAAAAAAATATTTATAGAAAAACAATAATTTTACGACATTTATTATTTTTATGCTAGTGAGAACCAAAACAATATGGGAATGAATGAGGGAAAACTGGATCCTACCACGTGATTTCCCGGCCAATAAAAATGTAGCGTTAAACGTTTAACGCAACCTTGTTGGAAGTCGCATAAGAAGTATAACTTCAAAAATAAATAAATAAAGTTGCGTAAGTTAGAACTGTAATCTAGAAGTAATCCGTTTTTTGAGATAAACGCATCGATTTACACTTAAGAGTACTTTTTGTAAAAAGAGTGAATCATGATATTGACACATATTTATACTGATGCCGCGGTAACGATTATGACATAAATATTTAGGACTGACATATGGCACAAAAGCCATTCAAAATTTACTAAGTTTTAACAAAAAGTTTTTATGCATAAAAGATTGTATTTATACCTGTTTATATGTCTGATTTTTCATAATATTGCACTACGAAAAAAAGAATGATAAAAACTATCAGAATATGGTAAATTGCATCATATTTCTAACTCTATGGGAACACCATATAGCTCGATAATTTTATCGATGCAACTCGGTAGTGATTTCAGTAAAATTATCAATTAAATGTGGTTTTATAATCTTTGATAAAATTTGGTAAATGTGGTAAGATTTTGAAATTTTATTATGGCATAAAAGCTATTTATTCGCTTAAATTTATTTTTCAGTTTTTAGTTTTTATTAAATGCGTTGTTATATAAACTATAACTTTGAAAACCAAACCGTTACCGTACGAACAGAAAAGTTACCGAATGAATGGTTTAAATACAGTATATTTTTGTTTTTATTACCAAAATTATGTTTTTATTTCCACAAATCAAAATAATACGGTAATTTTAACAGTAGTTTTCCTACTTTAGTTTTATACTTTTCTTAAGGCTTATAATTGCAGATCAGTCTATTTTCAAAAATTTTACGTAACAAAAAAAAGAAAAAAATATATTCGTGTTTGCAATTTTTTTTCTTCTTAAATAAGCAAGTACAAAACTGTTTTCAGACAGTTTCTATACAGTTTTGTTAGTTTCAAGATATAACAAATTTCCGTAATATTTTTGATAAGGATATAGAAATTTTTTCTTAACTAGTGGGCTCCACCCCCTGCTCGCTAACGCTCGCCAACCCCCGAAAATTGCTACGCAATCTTATATGGTTTGCTTCGCAAACCAAGCTCTCTTCTCTCGCTACTAACTTAGGTGCATTGCAAATGCACAAAATTCTAAGAATTCAAAACAATCATTCAAATCCATATAAAAACTTTTTTTTAAAAAAAAATACATCTTTTTAGTAAATACTAAGTCATTAAAATAAATTTGAATTCAAATAAATGACATGTAATTCGTTAAACCTATTAGAAATGTGCTATAGTATAAAACTTAAGATAAAATTTCTAAAACTGATATCTCTTTAAAAAGGTTAAAATTTTGGCTATAATTAAGTCTATTAAAATGACAGCACGTCGTCTTCACATTCTTTCACCAGTACGTCTTTCATAGCTGTCATCAATGCAATCTTCCAATCTTCGAGCACGCCTCTTTTGATTATACTTCAAAAGCGTAACAGCACGACTGAGACTCATTTTTCAATGAATAACTAATAACAATAATAAAACAAATAAATTCGTGATATAAATCAAAAATCGTCAAATAAATTCGTGAAAAAAAGCCTTTTCGACAAAATACTAAAATAGAGATCTATCGACAAAGACTACTCACTTCTGCCAAGCTTAATAGTATTTGGTGAGAATGCTCTCTCTGGTTATTTCAGTTTCCGTTTTTAAAAGCGCTATATGTTGAGCCACCACAGCTAGATTTGGCATGTGACATTTTTAGCGGCAATCATTGGTTGATTTTCTAGCGTTGCAATTCGGGGAGTTGTAATGAAGCTTTTTTCTGTCGCCGTGTAAGAGAAATATATATATAGATTGTGGTATTAAAAAAATATCGGTAATTGCTTTTAATCTAAAATTGATGTTTAAATTTCTTTTCTCGATTAAGAATTGAACTAAAATCCATCAGCAAAAAAAATTTTTTTTATGGCGCGTTTTCTCTTAAACATTTACTTTTATTTACTAGTGTCTCAGATTATCTTAAATATCTTTTATCCAGTCTTGACGACTTTGACTCTAAATGCTTATCCCTTCTTGTACTAAACTACAATACAATAAATAAATGGCTACAATAATCAAAATTTTCAAGCTGAGAAAAAAAGTTACACGACAAAATTTTTTCATTGTTTTTCTGAAATCAGCATACAAAAATCTGTTAGAATCAGTAATTGATTTCTGATTCTACATTGATATCTGGTTTAATATGTATATTTCAATGTTACTTAGCAATTTCATTTAAAACAAATAATTCATGGAATTTCCAATATACACTATTATAAGTTGTTTCAAGTTCTTTATTCTATCATAAACTCACAATAAGTGAAAAATTAAAAAAAAGAAGCATAATTTATTATTTTTACTTCCTTGATGATAAAACTCATCTCTCTTCTGTTTCAATTTTAAAACACTATTAAGATTAAAATATAGCTTTATTGTTGATTTGTTGTTAATCATCATCATCATTGGTCTGACATACCGAGGTGAGCCCTGGCCTTCGCGAGGATTCTCTTCTAACCTGACCTTATCTCAGCAGCGTTTCTTCATCAGCCGCGTCGTCTCAAAAGATAAAGCGTTAGTCCAACAATGAGGAGACACAGTTTCTAATCCCAGCAATGGCTGGTTGATGCGAATTCTGCTCCCGGCTTGCATCAGCTACAGTGCTGACGTAAAATGTCCTCAGAGGTAAACGGATTAGATGTTAGAGTACCCATGCCGTATTTGTTTCATTTATTGCTCTTTTTGCTTTATTTATTGTTTCATTAATTGTTTTTTTTTAAAAACAAATGTGATGCACACCTTTGTCATCTGCAAGATTTTTCAATGTTGTATCCTAAATTTTATTGTAAAAATTATCTAAAGCAAAATACTATGTATTATGCAATTTTATTTTAATAACTACCCGCTGATCAGGCTCTCTCCCGGGGTTGTGGTGAGCTGAACTGATAGCCAGACGTGGACTATACGGGTAAGGGTTTTGCAAACCTAGGTACGTGTCCACGTCTGTAGGAAAAGGGAAAAAAAAGTCCCCTTGCCGTCCGGCTAACCGAAGGAGGTTTTCCCTCTCCAGGTAACGTAAATTAGGGCTAGTTCAGTTAACTCAGAATCGGGTCGGCTGTTGAAAGCCGGCTTTAAAATAAAATATAAAAGTCAGTACCTAGGATGATGACTTATAGATAATAGAGAGTTCGCCTCGCAATGAGGTGTCCCTGTATTGAATCCCAGAGGTGTCTGGTTGATACAAATTCCGTTCCGGGTTCTCACTGACCACCAGTGCTGATATAAAATATCCTCAGTGGCAGATGGATAATGAGTTAGAATCTTCCTGGCACCGGGCTAACAGTAGGAGGTTTTCGTGTTTTTCCACTCCAGGTAACTAAAAACTAGGTTAGTTCCACAAAAAAGTCCTCCATGAAGCTAGTTTGTTCCAATGCTTGATCCAGGAGTTCCCTTATCTTCTGGGTTGGGTTCGAAATTACAAGGTTCATTGATAGTTGTCAACTCAGTATTGAGTCAGCTATTCAACGCGGGTTATAAAATAAAAAAAATTAGTGCAAAGAAATTCTTATCTGCTGAGTGGGGCCATCTGAGTTTGGGTCTTTCCCTTGGCCATTTCCCAGATGGCCTAGCCATAAAACTTCTTTTAAATGTACATAAATCAGGACACTGCATTTCATCCTTTGAAGTTTGATATATCAGGTAATATCATGTTCTCTATAGAGGCGGTGAACTTCATGGTTGAATCTCCTTCTCCATAGTTCGTTAATCTGGACACTACCGAAGGATTTTTCTTTCGAATGCAATAAGTTGTTAATTATATGCTCTATGTTTCGAATGCTGTTGATTATATGTTGATATTATTGAACCTATGTAAATTAATTGGCATAATTAAAACAGAAATATAAAACAATTTGTTTATATGAATCGTTCCTTTTCTGCAGAACTAATAGCCTAGTTTGTTCTAGCTTCTTTACTCGCGCAAGAAAAGAATCATTATTCGGAAATTTTAAGCATTTCTGTGCTAATGAGCCTAGTCGCTTGATATTTGAATTTTTTGATGGGTACGTAAAAAGTTTTGCGATTTCTTTTTCTTTTTCTTCTTTTTTTTGGGGGGTTAAAATTTTAAGTTTCCGCTATATTTTTTATAACATTTTAACCATGCGTATTATCGATTTAAAAAAGAAAAATTCTCACAATAAGTTATGTATCTGCTATATTTTGTTGATATTTTACACTTGTTATGTTCAAAACTTCTACAATATAGTAAAATATACCGTGATTCTGGCTTAATGGGAACACTAAAATTTCATCAAAAAACATCAGTAATTTCTACAGAAGAGATTTTTTTAATGATTTTGATAAAATTAACAACAAAACGCAGTTTTATAATACGTGTTAAAATTTGGTAAATGATTTAAAATTAGATAATTTTATCATGATACCTAAGAACGTGGCATAAAACCCATTTATTAGGACAAATTTAACTTTCAATTTTGTACTTTTTTCTAAATGTGCGGTAATAAGAAATATAATTTTGAAATATACAATAATGGTTTCTGGTAAATCATTGGATAATGAATGGAAAAAATTACCAAATGAATCCTTTAATCAACGTATATTTTGGATCTATTACGGAAAAATTATGGGTATTTTTTACCAGAGATGTCATTACCATGCAGTACGATAATTTTACCAGAATTTTTTTCTCCGTGTGGCAACGCTTTTGTGGAACTTTTTTTTAAAAACATATTTTCCTCTGATTTAGTTCAATGCTTTATTTTGTTCCTGTGTTATTTTTGTCATTTTTGTTCATAATTTGATTTAAGTCTATCGGATATTTTTCCTTGTACTATGGATTAACACTACGAAATAACACTTTGACCTACGAAATAACACTACCAACCGGATATTAATCTGCACTAAATACTTACAAGAATTGACCGAATACATTTCTATTAATAGTATTTCCAACTAAAAACGTGTTTTAACTAAGAACGTAACCTTGGTTTATATTCACGACCTGTAAACTTTCCATAGCAATCCACGCACGAAATAAAATATTCCAGAAACTCATAACCGCCTTAAGTGAGACTATAATCTGCATATCCCCTTCTTCACATATGTTCCTTCTACACAAAAATTGCGCCTTTAGCATGCATAATTCTACTTTCCATTATTTATGCAGATAAATTCTATCATCACTGAAGAGTCCCACCACCGTGAAATGCTGTCATTTCTTCGATTTGACATAAACGACGGCGATAAGAAAAAGAAGTCGATGATTTCGAAATTAATAATATTTTATTTCATATTCTGGAAAACGATAATAAATTTCCCTCTTGCAAGCTTTTTTTTTTATTTACTTTTGCGGTATAGTTGAGATTTTCTTTTATCCGGGTCTTTGGGTACTATTTAGTTATGTGTGAAGCATGGCGTTTCAAGAAACGGAGCGTGGAAAATATGAATTTAACGATGTAGTCAATTTCAAGGTCTGAAGATTATTTTATCCCTTCTTATGCGAATATGAAATATAATATTAATACACTCCCCACCACTCAAAGCCAGCGTCTTGAACAGGTGTATGTGACCTGTTGATATAACCTTTCTGTCGTTTTTCTAATTTTATATATTGGCGCTATTTTTCTTAAAGCGTGTCATTTTTTAAACAGAATTATCTTTCTTTATGTCATCTTAATATCCATCTTTGCGACAATCTTGCTTTTTATGTTGCTTGTTTTATTGTTCACTTGGTGCATAGGAAATGATTGAGACTGATTCATGAATCCCATTTAAGCATTTAAATTTTAAATTACTTGTTCGATAACTATCGCTATCATAAAAGTGCGCTTCATATTTTAAAGAGACTGTTAGATAAGGAGATTGTTTGTTAAAAAGAATAAAGAGATTATTCAGATTAAAGCAGTTACAATTTTTGTTTTCCTTCGTTATGGTAAGAAAAATAATAAATATTTGCTTAATTTCTTAAAGTTATGATCTTAATTTGCGAAAATTGCAAGAAAGTTTGGGTTTTAGTCATAAAAAAAATTTGTTACTTTTGTACCAGCGAAATTCTACTGAATTTTCAAAGGTTCATAACAATCATTGATAGTTAGAAAGACGAAAAAAATACGAGTAATAAATTTATTAAAAATAAAATCAGTACATAATTTAATGTTATTATTTATTCATTCTTGAGTGTTGTTCTTCATTCTTAACATGTTATTATTTTAATAATTGAACGTGCCGGAAAAGTAATATGTACTTAAATATTCTTTCCATGCTTCCGTAATCTAGCGGTCAAATTTTTTAGAGTGTCAGAGTGTAGAAAATATAGTTTTAATATAGTTTTTTAGAGTGCACAATGTAATATATTATACGAATGATATTCCTATACGAATGATATCCCTAATTTGACTATTAATGTAATTTAAAACTTAGTTAAATCAATCAATCAATCAATCTATCTATCTATTATATATAGCACAATAAACACAGAAAGGATAAAAAGAAAAAAATAGGAAAGCGAAGAAAATTAAGTAAATTAATAAGTTTTATTTACTGCCCTTAAGCTGCAAGTATATATATATATATATATATGTCTGTCTATTCTTTACTCTTTAACCATCCTACCGAAAGGGATGAAATTTGTCATACTGATAGCACAGGACACGGGGAATCATTTTATAATTTTACAACCGTCGTTTAACAGCCGACCCAATTTTATGGGCTTACGACTACTAATGTTACTAATGCTCAACTCCGTAGCCTTGTAATTTTGAACCCAATCCAGAAGACAAGGGAACTCCTGGCTCGAGTATTGGGAGAAATTTGGCTTCGTAAAGGACTTTTTGATGGAGTTAGCCCGCATTTGCGTTACATTGAGAGGAAGACCACGATAACATACCACGGTTAGCCTGATGGCAAGGGGACTCTAACCCATGATCCGTCTACCACTGAGGATATTTCACGTTAGCAACGTGGTCGGTGCAAGCCGGATGCGGAATTCGTATCGACTGGGATTCGAATCCGGTTCGCCTCATTGGAAGGGGAACTCTCTATCCCCTGAGCCATCGCAGCTCACGGGAATCGTTGTCAACATTAGAACAATCTATACTAAGAACCGGTTGAGTGGAATGGTCGAAAAACGAAAGGAATTTACATATTGGTTCAGAACTCGCCATTGTTAAAAACTAAGTCTACAATTTTACAAAAACGGAACTTTCACAAAATGTTTAACATATCTTTTGACAACTTTATTATAACTTATTTTGTTATTTTTAACTATTGTCATAGTTCATAGTGTTTTGCAAGTTGAGCCACTTCAGAGGGTTATTTTTATTTTTAAATTTAATGTAAAAAATTACAGCTAGAACATATAAAAAATCACGTGTGCTGAGAAGCATGTAATTTGTCTTGTAAAAACAAAAAAAAATCAGACGTGTATAATTTTTGAAAAGAGGACTAATTAACCAAAGAATATAGAAAGTATAAGAAGCTCAGCTCTTCGAATACGTAACTAACGCGGGTGCTGTGTTGCCAGGTGCGGTATGCTGTAAAAGAAAAACAGCCTACAGGGTAGGGTACGCAGCCTCCCGCCATTTTTTTCTTTCTTCCTATGTCAAAATGTGTTAGCAGATTTAATCGACTTGGATGATATAAATGTATTCTCAAAGAGATATTTTAATTAATAGTACAGCACTTTTTATCAATAGTGCAAAAATGCAGAACAAATAAACAAGGGGAAAAAAAGAAAAAACTATTCGTCTCCTTCTCCAACCCCAGGAGTGGTTGGAGTAGAGGAGGGTGCAAACCCGTTTCAAGAATCTTTGTTGCTCTGCCCTTAAATGATGTTTTTACCTTTATACTCAGGGTCAGCACAAAAGTTTGGGGAACTGGTTTACATTATGTCTATGGAATCTAGCCATCTTCCCTTATGAATATTCTTTGAACTAATCCCGTATTCCCCTATAATTTAAATTTCATCCCCAACTAAAAAGTTTCGTTACGTTTAATAGGTGTCCTCAGAAAATGAAATGAAAATTTCTATCTACTAATATTTATGATAAAAATTAAATATTTTAAAATTAATATAAATGCTATTGCTATTAAAAATTGACCCATTGTAATAAATTCGGAAGGACACAGTTTACAGTTACAGATATTATAAATTAAGATTTTGATAAAAAAAATTAGGATATTTAAATTTTTTAACTGTTCAAAAATTAATAAATTTATTTTTAAAAAAAAGCCTAAAATATAGCAGAAATGTGCAGAGAAATTATTTTGCAATTTACAACACACAAGTAATCCGAATAAGAAAATAAAAACCATTTAACAGCGATTGCCCACGTGGTTAATTTGGGTTAATTATTATGAAAATGAAGAGAAAACTATACAATGTTATCATAATCAGATAATATTGATATAGCAATCGAAAATAAACATTCAATAAGTATTTAAAAACGGAAGAACCTTCTAATAATGAAATAACTTTGACTTAATAAAATCCGAAAGTGAACAACTTTGTTTAATAAAACCACAATTAACATTCTGAAAACAAATCAGTATTCTTTAGTAATCAATCTCAATGTCTTCAAAAAAAAAAAAAAAAAAGAGACTCACCTCTTTTATTCGAATTTAAACAACACTCATCAAAAGTGATCAGTTTTGAAAATATTCGCTTTTGGATGCCGCCATTTTTTTGAGCTTCGGTAAAGTGTAACCAGTGGTTCATCCTTTTCACAAAATAATTAAACTCCATCACAAATCAACAATAAATTAGAAACATTTAATGGCTGTACTGTAACAAAACCGTCTTAGAGTAGAAACATTTAACACGTACTACGCACTCAACAAAAATAGAATTTTAAGCTTGCAATATTTCTTTTGCAGATTTAATATGTTTTTTTTTATGTAATGTTATGTAATGTTTTTTTTATAGACAATGACATTCAGTTATGTAATAGCATTAACCGCTACACTCAATCGTTGCCAAATGAAAAAATAAATATAAAAAAATATTTAAAAAAAATGATGACTCCAGATGTTTTAGGAAACTTAAAATCGTCTGCATTTCACTATGAAATATGATTCGATGTTTCGCTTAACGATTTTCCCCTACTTATACTGTTTTCTCTATTCGCATTTTTGTAAGTTGTAAAATTAAGTTTAAAATTTTACGCAAATTATTTTAAACATTTCGTATTTCATACTACGTATTATTTATTAAAAGTAAAAGTGAACATAATATATACTTTAATGTAAAATGCATAATTTAAATTTGTCTACATTTCTTCCTGAAATGCAAACTTTATCCAAATGTATTCAAAAAGGAATAAATTACTTTATTTAAAATTAAAAGATTAAATAAGGATTTTTAAAGATTAAATAAGGCACTTGTTCGACCAGTGTGTCGAACAAGTGCCTTATTCAGTTTCCTATTTCAGTGTTTGTATTTCAGATAGTTAGGGAGATAACTTTCAATATACTGAATACTTAAACTGATTTTTAATAAAGATATGTATAAATATTTTACAAATACTTTTACATATTTTTATAAAGATTTTTAATAAATAAATGTGTAGTTATGCTGAATCATTTCTAATCTTGGGGGCATACATGGCTCAAATGAAACATCCAACGCGTATTATTTAGTTTAATTTAAAGCATTTCTGTGAAAGAAGTATTTTAATAATTTGCTATGCTTTGCTTAAGTTAAGATTTTAAAATAAATGTTTTCATGAGAACAAACCATCCCAATCATGATCCAAAAACCATGACCAAAAACCAGCAAATCATGAGAACAAACCATCCTAATAATATATAATTCACGTAATAGCTAGTAAGGTAAATTTTAAGATATTATTTACGGCAAGAACTATTTATTTAAAATGCATATACTCAACAGTTATTGAAATAAAATTAGTTAGTTTGTCTACCCCCACGCAAATCACAGAAGGAATATTTTATTTTATAACCGTCGTTGAACAGCCGACCCAATTTCATGGGTTTACGACTACTTACGTTCAACTCCGTAGTCTTGTAATTTTGAACCAATCCAGAAGACAAGGAAACTCCTGGATCAGTACTCTCAGAGGTGTTGATTTGTTGTGGGAACATGGAGGACTTTGAGACTCGACAGATTTAACGTGCATCAGTCACCATTTACTACACGGGGAGTCTTCGGCCGGCGAGGAACGAACCCACGAGAAACAAATTTGAACTAGGGATATTAGAACAGAAGCGGAGTAAAATTAAATATTATAAAATTATTTTACATAATTGAGAGATTTTGCCTTCTGAAAAAATGATTTTGTGTTTCTGTGGAATATTTAGCAGCGTGCGAGGAAATAACAAACGTACAACTTCTCGTGATAATAGTAAATAACGTATCGTTGCCATCGGACAATTTCCAAAAGTACACCAAAACTGGCGTTTTCTGGTGTAAAAGCAATTCAAGAATAGTGTAAATGTGCATGACTTTGGTGTAAGCATTTTCTATTATTGGTTTTCAGATTTGAATAAGCCCTTTAAACTGTATATAAACACTCGATTCAGTTCGATGAGTTCGTTTAACAATCAAGTATTTTGCAATGCAACTACCTATCAAAATGTATAATAATTTTGCCAATCTACCAAAAATGGCATAGAAATTTTGAGTGATGAATAATAGAAATGCTTTTTGTCTGCACTATCTCTATATCTGCACTAGCGCCCTCTTTTTTACTACAAAGTTTCAAACTTTGTTTCAGGTTATTACGGACATGAAATAAGTTTCAGCTATATTTAAGTAATAAAATTTGTTCATATTTATTACAGTGCTACGTCATTATTCAAAATTTATTGTAATGATAAAGATATTGGTTACCAATGAGTACTAAAATCGTTCCCAGCTGTAACAGAAATAAGACTTTTTTTCGAAAAAAAACAGAAGAAAAGGGGAAAAAAACAGATCAGCTTTGTTTTCCAGCTTCAAATTATCTAATATTCTGCTTAAATTAATCATAACTGTAAAACTAAAAATTGCAATTTTTTTCCAGGCTCCATCTTTGTCAGGCTCCATTGGCGGTGTGAACCGAGATAGTACTTCCTACTTCCAGCGTAGCAATGGATTAAGTGCATATCATTCATACATGGAGAATGGGCATTGGGGAAGCCTAGAAAATGGGGCAGCCCTACAATCTTCGCAGAGTCACCTATCTAGAAGACAAGGTAGATCTGTTTTTAAATTTAGAAATCAAAATATCGTATGCGAACTGCGACTAATTCATCTTTGGAATAGTTTTTAGGCTCTATAAAGTTTTTCCCCCTCCAAAGCACTGTTTCATTTTCTTTAAGAAATGTAATAATTTTAGCGATCCCATTCACAGTTTAGAAACTTTTTCAGTAAGAAAATTTAATACTCAAAACTTACTTTTAGTCACTCTATTTTGCATTAGACTAAAAAAAAATAAAGTGGAAAATTAGTAAAAGATTCTGAAATAGTTGTCAAATATAGCAATTCTCAAATAGATGTCCATTGTTGTCCTGTGTTTTACAAAAGTTTAATCAGAAATATACACACAGCCACGTGCGTCACAGAACAGCAAGGATTAGAGCAACTATTCAACGGTTTGCAAAGCAACATCTTCTGTTAGTTATTGCAATTACCATACAACAGTTTCCGTTATAGATGTGTGGTCTTAACCAGCTTTATGATTCATGGCAAGAAATGCGAAGCATCTTACATTGTTTCTTCTTATAGCTAATCAGCACTTAATTTTTTTTTAAAAGAAAATTAACTGAAGAGTAATTTTAAAACTCTTTCAAAAGGAATAGAATATCCCAGAACAAACAGATTGTTTTTTTCGAACGTAATCAACGAAATAATTTTCAGGAATTTTTTGAAAAATTTCTCATTAATTTAGTTAGGAAGTCTATATACCCGTCATGAAATTTCCTTCTAAGACATTAATACGTGATAGATAAGAGTTTAATATGTTTTTTTGAGAAAAACAAATTTAAAATTTAGCAAACCGTGATTCATAAAACTTTACAAAATTTGCATTGCATGTTGCACTTTTTTTCCACTTGAATTACTAACTAAAGTAAACTTATGGTAATAAAGTAAATTAGATAAGTAAGTTGTGATTGAACTTCGCATTGTCTACTACATGAACTTTATAACAACGAAAATTTTTTTTAATATATATTATAAAAGATTTGCTTTTATATGTTTTTTCCCCCAAAAGCATAGTGGTATTTTATTCAACCACACTGTGTTATGTATTAATCGATAAATTCATATGAGTACAGTTTTTAGATAAAAAAAATTATGTAGAAATATGTAAAATAATTTTAACATATTTCAGGCATTTTAGAACAAATATGAAAGGATATACAAATTAATATGAAACGAATGCTGCATTTTTGCATAATTTTTTTTCTCCCTAAAATTAAAGAAGAGTCAAATCCTTATTAAATTGTTTGATTAAAATTATTTTAAAAACCCATTTTAAATTTTACGAAACTTACGTACTATTAACATGATTTTAAAAAAAACAAGCAAGAAAACTGAAAAAACTAGATAGCAGATTTTGCAAAAAGCTTAGGTTAAAACCAACGTGAATCAACTATGATTCGTGACTCAAAAAGGCGCATATAAAGAACATTTTTCCTTTCCTATTCTTTTTTTAAGGGAAAAATTAGAATTTTGTACTACAATTTTTATAGATTTTTTTCTTTTTTCTTGAAAATTGTTTCTTTTCATCATTCTATTGACTGATTCAAGTTGGTAAAAATATTTATTTTTCAAAATCTAAATGATCAAAATTTAAAGTTGCTTTTAGTTAAAGAACTTTTAATTTTTAAAATCTGATAACTTTCCACTCAAAATTTTTTCTTCTTCCTACAGAATCGTTTATTTATTTGATTTTTTAAATTCTGTTGTTCTATTAAATCAATAAGTGAATCTGAATATTTAATATGAAGAAAATGATCAATAAAGACTTAATTTTTTTTAAAACTTCAATTGTATCAGGGAAAACGAAAGTCGATAAAAATTTTCAATTTGCGAAATTTGTTTAATAAAACCTTTTAAAAAAATTGCATATTTTATTTTACTTCCAAATGTACGAAAAAAAATCACGTTAATGTGAAAAATTTTAACTTTAATAATGTGAATAAAAACTCAATTAAGCTTTTTGTTCATTTCTATATTTGTTAAAATGCCTACTATTTACTGATTTTAAAAAGAACTTTCTATTTTTAAAATCTGATTACTTTACACTCAATTTTTTTAAAAATCTCCACGGAATCGTTAATTTATTTTATTTCTATTGCGCTAATAAGTCAATAAATAACAATATGAATCTTTAATATTAAAAAAATAGATCAATAAATGCTCACATTTCTTTACCTTAGTTGCATGAGGTAAAATAAAAGTTGATAAATGTTTTAACTCTATAAAATCTGTTTAATAAAAACTTTGAAGAAAAAAAAATGCTTGTTTAGTTTTAATTGCATAAAATAAATTAAAAACTCGTTACTTCGAGTTATTTTAACCTTAAGAGAAAAAAATAACAATTACCACCAACTGTGCGACAGATGAATTATTAGTATAAAGAAGTATTTAATTTAATTTATGGAGTATAAAAAATGCATTAACCACGTGCTTTTAATCACGTTCATTTAAATTTATCGTGTTGAAACGTGTTTAAAGGTTATAGCCTTTCTCATCTAAGAAAACAGAAGGTCGTTAAAACATAAACGACTCGACTAGGTCCCGCGATTTTTCATAATTAAACCACTCCCTAGGTTAAACTGTTTAGAAAGGCCTGCCATTCCTCCTTAATGAATCCAAGACAAAAACAAAAAAAGACACTGCCATAGCTTCCGTTAGTCTTTCAAAGCTACGAAAAAAAAGAAAGAAAAAAAGACTTTTACAATAAGGAGAAATATAAAAATAAAGCTTCAAAGCCCTAGGCTATGAAGGTAAACTATGTTGTCGTAGCGACACCTGACTTGCTTACACAATCGCCCATTTCAACGATATCAAAGCTTATTCAGAGAGTGATTAATAGCATTGCCGGAAACACGCTGCAGTAATTGATCTCAATTGGCCATTTTGCTTCTATTCCAGAAGAAGAAAAACCTCGGTGAATCTTGGAAGACCGTTCCATTCTTTTGGCTAAGAAATTAAGTGCTATGTTGCCTCATTAGGCAATTATGTAATTCGATGTCTGAGCTATAATGAAAAGGAATATTTGGCGAGATTCCCTTGTCTTGTCGTCGAAATTGTGAGCAAACAGGGATGACAATGTTCCATGACTGAAGGAATCATTTATATCCATGGTCTGGACCCTTTAATTAAAGGATATTTCGCGTTTGAGAAAAAGGGGAGGTATTTTGGAAAGGGCGTCGAAGCTATTTCGTGGTCCGGTAAATGCGAGGAATGTTCATAAATTGATGTTGATTGAGCTTTGACATGATTAAGAAAAGAAAAGAGAATTTAGGGAAGCATAGTTTGGTAAATTAATGGCCATAATGCAAGAAAGCTTATGTCAAACTGAATAATAAGAAATGTCAGCTGAAAGTAAAAGAACTTAATGATTTGAAAGTTGCTGAGAAATAGATTAGGCAGAGTATAATTATTTATATAATATAAATATTATTCAGTTCAATTTGTATATCATTCTTAAGTCATTTGTAATGTCAAAACTTTTAAATTAAATCAGTTAATGCTCTAAAATTCCTTTTATGTGTACTCAAAATTAACGAAATGGAAAATTGAATGAATTGCGTACTTAAGGATTTATTATTTAGAAGTACATTAAGTACATGGATTTTCGAAGCAAATAAATAATTAAGTAATTAATAAATGAAATGTATTTTTAATCACGCGACTTATTAAACCACTTAACTGGTAGAATTATTAATGCACAAAACAATCAATTCCTGAAAATATTTCGACTCATGTTCAACTTGAGAAGATCATTTCAATAAAATATGTCATATTCATGCATTGATTATAAAATAAAAAGTCTTGAATTTACAATATTGACTTATGTATTGCTAAATATTCCGAAATTTTGTAATCGCAACAAATTTTATAATGGCATAATAGTAACGTAGTTAACGTTAAATATTTTTAATAATAGTAAATAATAATTTAAATTATAACTCAAGCAATCAGTTCATCATTTATTTCAGTTAATTATACCTGTAGTGCCTGTGATATTGTAAAACAATAAAAATACAATTATCTAATTATTAAACCCCATCATCATATATTTTTAAGATTTTAAAATTTACATACGAATTTACGGAGCAAATTCTTGAAACACTGAAAGTTACTTTAAGTAGGATATATTCGAAAAAGTGATATCCAATTAAATGAGCTCCCAATAAAATAGTACTAATTTACATTATATGTATCGAACTAAGTGTTAGTTAATAAGAACATATAATAACACTAATAACAAATAGTTAAATCACCCTATATTTAAGTCTTTATTATTATTTTTTTTATTCTTTATCAAATGAAGTAACTGCAACCATATCTGAAATAAAATAAATTATGTACTTATAATTACGAAACTTTTAAAATAGCTTACACTAGACTGTGCCAAAGACACGTAACTTAGCCTAGTTAAGTCAGTGGTTACGACCTAGTTGGAACGATGGAATTTCATTAGAAGTGCAAGGTTGATATAGTGTTACAAACATGTAACGGATATAACAACGGCGGATATAAAATATAAAATATCGTTTATTAAAAAATAGGCAGTTGTTAAAACATCTGCCTAGGCCCCTTCCTTCGAAGGAATTATTATTGTTATTTTAACTTTTTAATACGAATATATTAATCATAAAAACTAGAAACATTTTGAGTATTTTTGTCACTAGCACTTGTCATTACAATTCGAAATTAAATTATGCAATTTAAATGAAATAAACTGTTTCTTCAGAGATAATTCTGTTTTGGCTATTTCGACGCAGCTTGTCCTGAGTATAGGCTGTTTTTCGGGAATATATAGCTTTGAGACATTTTCATTGATACCTTTGAAATTATATAACTATGTATGCAGTGCTTTCTATTTTGATCAGGTTTAACATAAATTTTTAGAGCTCTAGAAAAAAAATGATGCAAAAAATTTACACTATGTGGTTTTCACGGAATCGGAATTTTTTTAAAATTGAAATCTGTCAAATCACCATTGAGGAGAGGAAGATAGAATTTAGAATATCAAAACCAAGTTTGATAGCCCAATGAAGCTTGGAGATGTTTCTAATAATCGCCTTTCAACGTCTCTGTTTTACAATCAAACAATCAAAGATGTTTTCTGTTCCACCTTTCTCGGTAAAGTATCGTTAGATTTCGATAGTATTTTAATTTTTTCTTGCTCAGATATTAATTAACGACATGTAATGTGTATATTTTTTTAAAAATCATTTTTTAAATGGATTTTGAAAATTTATGTTACAGACAGTGAATGTCCAGAGTAATTTTAAAAGTATTCCGTCCTTTATTTGAATTCCGTCTTGTAAAATTTTTAATTATATAATTTTAAAAATTATTTTAATTAAACTTACTCTAACTAATATAGCTTCAAAAATTAAGAAACATTAAAACACGTCTTTTCAAAAAAAAAATTTAAATATTTGAAAAACTAATTTCACGTAAGAAAAATTATAATAATTGATGTTTTGCGAAAATAAACTGTTATAATTTTTTTTCTTCATAATTTCATTCATAATAGAATTTGACCCAGGAGATTATCACCCATTCAATGAAGGTCGCGAATGTGTGAATTGTGGGGCCATCTCAACACCATTGTGGAGAAGAGATGGAACTGGACATTATTTGTGCAATGCTTGTGGCCTATATCATCGAATGAATGGTGTCAATAGGCCACTGAGTAAACCACAAAGACGGCTGGTAAGCATGGAATGGACATTTTTTATTACACACAACAAAATATAGAATACACAATAATAAGCATTCGCATATCTATAACTAGTAACAAAATGCATGTTCTTCACTTACTTCTAAGCTTATTCTTAAACTAATTCCCTTTATTTCAGGCTCTGATAAACTATTTAATATTTATCTAAAATTTCTATCTGATTTTTTGGTATATTAAACAAAGCAATACATCTAAGTAATCAAATTAAAGCATTTATTCTGCCAATCTGAGATTCAGTAATTTTTATCCATAATACTACAAATACGATACTAAAACGTTAATAAATTCTTTATTTAGCCAGCTACTCGTAGGATGGGACTCTCCTGTTCAAATTGCGGGACAACAACAACCACTCTATGGCGACGAAATAACCATGGAGAACCTGTGTGCAATGCCTGTGGTCTTTATTACAAACTGCACAATGTGAGTATATGTTCTTTGTCAGTCTAAATTCATCGATTATCTTTGAGTTTTCTATCACTTTATGCTGCTTTTAAATGTATTGATTACTTGTTTATTTATAAAGTATTGTAAGGAATAACATAAAGTATCCGCCAGTCGAAAACGGCATGTTAGGTTAGTAAAGCATGCCATTGTGTTAGGACACTTTTATGTAAAGTTCATGCATAGTATTTCTATCGCATTATTCCCACCATAGATCGTACACAGCGGGACTTTTACTTTTGCTGCCTAAGAACAAAAACGTGTCAATATTCTTGTCTACATGACAATTGTCAAAAAATCCCCGCTCTTGTCTATATAACAACAATTGTCAATAACTCTACATTTTTTTCTACATGACAATTGTCAATAACTCAACATTCTTGTCTATATAACAATTCTCAATAACTCAACACTCTTCTCTATAAGACTCAATCACTCAGCACTCTTGTCTGTATGGCAATTGTCAATAATTAAACACTCTTCTCTATACGACAATTGTCAATCACTCAGCACTCTTGTCTGTATGACAATTGTCAATAACTCAATACTCTTGTCTGACATTTGAAATAATCTATATGACACTTTTGCAGATTTTTTTATTTTTATTTTTAACTCGTTTACTTATTTTATGAGACAGAAACTACCTAAGTATCTTTTTTTACAAACATAAACTCATTCTAAATTTTTTTTAAAGCAATTTAAAAAAATTTTGCACCAATCTCGAATATCCGCAAAAAATTTAGTATGCATTACATTTACACATACAGCTGCATTACATTTAAATCTTTGTCTTTAGCTTCGAGCCTTAAAAAAATGATTACCAAGCAAATAAATATACCTGACTTCAGTCCTTCACCAATAAGTTCTAATATTTAATAGTGATTTAAATAAAATCCTGTGGAATGCTTGATGTGATCGAAGTGTAATATGGTTATTCATGATTTCAGATGAACAGACCTTTAGCGATGAGAAAAGCTGGAATACAGACTCGTAAAAGGAAACCAAAGAACACTAACAAAACTGCATCAACTGTGAAACCAGAACAGTCTTCATCCTCTGGTACGTAAAGTACATAAAAAAAGCTATAAATTACAATTATTACCTTTATTTTTATTAAGAGTAGCACAAATTTAATTTATACAACTCATAGATAACTTTACGCAGAGAGGCCAACTTGCTCATGACAGCGAATAAATATTTTCGAGTGGTAGTTTATTAATTGTGATTCTTGTTGAAGTAAATTCAGTTTATTAGGTTTTAATTCACCACTATTTTTAATTAATTCGAAGGCTTATATAATTCACCTCTTTGTTATAGTGAAGTCATGCTAAATCTTTAAAAAAGTAAGCAACACGCAACACTAGTTAAATATATGCAAATTTTAATTTGAAGATATTTACCGTTTTTTAAAATTATTTTGGCATGTCCGGATCAGTTGATATCTCCGCTTTACATATCTTCATAAATTGACAAAAAAAGTTAAGAATCGTATAATTATGTAGTTAGTACTGGGTCTATACACACTGTTAAATATTTTGATTCGAATTGCATAGAATCATAATATTGTTCAAATTTGCTGCACCCTTAGTATGGTGATAAATTGAACCTTATTTTCATACTTCCTTGATTTCACCACATGAAACGAGGGTTCAACTTGTCCAGTGCTTCTATCCAGGACAAGTAGTTGTATATCAACCAATAAAATCAAATTGTTCAATATGTTTTTGTTCAGTATCTGAAATGTATAAAATAATGAGAGTCGTTAAAATATTAGTAGTTTTGTATTTAAGCTTTGTGACATTATTTGTGCTGAGTTCGCATTATTTAGCTTTACTCATATACAAAGTATATCCTTTCCTCATTTGGATAGTTGACTGTGGAACATTATCGCTGTCAGCGATTCGCGTATTTGCGAAGAGTTCTCTGACATGTAGTTTCTAAGCATTCGCACTCATGAATAGGGCAATCGGATGCAATGTGAATAGCCATTTAAAAGGGTATCAAAATTATACAGACGAGAGTCTGCTAACAATTCCTTTGAAAAGAAGCAATTCATTTGAAAAGAAAGAATAGAGCCACGTGGGACGTATTTGAAACATTTAAAAGAATTGCAGACACTACAAGTTGTATAATGTTAACATGAGTCGGTGTTGCTAGCGACTTGCTAACGTTGCGAAAGTGGAAACTTGTTTTGTCCGCTTGATTATATTTATAACTGTCATTGAATTCGACCAATTTTGAGTTTACGACTGCTAATATTCATCTTCATAGCGTTGTAATTTTGAGCTTGATCCAGAAGACAAGAGAACGTATGGATCAAGTATAGGGAGAAATTTGCCTTCATGCAGGACTTTTTGATGGAACTAATGCACATTTGCATTATATGAAGAGGAAAACCAGGAAAACCTACTGTTAGCCTTACTACAAGGGGAATCTAACCCATGATCCATCTACCACTGAGGATATTTTTGCGTCAGCACTGTGGTCAGTGCGAGCCGGGTGAGTAATTTATATCGACCAGCCATCGTTGGAGTTCGAACCCGGTTCACCTGACTGGGAGGCGAATGCTCTATCCCCTGAACCCCACTGCTTTGTCCGTTTGATTAGATACCAGCTACGAAAGCAAGAATTAATTACTGACTGGATAGAGATTGTGCATCTGGATAGAGATGGTGATCTCTTCAAGTGAAACGAGGAAGTACGCCAAACGGAGTGGAATGCAAATTTTCTCTTGTTCACTTCCGTAAGAATATTCTGCTTTTATATAATTTCGGACGTAAAATAGTATGGAATGTGAAATAGAAATAAAATCAAACTGAAAACAGTATGTATCTAAGGTGCACTGAGTTATGTTCATTTTAAGAACTTGGGGCATAGAAAAAAACTTCGGATCAAATCACGCTAAAAAGTATTGAAACTCAGGGTGTAAAATTTTACTCCAAAAATTTATTGCACCTAAAAACGTACTTTTTACCGCAAATTTATTTTTACTGCAAAATCTTTACGGAACAGAAATCTAATATACCGTGATTTTATGAGGGAGAAAAATGGATTTTACGGTTGCTGCATTTAGGGTGCCAATACCTTTTTAACATAATTTGATCTGAAATATTTTAAAGTATGGTAGAAGTTACTATGGAAATTTATAGCGGATATCACAAAAGAACATCGACTTAAAAATGGTTAGTGCACAAAAGGCAAAATTTTGAAAGTTATTTTTTCTATTGATGTGCTAAAACGTTGCTGTTCTATTTTAATTCTATAGTTCAAGTAACCTGATTCTATTGATGTTTATTCATTCCAGATATTATTGATCTTCAGAAAAAACAACCTTGCGACAACAACTCTCAATCATCTACAACGCCATCCTTGCAATCACCATCCACAAGCCACATACACAGCTCTCCGCCCCCATCCAATGAAGCGCACGCATCAACTTCGGGTACACAAGTGGCAGGATCCGGTTGTCATTCTGTCTTACCACAAACATCCTCATCGCATCACAAAACGATATCTTCATCGTGCACGCAGCACACAGCAATGGAAATGCAACATGGAAGTTACGCAAATTGCGTAGACAGTTCCTACCAACATTCTTTCAGTTCTGCAACGTCGGAATCTAGACCTTGTTATAACGATATGAACAGATAATATGTTTTTGTTTGTTTTGTTTTTTTTTTTCACTTCAAAGGACACAAATCTTACATTTGTGTGAAATGCACACAGTTGAAAGATAAATTCTCAGTTAGGCACGGATTTTGATGACATTTGCATTTTTTCTTCTTCTTTTGAGTCTCTTTTGCTCCATTCTGGCATTTTTTTAAAGATTTTTAGGTCATTTTTTCGTTGAGAGTTTGGGATGCTATTTTTATTTTAGATTTTACTTGATATTTTTAGGCAATTTTAAAACTTTAGAGCATTTTTATTAATCTTTAGATGTACAGGCTCATTCTTACATATTTCAATGGAGTTTTACTTCTTAATGCAATACTTGCAAATATTTCTCTTAAATAGAATATGGTGAATTGTGTCAGTTTTGTTTAGTTTTTTTTTTAAAGCCTGAAGAAATCGCAAGCTATATTGATAATAATTATTATATTGAAACTTTGATCAAAATTTTTAATTACAGGCAAATTTTTTAAAATGTTTTTAGGGCATATTTTGCTATTTTAAGCACATTCTTTGTTATTTTCAAAGGCATTTTTAGGGATTTTTTAGGGCATCAAAATCCGGGCTTTAATTATCAGTGATGATGAACTGTTTCGCTGACATCATTTCACATGCCTACTACTTCAACGTGATTAATATAAATGCTACTTCGACAAAATCACTTTGCTTACAACTGCGCCACCTACATTTATTTTAAGCAATCCTAGAAGTTTCTTCCCATTTTTAGAGATTTCGTTTTGTGTTTAGTTCCTAAATAGAAAAATGATAGAATGTGTGGAATTATTTTGAATAAATTTTCCGAAGAAAAGTCACCTTTCATTGCAGCATGAAACTGGTTTCGATATTGAAGCAATATTTTCCCATCGTTCAAAATATTGCACAACATTATCTGAATCAAAATATAGTACAATATGTTGTTTTTGCATAACTTTGATTAGTACAAAATGCATGTTTGTATTATCAAAATATTCTACCAAGTTATGCTGATTTGTATTGTTGTTTGGAAAAGTATCAAGCTTTAAAAATTTATTCTCGAAAACGATTTTTTTCCCTGTTTTTTCTAAATGTTTATCAGTAAAGTTTTTTCATTTATTAATGGTTTTTTATGACTGAATTCCGTTGAAATAATGCTGCAACTTATCTAACAGAATTTTTTCAATTTCTACATGAAATTCAACGTTAGAATTGTGATCATCGCTGTTTCCTTAATTAACGTTTTGCATTTCCTCAGAAAAATTCAGTTTTTTAAATGAAGCTTTTTTTAAAAAAAAAAAAAAAAAAAAAAAAAAAAATTTTGAGACTGATAAAGTAACGTATTTTAAAGGGGAATTTTTTCGATGAAAAATTCCTGAATTCCGAAAAAACAAAGAAGAATTCGATGAAAACTGACCCATCTCATTAAAAGTTTACGGATAGAGTAGAACAATCGAATATTTTTACAATGTATATAAAATCAATAGGTTTGCATTAGACGTATTACCGATTTATTGATTGGGTAAGACGAAATAGGTAAAGTGGTCTGTCGGCAAAAGCAATTACACTCGGTGTGCTGTAAAAATTGTCGGTGTTCACATCGGTGATATAAAGTTTGTGCATATTCGCGAGTGTCACACTGAAATATTTCAAGAGATTTGTTTCGTTGCTTTTTTACGACATGGCTTAGTGTTATTCTGTGATAAAATTCAACGAATTAGTAATTTTATTGTTGCGTCTTTAGAACGAAAGTGTAAATCAATTGCATATACTACACATTTCGGCGCTGATAAAAGTTATGACATCGTAATGAATGGACTGTATTTATACTTTATATTCCAAATTGCTGTATTTTGATGATGTTATTAATTTGTGTGTTAATAAACAATGAATAAAAATTATCAGGTTTAGATTGAAATAATACTAATATCATTAGCAATAAATTTCCATTGCATATTGTCTAAATCATTTGCTCTTGTTTTGAAGTAATGTATACTCAAGGTATTTAGTTTCAAACAGATTTAAAAATTTTGCAGGGTCCTTTCTTACTTAGGTTTTTTATTTATTTCGGTGTTTGAGGAGTTTTCAGAAATAATCTAGGTATTCATTAAGTTAGAAATATAATTCCACGTAAAAAACTGAGAAAAAAAGCATGGTCAAAACTGCCAGAATATGGTAAAATTTTCCATGTTCCTGGAATGAGAACACCAAAAAGCTCAGTAATTTTTATAAAAGAGCTTTAGTAAGATTTTGTAAAATTAGCAATAAAATATGGTTTCATGAAATGTGATAAAATTTGTAAAATTTTGTATGGAAATTTTTTTAATTTTTATCAGAAATGTTGATAAAATTTCCAATAACTTAGATGTTTTTGTTTTCAGTTCATAATAACGAAAATATTAAAGTTAAGAATGTTATTTAAGTAGGAAAGAAATTAATGCAATTTTTCTTCTTGGTGATAACATTGTATTATGTGCAAGAAAAAATAGCAATAACTAAGACTTAAAAAAAAAAAAAAAAAAAAAAAACGCTTTTAGTCAGTTTTTTTATTAGGGGAAAAAATAAGTCGAATCACTCTACGACAGCAGAGAAAACAAAACCGTATATAGAAAAGGACAGAAAATAGAAAAACAATATCAAAACCGAATTAAAATCATATAAAGTTCTTAAGTTTTTTTTATAAGTTTTTTGAATAAAATAATTTCCGCAGTTTTTTGAATAAAATAATTATTAAAAAGTATTTTAAATAATGAACTAGTTGGAGAAATGAAATAAATATTTATAAATAGAAATACTATTGTAAAACAATATTTATAAAAATAAATAAGTGAATACCAAAACAAAACGCTCAGAGCATTTAAAAAAAATACCGTATAAGAAAAGAGCTTTTGCTTTTGTAATTCTTTCAGAAAAGTTAAAAATTAAATATTGACAATAAAAAATATTAAAGTAGTGGAAAAAATATTATTATCATTAGAAAAGTAATAGTGTTTACTTTTCAAATTCGGAAGACACTTCGGTCCGCTTTGTTTCAATCATTGTTTTATTTCTGAAATAATTATGTTCTTTTTAAGACTGTGCTGCCATCTGACGAATAAAAATAAAAGGAAGTCTATAAAAATACACTTTAAATCTGTTAATAATAATAATAATTTTATGTAAGAAGAAATAATTTAGATCCTAAAAAATATTAATTCAGGTAATAATATTTCAGACACAAATGAATTTTTTAAAAATCTTTGAGTATTTAGATAACTTTAAAATCTTATGTTTTTTTTATTTTTTATTTTATCTTAATTTAATGTATTAAATTTTTATCAATTTATTTTATAAAATTTTTATATATTGGTGGCAAAAATGATCTGATTTTTTTTCATAAAAAATTATCAAAGACTCATGCATATTTATTAATTTATTTTTAAAATGTGTATTTTTGATTCTACGAATTTTTAAAAATTTAAAAAACCTAAGTTTGTCTTATTTCTGAGTCTTAAAACTGAGTTGGTCTTCATTTGAGAAATTTCAAAACTTTCATCTTGTTATCATAGAACAACACGACTATTTTAATATGTCAGTACGTGATAGATTGTTTCTTTAAAAAAAAAAAAAAAACTTTGGAGTATTATATTTATAGTATATATATATAAAAATTGCAATTAAATTTTTTTTTTGAACTGACCATGTGGTTTTTTCCCCCAGTTTATTTTGACCATATAAAGTATAATTAATTCTGATTTTTTTAATAAAAAGTTTTTATAGGGCTGCATCAATTAATTAAAAGCTACGTCTTCTATTTTACTTGTACACAAAAAAAGTAAAAATGCTATCGAAATCAAACGAGTAGAGTGAGAGAGGAATGTACGGTGAATTGTACAGTAAAAAATACTCAAATTTGGAAAATACGTCTACATTATTTTATTATATAATCAATTTAAAAGGGGGACATTTTTTTCCTTTCTTCCTTTCATTTTATAGAAAATATATTTTTTTTCCAAGCTCAAGAATATCAAAAATCTTTGTTTCAAAAACTACTGTTTGCAATTTAATGAATTTATTATGATTTTTTCACTACTTTTGAAATAATCAAAACAATACAATCGTAAGAAAATGCTTTACTTTTTTTTCAATGTTTTTAAAAACTCGTTCTTTTATCTGTGAGGCTCATGAAATGAAAATTTCGAACACTTTTCGACTAGCTAGATCATTTAAATCTCTACAGGGGCTATATCTCTTTATGATGGCAATTCCTGTTTCAATTATTTCCTGACTACTACAAACAGAATTTATAGGCAAAAATAATATATCAGCAATCGAAATTGTGAATCTACTTTTCGACTCTAACAAAAAATACATAAAATTAAAAAGAAGGAGATAATAAAATAAAACAAATTTATTAAATAACGTTTTTTAAAAACATTTTCTTAAAAAAAGAGAAGAGAATATTTTTTTCAGTCAGACCTAAGAGGAAAAACAGCTGAGTGCCAGTAATCGAATTTTATTGCGAAAGTGAGGCGTACTACTTTTTCCGTTCTATTTCTTTTTTTTAGTCGATTTGAAAACGTAGTTTTTAAAATTTTTATTTAATTTGAAAAATTATTCACTTTTTAAAGTTTTTGATGGGATTCATGAGGGAGGGGAATTACTTGCTTTTATACTAATACAAGCTATGAAAAATTTACCATATTGCATTGCATACTTATAGATCTTCGCATAAAGATAGAATATTAAAGGCATTTAAAAAGAAGGTATCCAAAAAATTATGGAAACAGCGAATACTTTATAACAGTGGTTACGAACTGGCGTCCCGCGGACCGCATCCGGCCGCCTTTTTTTGTGGCCTACGAAATAAAATATATCAATACATTATTTTGCGGACAATTTTCGTAAAAACTCTATATGGATTTAAAATACTTTTATTTCTCAGGTTTTGCATCCAAGAAAATATTTATTCAAATGCGAAAATAATTGTGTATGCTGCTAATTTTTGTTTCGTTTTTTTGTATTTTGAGAATATAATTTAGCATGTGCGAATCAGAAATTTTCTAGAAGAAATTCTCCGATTTAACTTTTTGAAATCACTCTTTTTGAACGAAATTATTTACATTTGCAAATTTTGCGGCCAGAATTTTTCAATATGCAATTAAATATTTTTAAAAACCTACTTCTTATTTTAATTTGCAATTCAATACTTTTGCTTTGTACAACTTGATAAAAATCTGACAGTAATATTTAATGTTCCATCAAACATAAGAGAGTCCTATATAAAATTTTGATAAAGTTGCGGCCAGCTATTTGACTGGTGTTTTTAATTGCGGCCCCCGGCCTCATGTAAGTTGGAAACCCCTGCCTTATAACATGCAATAGAAATAAAAAAAAATGAATATTTATTCATTATTTTCTTTAAAAAACAAATTTAATTTGATAATATTTGCGCATTTTATTCACTGGCGAAAAATAAATAAATAAAAATAAGCTGGGAGGGCTGGATGTTAAGTTATGGCTAGACCCTCAATATCGAAACCTGAAGTTTGCTCCCTTGTCCAAGGTCAGCTTAAGCCGCTATCTTAAATTTATTCAGTGGCGGAGATAAAGCTTAAACAGGTCAAGTTCTTATATAAGCAGTGCTTACAGTTTTTTAAATCTGTCATTGCAATGTAGACTAGTAAATTATTAGATCTTATGCATTTTTTATGCTTAATAAAATGAGACTGAAACCAAGCAGATAGGACTAACAGAAGTTATAAAATTTAAACAAGTTTCGCGCATAAAATGTGCATTTTTTGTACACTTAATACATTTTTATATGCATGATATTGCTGTTGCTATTGCTGTTATAGACATTGTTTCGTGCGTATTTTCTTTCTTTCTTTTTTAATATCCAAGCAAAAGTAAGTCAATAGAACTGAAGCTTCGAAGTTATAAGGGTTAAATGCGTATAAAAAAACATAAATGAAAAATAATGTTTTAAATACTTGAAATTCCCATAGCTTCTTGTCTTATCGACTCTTGGTTTTGGAGCCCCTAGATTCAGCGTCGTAAAACACATACATAGTATTCAATACTTATCTTGTTTATATATTCATAAATAAATGTGACACTTAAGTAAAAATTTGGAAATACTTTGTACCTTTCAAAACTATAGTTTGCTCGAAAATACTTTGCACTGTTCGTTTTATACATGAAATCTTTAATAACTTTTGAATTCTTAGTTTTATTTACTTCCTTTTGGTCTCATCCTTCAGCGTAAAAAAATAAATAAATAACAGTGGGAATAGTAACCTAATTGTCTAAGGTGTTTCAGGTGCGAAAATAGTTATAATTACGAATAATACTTTCTTTATACTTTTAACGTGCTAAACTTTAAAGTATTAATATCCTATTGGCTTGATTTGAATGTTATTCGATTCAGTGTAGAAAAAAAGTAAACAAGCTTCACTTGACTAAACAGTTATGAATACGTTTATCTCTCCATTGACCCCTCAGTAAATTTTAAGGTGGCGAAATAAGCTCACCCGGGCTAAGCAGGCAAAATTCAGGCATTCATTATTAGGTTCAAACCATAACTTTCAAAACATTTTTCAGCATTTCCAGAACAATTTCTCAATCTAAATATTTAAGAACTGAGGACGGTTTTAAATATTTGGAACAAAAAAATTTGGCAAGTTATTCGGATCATGTGTACAACAATTTTTAAGAGACCACTGAATTGTAGTTAACTATTTATTTAAAAAAACTCATTTCATTTATTCAAAAAAATTCGGAAACTTAAATGGGGGGAGGGGTGGTTCAGAGGATAGAGCTCGTCTCCCAATAAGGTGATCCAGTTTTGAGTCCCAGTGATAGCTGATCGGTACGAATTCTGTTCCATACTGGCCACCACCACTGAAGTAAAATATCCTCATTGTGAGATGAACCATGGATTAGAATCTTACCGTCGGCCTAACCAAGGATGGTTTTCGGGATATTAACGTTTCGTGGGTAGTTTTTCTCAGGAGGTTTCTTGCCTTTTTGGTTGTTTTCAAATTTTCGAGGAAGAGAAGTTGAACATTAATGGTCGTAAATTCTAAGATAGGTCAACTCTCCAATTCTGGTTATAAAATAAAATAATAAAGTAAAAAACAAACAAACGAGAATTTAATTTTTGTAGGGAGAAAAAGGCATTTTAATAAATAATTCGAAATCTTTTTTTTTAAACAATTCATTAATGTTTCCAACTAATTCCTTGAATGTCAAAAAAAATTTTCCTAAATAGATCTAAAAATTTGTAAATCAAACATCCTTTTTTTTTTCTAAGGAGAAGATTTATTAAGTGTGGTATAATGTATAATGCTACATATAAGAAAACTAAACAATGGTACAAACGCTTAGAAACCAATATTTGTCTATTAAGTTAGTGGGTATTTAAAAAGTCTAGAATACTTCAAAATATTTCTAGAATTGACGAGATAGATATTGCAAATTGAACTTTTATCTCATTAATGTTTTTATTGGACAAGACAATCTAAATTGCTCAGTAAAAAATTTATAGTATTATAATATAGTATTATAGTACATTAGTATATTAGAGTATTATAGTATATTAGTATATTATAGTATTATAGTATATTAGTATATTATAGTATTACAGTATATTATAGTATATTATAGTATTATAGTATTACAGTATATTATAGTATATTAGTATATTATAGTATTATAGTATATTAGTATATTATAGTATATTAGTATATTATAGTATTATAGTATATTTAATTTATGGTATAGTAAAATTTATTACACGTTAACAAAATTTGTACAAGAATCCTTACATTTTAAATTTTAATTTCCGCTTAGTCTTAGACTAATTTATTAATTTTAATTTTCACATTTTAAATTTTTAACAAAGCAAATTTGAAAGATAAGCATGAAAGCATTACACATTTAAAGCATTTTGATTTTGCAGTTTAATTAAGTTAGTTCATCCCCACTAAAATTATTGAATGCGAAACTATTACGCTCCAAGTCGTGAGCAGCAAAGTCTTGTTAATCTTGTATACTCCCCACAGAGTTAAATAGCCATCCGGAGATTTCTGCATCTTTAGAACAAATAAACTTTTCTCAGTGAAAGTTAAATCTTCAAATCGTAGATCATCAACAGAAATGGCTATTTTATTAATTGCTTCCGGAACAATTGAAGCTGGGATACTGACTGTTAGCAGACATAATGTCGAATATAATAACATAACGCAGGTATAAAGTAAATCAGACTGCTCTGAATATAAAAGTACTCGCTGTAGACTTCTAAGTACTTTCAAGGAAAATCCAACGTACACTAAAACGATGAAGAAACCCATATTTTTGTCCAAACATGCTATATTATTCAGGATGTCCTTGTAAATAGCGTGAAGGAGATTTATTCTAGGCGAATACCTCTGCTGTTTTATCATTTTAACAAAATCCAAGGAAATTCTTCTTAACACTATACAGCAGGTTGCGTAGTATATCAACAGCAAATTCAATAGAACTTGAGTCGTGAGAGTAAGAGTCAACATCAATGCCTTCATGCAAATATCCATCCATAAATTAATTTCTTGAACGTCCACAAAGAAATAGATCTTTACTGTATATTGAAAACCTCTCACAGACGATATTTTCCTAAGAACACTGAAAGACAACATTGTTATGGGTATATTCGAACCAATGAGATATACTAGAAGATACTTGCGTTCCTTTCTGAGGCTTGATGATGTGGAGATTCGGCTTCTCAAGTTTTCATACCTCTTAAGATATTCTGGAAAGCTTTTCATCTTATGAGCAATTGAAAGGTAAGCAGTGATTTCCAGAATGTTATTTATCAGCATAGTTGACCGATAGTTATAAATAGAATCAGATTTCATGATATAGAATATGCAACCTGGAAAAATAGTTAAAGTCAATAACATCAACACAATCATCGTTTTACTGTACGGCCATTTTTGAGACACTGCTGTAGGATTATGGCCAGTCAGTTTTAAAGCAAAAAAGAGGGGACAGAACAGGTTATCGATTTCAGACATATTTCAAATATACTTAATGTATTTCGCTATGGACTTTATAATAATTTAAATTTAATAAGAGAATTTGAATTTACTATTTACTTGTTAATCTGATATGGGAACTTATGATGACAGTTGCGTGTCGATTTTGATTTAATTGCTGATATCCAGTTAAGTTGTTCTTGCAGTCACTTCGAAGTGATTATTTTTTTATTTCTCTGTGTAATTTTTATTCAGCCACTAAGTTATTATTCACAGTGATAATTTTCCAAAATAAATTATTAATTTCAAAAGTTCAAATAGTTTTAGATCATACAACATTTAAAATAAGCATTTTAATTATTTACTAACTGCTTCAGTTTAAGTTTTGGAACTAGGAATTTCAGATACTTCGCTTTTAGAATTGAAAATCGTTACGATCATGTACCATGATTTTATCATAAAATGTTATTTTTTTACTCTCTTTTTTAAATCTACTGCTTCAATCAGTTTCCTTTCAAAAAGTTATTTCAATTGAAAGTTCCGCTTTAATTCAACTGTTTCGACTTTTTTTTTCAAAGTTTCCATTTTAAAATATCTTTGATTCAGATTTTTTTTTCCTTCCTTTTTTTAAGATATCAATGTTCAAACAGCTTTGACTTTCGATTAAGTTTCTATAATCTGTTTTTGAAAAAGGGATTAAAATCGAGTTTTGGCAGTTGAGAAGTTGTGGAGAAGTGCTTTTAGTTTATACTCACGACTAAACATCTAACAAAAAAAGATATACCAGATAAGAAGTCCTAAATGCACACCTCAATCATTTATAACTTCCACAATCAATGAAACAAAATCAGTAAAAAAATACACAGGTAAAGTAATTTAAAGTTATTTTTATTCTCATCGTAAATAGTATTTACTTCATTAATTATAAATCAGTATATAGCAAATAAACTTTAAAATCGATGGAAAACTCATTGACAGCTAATCAGTTCGCTTCTATGGAAAGGCGAAGTGCTGCGTTAGTTAAGTAATGTTTTATGACTAACTGTAAATAACTTTTCCAATCATGACCAACTTTCTCGTTTTGTTTTTCCTTCCTTTATTTGTTTCTTTGTTCATACCATTAATTTTCAGCAATTCTAACCACATCAGATGATTTTCGTAATTTTTTTGCTCCCACAAAAATCATTAAAATTCACTTTTATACATTTTTGAAAATTCATTACTTTGAAAAATACGGTGTGCAGACAAAGCCAAATAGGTAATTGGTATTATTATGTTATCATTAGGAGAAAAAACATGTTTGATATTACCAACCAAAGAATATTTTGTTCATTATTCACGCTATTTTGAAATCTAATGTATGTGTTATGTGTCTTGTTATAGACTTCATGTTCTTTCAAATTAAATTGTTTTTGAGGCATAACTGTTTCTAAATCGAAAGAAAAATCTTGATCAATATAAATTCGAAAGGCTCCGTGAAAGTTTGAAATTTGTATATTTATCAGCTAGAAAAATGACGTACTTAATTTTGTTGAGTTTCCACACTGTTGAGTTACCAAGACAACTCACGAACAAAACAAATAGGGCAGTAGTTTTGACTTTTTAAAGAAAATAATTTTAAAGTTAGAGAAAAAGTGAAAAGCGCAAAAATAAATAAAATAATAAAATATAATAAAAAAATGATGGGTGAACGTTGAATGAAAACACGGTGCGAAATTACCTGCAACATCAATAGGGTGAATTGAGTTATATGTTTTTGTTCAATTTGTACTGCTTTGTTAGGTTAAAAAAAAAAAAACTTGCATAATGCTATGGCTTACATCGTCGTATTCAGTTGCAGCATAATGCGCAAAGGCTTATAAACAAGAGGAAAAAAAATCTCACTTCGACCATTTGTGTTAATTTTTAAATAGACCTGAAAATTAAAATTTTCGTTTAGTAACCAGTGTCCTGTAGACTTTAATAACTTATGAGCAACTTTTTTTCTCAAAACTAATGAGTCTGTAACCGATATTGGTACGATTTTTTTTTCATTTAATAGCCACTATTTGAAAACGATTTTTCTTCTTGTATTAACTTATATTTTTATAATAATTTACATTCGAAAAAATCTATGGCTATAAAACGTTAATTCAACTATAAAAATAATATAAATATACAACAAAATTACTCCTCCGCTACTATAAGTATGTGCTATTATGTGCAACTATAATACTGACCTTAGAGAAGTTTGTTTAAAAATATTTGAGGAGGCAAAATACATTTAATGTATATATTACAACGTTTAAATATGTGAATTATTAAAGAATTCTCCTTCCACATGAATCTTTCCATCAAGAGTTTATCGATTCTGACGGATCAAAATTTTGAATGAAGACAGTGGATATTTTAATGAAAATTCTGTTTTTTAGAGTGCATTGATGTTCTTTTCATCATTAAACAATCCCCCCCCCAAAAAGAAAGGGTGATAGGTTGTTTATTTAAAGTAAGTCGCCACTTTTTCTTGTTGACTCGTCATGCTGGGAGTAATTATTTTCAGGTCTACTTTTAAATCCTAAATAATTTAAGGTTATCTTGTGAAAAAAAAATACCTTACAAAAATAACCGAAAAATGAAGAAATTTTTTTTTTTAGAATTATCGACTTGGTAAATTAGTACTTGCTCTTTCTAATGTTCGTAACAAATGAAAATATATTCATTAGAGAGGAGAAAAATATTGCTTCACTTAGTACTTGAGAGAATTAGTTTTTGAATTTCTTGTAGTGATTTTTGAATCGAAAGATTCTATCATAAGATTAATAGAGTGCATTTCCTAATCAGTTTGTGAGCTTTTAATTGAGATATCGAGATGCAGTTGGTGTTATTCTTCTTTTATTGCTATACATTATTTTATGGTTGAATCAAGTATGTACAATATTCGAAGTCAAGTATTCGGTGATCTTTAATATTCGCGATCGCAACGATAGAGTACGCCCTCTAGCGCAGCCTGAAAACATCAACCATTTATTTATTAAGTTTTCATTTAGTTCTATCATAATCATTGGCAGAGTCGGACGCCATTTTCGTAGTAGCAAATACGAAGGAAAATTTCCCTAAGAAAAAGGCAGGAGAACTTGTAGAAACTATCCGGAACATTGGTAAATCTTTTTGAAACAGAACACGAAAAACATTGGAAGAACAATTTCTCAGTAATTTTTACCTTTCTATTATCAACAAACTTGCAACTGATAACTTCCGATTTCGGAATCGTATACTATTACAAATGTGTGTATTACTGTAAAATACAGTTTTTTTTTTTTTTTTTTTTTTTTTTTTGTCTTCATTACAAATTAAAGTGAAGTCAGCATTGCTTACTTCATTCTAATGAATAAATGTGACTTCAGAACCTGTAGAACTGTAATAGTTAAAGAATAGTATATATTTCTGAATCTATATAATTCGGAAAGCAACAGTAAAGAATCATCCGAATTACTTGAAATAATATCATTTTTGTTAATTATTAATAAATTTTGATCGTTTTCTTGGTAAGTATTTTTTTTTAATTTTGAATGATAAATTTCAACTAGAATTCAGCTATTCTGTTTTTAAGTTACATATTGAAACTCATATCGAGATCTTGCAATTATAAAACAGTATTGTGTGGTATGTCATCTTAAAGTATTGAAGGGATAATCTATGTATATATATTATGTGAGAAATGAAGAACAAAGAAAGCTTTCAAATGAAGAACATATCATTTTGGAATTCTCCGGATTTATGAATTAGGTAAGTGTTATGATTTTCATAATAAAAAATTTACTAGTAAATATTTTTTTTTCTAATTTCATGATAGTTCTCTGTAGAATGGTTTTTTACGTCCGATTTATAATAAAAGAAAACATGAAAGCTTTTTTTCATTTTTAATTGATGAATTTTTAGAATCGTTTTTTTTGTAGCCATTCTTTATTTTACGTTTTTTAGTTTATAAATAATGATTTTTATTCAAACTTAAAATTTCTTTTATAAAAATTGTTGTCACAAAAATTTTTGCAAAATTAAATGATATAAAATTATGGGCTTATGTATACTTTTTGCATATTTTAATGTTTGAAGTAATATGACTCATAAGACTATGGAATGCAAAGTTTAAATAGTCCTTTCATGTAATATCATTAAACGATTATTTATATTTAGTAAAATGATTTCGCACGCATTAGGTTTTAACTCTAATAAGAAGATACATATTTTTTGTCCTGTTTATTAACAAATATTTTTCCGATGTGTTTTGGATGTTCCTTCTCTATAAAAAAAAAAAAAAACGAGAGAGAGATACCATTTTGTTTCGCTTGCACGAGAAAGAATATAAAACATTTTTCCCTTTTAGATTTAATAAGTCACAATAAAGAAGGAACGTTACAATGCTACACGCTACATTAAAGATGCCTCCAGATCAACAATGATCGTTCATTCAGAAATCGCAAGATTTCGTCACATACAAGAACGCCCCCTATAGTTCGTTGCAATCGCGAATAGTGAATGAAATATCTATTCGAAGTAAAAGCGCAAACATTTAATAATAAAGAAATGCTGCATTTGAGTAGCAGAATTAGAAATTTTAGATCGTGTTGAACCATGATAGCTTTCATATTTGTTCCAACCTTAACATGTATCAAACTTCTTAAACAAGTTATTCTAATACTATGTTTCAATTTGAACGAGAACATGGTTCAATTTAACATCTTATTAAGATTATGCGCTGTATTGTAGTTCATATTATGATTATGAATAAATATTATATTTAGTGCAGGTATAAAAATCAATTGTATTTTGTTTAGAAGATACATTGCCAAGTCAATTAGTAAAGAGATAGATGCACATACCATTGACCATACTCTATGTAAATACTGAATAAAAAACTACGTAAATACTGATGTACGAATCAAAACAATCTAAATTATATAAAGAATAAGTAACAATAAGCATTAGAAGGATTTTATTTATTTTTAATGACATTATCTTGGAGTTTCATACTTATTAAGATTATTGTGTGAAGAAGAGCATAGACAGTATTTTAAATCAAGCATAAAATTTTTAAACTATAAATTAAGAAGAAGCAGCCGGAAAGTCTTACGGATAAGGCATGAAATTTTCAAGAATGAGTATGAAATTAAATGATCTTTCGTCAAAAATGAGTATGAAGATAAATGATCTTTTGTCAAGAATGAGTATGAAATTGAATGATCTTTCGTCAAGAATGAGTAAAAAATTAATTTTTTTTTAGAAATGGCTAATAATTATTGCCAAGGTTATATTAATCCTTTGATATGCAAGATGTAAAAAATTTAAATATGTTAGAGACGAGATTTTTTTAATGTTAGCTATTTTATAAAGACAAACATTCCAGTAAACATTAAGAGGTTTCTATTTATACAAGTTGAAGAAAAATTTCTCGAAATTGATTTTTGCTTAACTGTAGTTAAGAGTCCTTTACCCTCGCCATCTTGAGTTCAAGGTTCAATTTTAAATTTAAGTTTTCTCGATATTTTTTTGTACTTGTTAGATTAGGAGAAATGGAATTCGATAATTTTTAGAACTTCTATGAAGTTTTCCTCAAAACTTTAAAGCAATAAAGATTTAAGATTTTGAGTAAGTCATTTAAAACTGCACGTTTCTCAGTTTTTAGAATTTTTTTTAAATCTAATATTTTTGCAGTTTAAATTGATGAAAAGCAATTTATATGACGCTAAAGATTTCCTTTAAATCTAATTGCATAAATTAAAGATATTGATTAAAATCTAAAAACTAATATCAGCTAACTATTTAAATATCTTTCAAAAATTGTTGATTTCAGAATTGTATTGGCATAATTTTGGGAAAAAATTAATGGAGAAACTAAAATACCGTACAGGGTAACAAAAAAATATAGGGATCATTTTTTAATGTTTTTACTTCCAAAATTTATTACATAAATTCAGAGATGCTTCTCAATATGTCGACCTCCAGCATAATAGATTTGTCTACAACTCTTCGGCCGTGATTTTAAATCCCGCAAAATGATTTCCTGTGGGATTTTCTTCACCTCTTCTTTAATAGCTCTTTGAAGGCCTCTCAATGTAGAAATTCTTCGCTTTTTCAGTTTGTTTTTCAGATGTCCCCATAGGAAATAGTCGCATGGTGTAGTATTAGGACTGTTAGGAATCCATTGTTCTGGTCTCAGGAATTGCACTTGCTGATCTGTTAGTAATTTCTGGGTGACCTTAGATGCATGCGATGGGACAGAGTCCTGATGGAACACAGCATCACCATTAGGGTACAATCTGCAGTAATCATCCATAAGAAGGGGCTTTAATATCTTCGTTATGTAATACTCAGAATTTATTTTGGCCCCAGTTTTCACAAACCGAGGTTTGGTCACACCATGGGCGAATATGCCCATCCAAACCACTACGCCTTTGGGATGAGGCACCGTGGATGATGGTGTCAAGTCTCGCCTGTTCTGCCCACGGCTAAGATACTGAACTTCAGATTTAGCATTAGTATATGATAGATAGATCCAAGCTTCATCAGTTGTAATGAACTTTCGTCATCTGTCCTTACGGAGAAGCTTGTAGAGGAGGCCATGAACGTAGCCTCCTAATCTGCACCGATCTCTCACTTAAATGATGACGTTTAGGTTTTTTATGGCATTTTTTCTTCAACTTTTGTTTTAGTTGATAGCTTACAACTGGCTGACTCACGTTAAGAGCTTTAGCCATGATTGCCTGTGTTGGTGGATCCGGTTTTGATGTCATCTTATCAAGCTTCTGCAAATCTGATTTCTTCAATTTGATTGGTCGTCCACTTCTTTTTGGTTTTGCATTATTTTGCATCGATCCGAGTTTTGAATTCTTGATGCGACTGATATGGCTGAGTGAAATCGCAATACCTTTCCTTTTAAAATGGGTTTGTATAATCCTGTGGCACCATCGAAGTTCTAAAAATGCTTGTACTTGACCAATTAGCTTTTTGTCTAATTTCTTCAAAGGCATTTTTGTGATTTTATGAAATAGTATTTCAATTGAAAGTCTAATAGCAGAGCTTTAGATCAGTATGCTATATATGTAAAAAGGTTTTAAAACTTTAGAGGTAGATAACCACAAAAGTGATCCCTATACTTTTTTGTTACCCTGTACGCTTTATATCTCAAATTCTGCTTGGGTGTAGGTATTGTATTTAACACGTATTGAAAGATAGTACCAAATAGAGAGAAAATTTATGATCAGTTTATTTATAAATTTAAAAAAAAGGATTAAAAACATATTTAGAATTTTCTCTCCCCGTCTACAATCCTTCCACAGTTGAGTTCGACAGGCAAGGAAGATCCTCTTATGGAGAAAAAGATATTAGAATGGTTATTTACTGACAGGATTAGATAAAATAAAAATTTAATTTTTAAATGATTGTAAATGGTTTCAAGTTGGACTGATTTCGTGAGAGTGTACTGCATTACTATAAAGTATAAAAATAATCAATGGTGCTAGTGATAGTACAAATACAGACAAAATTACACATATACTTATATTTATTCACAAAATAACTACATCTACAATCAGATTAACACATAACTTACATAATTTTAAGACAACATTCCTTAATCATCAAACTTGTTTTATTACAATATAACAAGCTATAATATAACAATATAACAAGATATGTCACAGAACGTAAATAAAAATTTGTACAAAAATGTTCTTATTTATTTATTATTATTTGATCATCAGTGTAAAACCACATAAAATTAAAACAAAATTTGTTAAATCATGCTATAAATGTTATGTAGTCGCTTCAGGGGCAAGAGTTGTTGCAGCACTAGTTTTATCTGAATAGAGAGCATATACATTTACTACATCCTCTGGAAAACAGAAAAAAAGTGCAAATAAGCATAAGCTACACGTACTATACGTACACGTACGTAAGCTACACGGTTTTTGACATTCAGTGTCCACATTTCTTAAAAAATATTAAACTGATTTTTCTGTTTTTTTTTTTGGGGTATGTTAAGAATATACGATTACTTGCAATTTTTAATAAAAATTTAAGCGCGAGAAATTTTAGGGAACCAGTAAAAATTTACAAATAAAACTATAGGTTTATGAAGCAACGAAATAATGATGTAAGAAAACAGAGTTGGATTATAACATGTATACACGTTTTCGGATTTTATAACATACCCTAATGCGTACTATGACATTATTAATAAGAAGCCCAATACGTAAATATAGTTTCAAAAGCTTACAAAGTAAAAAATTTCGGGTGAAATTACGGTAAAAAGTACACGCTCTCAGTGTGCTAGTACTTTTTAGCGTAAAATTCACTTTTTCCAGAACATATAACGGAACAAAAACTCTGATATACCGCTTTTTGCAGTAGCAGTTACAGTAAAACCATTGAAACACTTTAATTAAATAAATATTACAGTAAAAAAATTATGGTATTATATTTTACACAACTGGCGATCATACACAAAACTGTTACGGATGATGCGCAGAAAGTACCGGTACTTTATACCGTAATTTGATCTGGAATTTTTTACAGAGTAGTTCATATAATAGACGCCCGGTGGCTGAGTGGTAGCGCTTCGCGCTGACGTGCCACAGGTCCTGGGTTCGATCCTCGGACCGGGCAAGGTTCACTCAGCCTTTCATCCCTTCAGTGGGTCGATAAATGAGTACCAAGCATGCTTGGGAACTAAACACTGGGGGTTCTGCATTCGGCTGACCACCTAACCGGAACATCTGCTTTTGCACTCCAGAGCCCAAGGTAAAGAAAACTGAGATGGCCCTCTATGAGCTGTCACGCCACTGAGTTTAGCTCATATAACATCTTATAAGATATAAGTTTTTCCTTAATAAATGAATTTTTTTGAACTAAAAATCAAAAAGCTTTTTTTACTTATAATATTTACATAATTATAATAATTATACATAGTTATTATAGTTATATAATAGTTACGATTTCGTTATATAGTTTTTTAATTTCATAAATTTGTAGCTAAACTTATGAAAAAGAAAGAAAGAATTAAAAGAAACGTATGAAAGAGAAAGAAAAGAATTTGAACAACGCTAAAGTTAAAAAAATTGTCATAAATTATTTTTTTGCAAAATTTCAGACAATAAAGGGATATGACAAAATGTCAAAGACTAGATGCTCTAATAAATTTGTATGCAAGTGTTAAAAAAAAGGATCAAAAAGTCATTTTTCACCTTAATAAAAAATGCCCGTCTGAGAATTTCATGCATAATATATCATATAACATTAAAATAATCTAAAAATAATTTCTGTATATTTATATAATTCTTCCGGTATTTGATTCATAAGTTTATTAACATGATTTAAAACCATCAAATTGCATTGATTCCTTACTACACTATGGCTATGGCTATGGACAACTTTTGCTTATAATTTGAGGAGCTTATTTATTCAAAAATAGAATGGAACTAATTAGAGAAATGGTTTGACAAAAAGTCTACTTACCTTTTGGACAACAAGTTCGAAAAACCATACAACACCATGCGTGGAACACGGGAAATGCACAAGAATAACAGGCAAGAGCATCAATTTCTTGTAATAGTAGAAGTAACAGGAAAAGTGTGACACACACTTTGAGAAAGAGATTCGTAAAATACAGTTGCTTCATTTTCTAAAATAGAAAATTATTGATCTTAGTTAATTAAACGTATAAAGTAGAAATAGAAAGAGAGAGAGGGCAAAAGACTAATGCTTTAGTTAAGAAACAGTTTGCCTCTTCCCAAATAATTGATATCTGGAAAGTTAAATAAATAAATAAATAATACATCCGTGACATTGAAATGAAAAAAAAAGAAACATTACATTTACCGAATGTATATTTGTTACTGAATTTTGTCTTATGATGCAAAATTAAATTTGTGGAAAACCCCTTATTATTTTGAGTTTTCTCTTAGGTACAAAACTACTTAGAAAATTGGAAATATTTTAAACTTTCAAAATGGGAATTTTTACCTTTGTTTACTAAATACATACAAGTGGCTACAAACTTATGAGAAAACATTTTTTAAAACTTTTTCCATGTGTGCGCAGTATGAACGAACTATATGAGCTTATATTGTACAATTTTCAAAGATTTTTTGTCAAATGTTAAATTTATAATTTTGTAATTAATTAAAATTGCCCCAAAAATTTTTTTAAAATTAATTGAATATTTTTAAACTTACAGCAGCAGAAAAAAAACACATATGACAAAAAATACTTTTTTAAAATTAAAATGTTCATATCTAATTAAATATTTTAGCTAAGTTTGCGAAATTTTATGAAATTATTTGATTTTATAACCATCGTTTAACAGCCGACCCAATTTTAGGGTTTACGATTGCTAATGTTCAACTCCGTAGCCTTTAATTTTGAACGCAACCCAGAAGACAAGAGAACTCCTGGGCCAAGTATTGGGAGAAATTTTGTCTTCGTGGAGGACTTTTAGATGGTATTTGCGATACACGGAGAGGAAAACCACCCAAACCTCCCACGGTTAACTAGACGGCAATGGGACTCTAACCCATGATCCGTCTACCACTGAGGATATTTTACGTCAGCACTGTGGTGGGTGCAAGCCGGATGTGGAATTCGTGCCGACGAGCAATAGCTAGAATTCGAGCCCGGTTCACCTCCTTGGAAGGCGAGAGCTCTATCCTCTGAGCCATCACTGCTCCTTAATGAAATTATTTTTTTAATAACCGTTTTTGAACAGCTGACCCGATTTTATGGGTTTACGATTACTAATTCTCAACTCCGTAGCCTTGTCATTTTGAACCCAATCCAGAAGACAAGGGAACTCCTGGATCGAGTATTGGGAGACACGCAAATTCCGAATCATGGTTCCCTTCTTCACGCTTTCGATTCACAACGATTCCATAGTTAATCCTCAGCTTTATCGGATCAT